>NC_045170.1:25330675-25640675 GCF_900700415.2 Clupea harengus | reverse complement strand
AAGATGCCAGAGGATGAGTCAACACCAGAGAAGCGCACAGAGAAGATCTTCCGACAGATGGACTTGAATCGTGATGGTGAGGCACCTAACCCTTCTGTGCTCTGTCCTCTCGCTCCGTGTGTCCCCTATACAAACTATAGAAGCAGCTCTGTGTGTCCCCTATAGAAGCAGCTCTCTGTGTGTCCCCTACACACACTATAGAAGCAGTGGACCTCTGTGTGTGTCCCCTATACACACTATAGAAGCAGCTCTGTGTGTCCCCTATACAAACTATAGAAGCAGTGGACCTCCGTGTGTCCCCTATACAAACTATAGAAGCAGCTCTGTGTGTCCCCTATAGGAGCAGTGGGCCTCTGTGTGTCCCCTATAGTAGCAGTGGACCTCTGTGTGTCCCCTATAGAAGCAGCTCTGTGTGTCCCCTACACACACTATAGAAGCAGCTCTGTGTGTCCCCTATACACACTATATAGAAGCAGCTCTGTGTCCCCTATACACACTATAGAAGCAGCTCTGTGTGTCCCCTATACACACGATAGAAGCAGCTCTGTGTGTCCCCTATACACACTATAGAAGCAGCTCTGTGTGTCCCCTATACACACTATAGAAGCAGCTCTGTGTGTCCCCTACACACACTATAGAAGCAGTGGACCTCTGTGTGTCCCCTATACACACTATAGAAGCAGCTCTGTGTGTCCCCTATACACACTATAGAAGCAGCTCTGTGTGTCCCCTATACACACTATAGAAGCAGCTCTGTGTGTCCCCTATACACACTATAGAAGCAGTGGACCTCTGTGTGTCCTGTCCACACTATAGAAGTTTAAAAGTTTATAGAAGTTTAAAATAACCTGTTTCTCCTGTTTATTCTGCCCTTTTCAGGCAAGCTGTCTCTGGAGGAGTTTGTGGAGGGAGCGAAAAATGACCCGTCCATCGTCCGGCTCCTCCAGTGTGACCCCAGCAGTGCCGGGCAGTAAAGCGGAAGTCTCGGGGTGACAGACCTCATCCACTGTCTCATCTGCCCTGTCTCTCTTCAGCTTCTTGCCCCTTTTCTATTTACACACGCCCTGGACTCATCGACTTTAGACACGTCCACAGAAGCAGCCGCTGGCATCGCTTCCTCTGCTCAGAGAGAGAGACACACACACACACACACACACACACACACACACACACAAACAGACACACACACACACACACACACACACATACTTGCACACAAACGCACACACACACACACACACACACACACACACACACACACAGACCCACACACACACACACACACACACACACACACACACACACACACACACACACACACATACTTGCACACAAACGCACACACACACACACACACACACACACACACACACTTGCACACACATACTTGCACACACACACACACACACATAACAAACACTTGCACACACAGACAGGCATAGTGCACCCATGTTAACCCGACACCCCAATCCTTTCCAGACATGCCACACACTCATGACTTGTATTCTCCAGCACTCACTTCACTCCTGCCCGAATAAAACACACGCACACTCACACACCACACCGCCTCTCAGTACATGTCTCTTTCAGTCAGACGTCCACCACGCTCCCAAACCCTTCCAACAAGCTCCAATGGAGAACAGTATCACCACACCCACGGGACTACAAAGCAACCAGTGCAATTCCAAACAAACAAGGCAGAAAAGGACAGAGGCTGAGGGCGAGGGAACCCAGAGGACAGTGTGGACTGTTGTTGAAGCCCCACCGTGGACACCTATCAGACTGTGAAAGAAATGCCTGAATGTGACACGCCGCTCTGGGTTGGATTCCTCTGATCACAGTTGATCCTAATCCTGATGTGTGATTGATTCAAATCCTGATGTGTGATTGATCCAAATCCTGATGTGTGAGGAGAGTGAGTTGAGGTGAGGGTAAGAAATGTGAAAAAAAAATGATTCTATTTTGGAAAGCAAGAAAAAGGTACACCGTTCATTCATTCCAATGACGTCCAAGCAGCACATATCAAAATGTTTTTTTTTCTTGAGAAACCATGACGACACTTCACCCTCCACTCAGATGTAAGAGCCAATTGGAGAGGGAGTGCGACCCATGTGACCACCCAGTGACGGCACATCGCAGGGCGGACGTTGTGAATATCCTTAAACTTGACTTTTCTGTAACACTGGTTGTTTTAACCCAAAGGAACTTGTAATTGCCTCTTTCAAAGTATGTATGAAAACATCTACTTCTGAGAAAGCATCCAAATTAGAATCTCATCTATTACCCAAGCATGTAGCATTGACATCCTCATTGGGCTCTTTCAGAAAGGACTCGTGGACTTCCTAAGGCTGAGTACAGCCACATCATTATTGGGTAACTGAAGGCAGGAAAATCTAGAGGGAAGTATTAGATCATGAAAAAATTTAGGATATATATATATATGTATATAAATGTATTCTTTTACGTGGGGATAAAGTTGGTCTTTGCCACACTAAAAGAGATTCACTTTAAGATTTTCAAATGTTAATTATCGAAATATGAACTTTGTTTTTTCATTTCACAGCAAACATGATATTCATATGTAAAGTACATACATATTTCTGTTAGGAATTTAATGGCAAAAACGCAAGGATCACACATTTTGCTATGCACATACTTTTGTACACCCTTCAGAGCAAACACATTTATGTTTTTCAGAATCAGAATCTCACACTTCCTCCTTTAACCTTCTGAGGTTTATTAGTATTAAAAGGCATGATTGTGTCTGTCGGTACTCCTTGTGTACATAGTGTTTCACTAGTGTTTCTAAATATCCATGTCCCCCCTTCCCTTTGGTATAGTGTACCCCATCAACGTCCCTGTTTAGAAAGGCCTCAGTTCAACCGACTTCTATTATAGTCCTGCAATTTATAAGGACGTTTATATACTTTAAATTTAAATTTAAATTGATAAAAACCATATTTCATGTGAAAAACACAAGGACAATTTATGAGGAGAATTGACAGAACCCAGGCTTCCCCATAACCACACGTTCTCTTGAACTGAATGCTCTTCCAGTCAAGAGGAGTGCTAGACTAACCCTACTGTTTTCAGCTGTGCATTTTGATTGGGTCTTGTGTATGTATCTGTCTAGCTTTCAAATATGTGAAGCATGCATGTATGGTACAGCTCTGGTGAGCCAGTGTTTTACCTGCATTTGTGGTCCCATGAATCTTTTTCAAACAGGCAAGACACATGTATGAAACTTGTCATGATATACTGTAATAGCATACCTTATGGGAAGGTCTAGGTCACATATCATCTGCTTGAAAAGCATAACATTGATCCAGCAGTTTTAAGTATGAAGGGGATATGTGTGTGTGTGTGTGTGTGTGTGTTAGTGCTCACACACCCACACACTCAAACTCAGGGTTGTCCGTAGTGTTTAGGTGGAGGGAGATGAACGATGAGCTCAAACAGAGAGGAAGGACAGGGATTTCTCTGAAGACAAAACATTTATACAACGAACCAAAAAAAATGACATATCATTTAAGCATACCAAGTTACGCACACGCACAGTACAAACTCACTGCATTTCAGACAGCATAGTAAAAAAAGACATTCTATTCCTAGACAGCCAGTCCTTTTCAGATGACCACAAGGTCATGTACAGTAGTTTACAACTATGATCAACACTGGTTATCTAACTGTGGTGAATGCCTGCCAGCATTTGCTGGTTTGTGGACATGGTACTTTAAACCATTATGAGAAGTTTCAAAATCAGACTGTCATCTGCTGAAAAATGACTGATTTCTAACATGTATGGCATTTTGACTTTTTTTTGCTTCTTTGCAAATGCAGCATCAGGCATTTCACTTGTGTTTATCACAGAGCAGCACCATGTGGTCAAGTGCCAAATATACGATAAACCAGTATTGTATCAATTTATACTGTACAATTGTTATCTGTTAAACAAAATGTTTGTCATTGTTCCCATTTTGTAGATTTTGTAACTTGTACTTTGTGTCAGTGTAGATTCTGAACACAGACATCTGTTTTGGTTATCTAATAAATAAAGAAAAATAATTACACAACATTTTCTGTAGTTTTTTTTTCTGCCATATATTTATTTTCAAAATATCTTCTTTTTAAAAACACAGTCACAATTACCACAACATGGGTTTATACAATTTCCAGAAGTTGCTATTTACATCACAAACATTTTATTAAAATATCTAATAGTACTGTAACAAGTGCCCTATTGCTCATTATCTTGACCTAGCAGTTTGGAAGACATATCACACACAGGGAACATCACATGTGTGAGATCTAGTGAAGACATATCCCACACACAGAGAACATCACATGTGTGATGGTGTAAGATATAGTGAAGTCCAGGGAGGGTTCACTAGTCGTAATGCACCTGACATGGTAGGTGGTGCTGTTTGACCATTTCACTTTCATTCAACTTTTGGCAGTTGAGCACAAGGCTCCCACATTCACACCGATGCACAGAAACAAAATCACATTAAATAAAATGGGAAAACCGAAGCATATCCATGAGCTATCTAAAGTCAGGAAGTTGAATGCCTGAATTAAATCCTGTGAAAGTGTTGTGACCAACTTGAGAGTTCTACTTATGAAATAAAAGGACACAAAAGGAGTTAGGAGTGCATTTCTATCTAAGTCTGAGTTCCATTTTGAATAGGTTGGGACCGCTGAAGAGCACCATCTCTTTGAGTGCTTTGAACTATAACTGCTATTGTGCACTCTATCATAGTTAACCACACTAATTGCAGATCCTAAATACAACACGACTGTACATGGTTAATTAACAAAATATATCTTTAAAAACCGTCTCCATACATATCCAAAAGACACAAACACAAACAGGCCACACTGGAATACAAATAAAACTGAAAACTTCAAGACCAGCGACTCTGTAGTAAGACTGAAGTTCTGAATGAATTTAAAAAAAGCATCCAAACTTCTTCTTGGTAGGTCCAAAACTAGGACACTAATCTAAGACAATACATGCACTCTATCTGTTAGGGTTGGGGTTAGGCACTCTATCGGTTAGGTCCTTATGAAGAATTCAGGCTTTTTGATACTTTGAATACTAGCAAGCTGTCTCGACAAACACTGTACTAAAAAAAGGCAAAAGCTTTTTGAGCTGAACATGCTTCCAACGCCAACACAATCATCATGTTGAGTTGTGTTCAATTTCCAGGTAGCGGGTAAATTCATAGCTTCACTGTTTTTTTTAAGTTGAATTACTTGAAAGGACTACATGGCCTTATATAAATAGACTGCTCAAATAGATTCTGTTTGTATCAACTCCCCAAATGTCCAAAGCATTAGATGGGTCCACAAAAACAATTTCTACAATTCAATCTGTTTCCTCGGTAACTAAGTAGACAGACTATTTGGCTGGTTCCATTACCGCGGGAGCATTTACAGAACATGGCAGCAGTTTGAAGAGGCTTCAATCAGTGCCCTCTTCCACCGCCCCTCTCTCCATCTGGACTGGGACTGGGCTAACTGGAGCATTTGAGTGGGATTGATTGAAATGCGGCAGTCCTCTTCGTCTGACCAATCAGCCGTGTCAGATCTCCGTCAGAGTGATTTTGTAGCCATCTGCATAACCCTCAATGTTCAGGATGAAAGTGTCCTCGTTTGAATAGTGCTCGATGATGTTGTCATCCATGTTCACTAGGATCCTGCAGAAGACATATTAAATCACATGAGCATGGTGCTGAAATAGCCAGATGCTACTGGAACAGAAATATATAGTCGTGTGTGTCTGATACAGCACACACAGTAAGATAGAAAATACGGTAAAACCTTACCCTTTTTTGCTTTTCTTGTAGATCTTAGCTATTCTGTCAAGGGGCACTCCATATTTTTCTGAAATCTGAAGATTTTTAATAAATAACTTATTAACAATGATGAAAAATGACACATCTGGACATGGTGCATTGTTTGCTAAATAGTATTAGCGTAAATGTGCCTCTTAACTAGGATCATTCTAGATCAAGACTGCACAGAACTGGCCTAATTACTACCATTACTTCTACAGTCAGGTTCATTCATCTGTAGGCTCAGGATCTCTCAAACATATAACAAAAATAAACTGCAGTAAAAGGCATGTGTATAAAAGCTCAGTATTCTTAGCAGTATTAATTCTATACAAATATATACAAAGCCAGTGCTGCATTTCGTCTCAAGAGGTGAGATACTTACAGCTTCTATGAGTGCCTTCAGTGTGGGAGACTTGAGCATCAGGGCATCAAACACCTCATCAGCCTCCTTCCTCACGTAGAGCAAAACTAGAGAGAGAGAGAGAGAGAGAGAGAGAGAGGGAGAGAGAGGGAGAGAGAGGGAGACAGAGAGACAGAGACAGAGAGAAAGAGATGAATAGGTCCTTCAGCTGACAGACATCTGTTCTACTTATGTTCTACCTATTTGTCAATATAGTCCTATACACACCCCCTAATCTGTACACACCCTTCCTCTGATTGAGTGTTCTGTGCTGCATCTCTGATCTTCTCTATGGAAGCTCACTGCAGGGTTCTAGAGGAACTCTATGGTGCTCTGAAGCTCACTGAGGGGTTCAAGAGGAACTCTACGGTGCTCTGAAGCTCACTGAAGGGTTCAAGAGGAACTCTATGGTGCTCTGAAGCTCACTGCAGGGTTCAAGAGGAACTCTACGGTGCTCTGAAGCTCACTGAGAGGTTCTAGAGGAACTCTACGGTGCTCTGAAGCTCACTGAGGGGTTCAAGAGGAACTCTACGGTGCTCTGAAGCTCACAGGAACTCTACGGGGCTCTGAAGTGTGTTGGATTGTTAGAGAAACTGAGTGTGAAGATCAGCACACTGACTGGCTAGCAGAGTTGAGGGAAAGAATGTTGGAAGATTTTAGATAAATGTTTTCAAAAAGTTTGTGTCTATGGGTTTGTTTCACCCATTTTCCTCCCTCCAGAAAACCACTCCAAATAGAGTAGGAAGGAATCCTGCATTCTCCTAAGTGACTCTTACCTCTCTTCTGTGTCTCCTCTTTGACCTGTTTGTGAGGCGGCGGGCAGAATTCATCCTCAGCAGGCCGGAACATCCGCTTCACCAAGACACTCCTGTCAACATCACAGGAGGAAAGGCCAATCACACTGGTGCTTCGTTTGAGACAGACCAATCAGGAGTCAGTAACATGCAGCCACCTCACATTATCAGGCCATGATCAAGATCAAAGCTGAAGACTGTGTGTGTGTGTTTGTGTGTTTGTCTATGTGTTCATGTATATGTGTGTGTGTGTGTGCGTGTGCGTGTGTGTGTGTGTGTGTGTTTGTGTGTGTGTGTGTGTGTTTGTCTATGTGTTAGAGCTGTGAAAAATAACGCGTTAACGCGTTTTGAATAAATTACAGGATTAATTAGTTAATTTTTTTAACGCATTTAACGCATGCGCAAAATGAGCTTCCAAATATACCCACAATTCCGCCCAATCTGCATTAGTCGCCGCTATAATGGGAAGTTCGTGTTTAAAAAAAACAAAGATGGAACATTCAATAAAACCAAAGTGATATGCACACTCTGCGGGAAGACGTTATCGTTTCACCGTAGCAATAAGTACCAGCTCAACGCGATGCATGCGTTGGTCGGCGAGGGGAGTTAAAGTGGAATGCGCCAAACCACCCTCACTGAACAACGTAGGCCCCTCATTAAGTGTGCCTGTGACAAGTTGACTAGCACAGTTGCCAAATGGATTGCAAATAGCTGTAGACCGATTCATATTGTTGAGGGGTTCCCCGAAGTTGTGCGAGTGGCAACGGGGATTCGAGTATCAAAGCACCACAAAGTCGCACAATAATGACAAAAATCCACGCGCTGTATGAATCTGAAAAGAAAAAAAAGGAAAATGACTTGGCTGCTACGAAACATCAGGCGCTGCCAGGGGATCACTGGACTTCTGTGAGTAACGATAACTACCTGGGTGTAACTGCACATCTAATCACCGACGAATGGAAGTTAAAGTCGTTTACACTAACGTGCATGAAAACAGAAGAGCTCCACTTTGCAGAGGCATGTGCACAACAGTTCCAAACTGTTGCAAGCAACTGGGCAATTGAAGACAAAACGACCACTATAGGGATAGATCAGGGTACTCAATTAGAAACCCAAAAGGTCCACTCGCCAAATTTCCATTCAGTCCAGGGTCCGGAACAGTGACGGTCAAAATCCAAAAACATAACTCCAACAAAAACGTTCAAACTATGCACAAAAGGTGATGTGTTCTGGCCTTATTTGTGTGAAAGGTGACACTTTTTTGTGGTTTAAACTTGGGCATAAAATGTGTGAAGGCCAGGCGAAGGCACTGATGTAAGTGTTCATTAGTGAGTGTGCTCCTGTATTTGTTTTTCACCATATTCATGGTTGAAAAGGCAGACTCACAACAGTATGTTGAGGTATGCACGCTCTTGTTGTGTGGCTAATCTAACTATTACACTGCATGTTGCTTGGTATGATTGCAGATGGTTTATTTTTCTGCCCCTTACCTCAGAGTTCTGCGGGTATTTTTCTTCGAAGTGTGGATGCTTTGTTTCATAGTGACGTTTCACCTTACCACTTTTGACAAGGGCAACCGTCTCGTTGCAGATTAAACACATCGGTTTTGTGCTCCCCACATGCAGCACAAATGCATACTTGTCAGTCCACACTAAATTCGCGATTTTTGGAATCAACTTTTCCTTTTTTTTGTCGGGTTTAAAGCACGCCATGATTTTCGTTTGCTGAGAAAAAGATACTGTTCACAAATCGATCTGCCTGCGTTGTTGCCATTAACACACACAACCTGCGTGACCCACAGAGCTCGCGTCCAACATTGAGTGAGTGAGTTGTCATAGTGATGTTGTTATAACAGCTCCTGATTGGACCTCTGGATTGGACACGGAAGATAGAAACCACCTCGAGTAGGAAAAAAATATATAGCCCGAAATTACGCACCAATGAAAACTTGCTTGGATCATGATTCAATTAGAATGTTGATTTTGGCTTCGGTCCAGATTTGATTGCGTCTGGGTCCGGATCCGGACCGCGGTCCGCCTATTGAGTACCCCTGGGATAGACAGTGCACGTAATATGATAGCCGCGGCTAGACTACTGTAAAAGGGCATTTAGAGGCATTAGATTAGATTGTGTCATGGTGTGGTTAATGGTTGTTTGACAAAAAAAGAGAAAAATGTTCAAATCAAGCCCAAATCATTTCTTTTTGATTTAAAAAGAAAAGAAAAATGTTTTATTCAACCATACAATGGCTAAGAAGCCCAAATTCAGTTTAGGATGAAGATTATATTAATGTTCCATATGGAATAGCAAAGATAACTGCTAAAGAACTGCTCAGTTGCAGCACCATTGTTTTTTTTATGAATAAAAAAAGAAAACATGTTAAATGTATATATCTGTCTTTTGTCATAAATCTTTTTGTTCTCACAAAAATATACCGAGACAATATGTGATTAATCATGATTAATCCACAGAAACCTGTGATTAATCTGATTAAAAATTTTAATCATTTCACAGCCCTACTATGTGTTCATGTATATGTGTGTGTGTGTGTGTGTGTGTGTGTGTGTGTGTGTGTGTGTGTGTGTGTGTGTGTGTGTGTGTGTGTGTGTGTGTGTGTGTTTGTTTGTCTATGTGTTCATGTATGTGTGTGTGTGTGTGTGTGTGTGTGTGTGTTTGTGTGTGTGTTTGTGTGTGTGTGTATACTCACCCTTCCCTCTCTATCTCTTCTGTATTGAAGGTGAACACCTGGCAACAAAAGTAAAGTCATCACTAAAACCAGTCTGCATTTAATACAGAAATATGCCAAAAACAAACAGCACATTCCTGGTCTTCCCATCACATTCCTGGTCTTCCCATTGTTGGATGGTGCTCTTTCCTCTGACATAATGCCTACTGCAGCAGAGCACACATCTCTCACTCCACTGAGGCCCCAAACTGGCCTGCCTATCCTATGCTAAGACACCTGGCAGTGGCATTTCCTGTTGGCATTTGGAAAGGTCCATTCATTTCTGTGCTGTTCCTCAAAGCCATTATCATTAAGGTGTCTAATGCACTAGATGACGTTTCTGAGAGCAGTTTCATCCCACTTCACAGATTCCAGGTGTCCTTTGTAAGACTTGGCCCTGACACAGAGAGCCACTCACGGCCTGGTCATGTGCCCTAGACTGACTGTGACTTCATGGTGTCACCTCGTGGCCTTCACTCAGACAGGAAACAGACACCAGTTTGTCTCACCTGTCCGGCTCTCTGCAGATTACCAAAGTGCACATCTGGAATGAAGAGGACGGGCTGGGAATCCAGGTCCGTCATTGTTTTGAAGAACGTTGCGTCAGATTTCTTGGGGAGGGCGATCACCCCCATACTCCCATCTTTGCCTGATGGATGAGGGAGGAATTGCAGTTTAGTTTTTGAGTTGTTTCTTGTCAGACAAGTGTTGATCAGCATGTTGATAAGATGATAAACCTCTCATACACACACACATGTGCTTTTACATTTACCATTTTACCTCGCATATGCTCCGTTTTAATAGCTTACGTTCACTCTTTTATCACTTAAGTACACTCATTTCATGTAAAATGTATATGAATATGAACATGAATATGTTTACATTTTGAAAGTACAGAATGTCATTGGTGAAATATCGTACATGTGGGAAAAAAGTGAATGTGAGCAATTAAACGAGTAAAAGGTAAAATGATAAACGTAAAAGCACATTGTATGTGTATGAGAGGTAAAGTTTGAATTAAGGCCCCCATATATAAAGGTATGTGTATTGACGTGGATCAGAATCTCTGTGACAGGGTGACTTGTCTGACAGAAGACTGACCTTTGGCCTTCTTGCGGTTCTGTTTCCTCTCCTCATCTCGGATCTTTCGCTCTGCACCCTAAAAGACATGAACACCAATCTAAATGACTGTTTGAGCATAGCCACTGAAGCAATCTGACTGGCTGTCAGCAGAAGCCAAATCTGTGCAAAAGTAGAGTATTACACTATACATCTATAGTCCCTTTGCAATTTACCAGCGTATTCTTGTCTAAAATATGAGCCATCAATCAGGCTTCTGGCCGCTGAAAGCCAGGCTCAGTGAACACACCAGGCACCATTAGAAAGAAGGGGGGCTCAGTCTAGGCAGTCATAAGTTAGGAGATGAAGGTCAGGCAGGGAGCCTCCAGGTTTCTTTCAAAATGGGAATGGGCATGGAATAGAGAGGACGAGGGGAGGAAGAAACCCAGATGTTTGTTTTCAAGCAGATGTTACACATTGTTACTGTAAACGTGTGTCAAATGAAAAAAACTCCTGCAGCTCAGCTCAAGCAACACTGCCAATGCAAAAATGTAATGGGCTTATACCTACATCGCGTCAGCACTGGTGTGCAGGGGCGGAATGGCCATCGGGGATACCGGGGGAATCCCCGGTGGGCCGACGAGGTTGGGATGGTCCAAAATACCGGCCCGCGTCCATCATTTATCGGCCCTCCCATATACGCCGCCGGCACCTTCAACTATTTTCCATACTTCTCAGAACACGTATAATTTCCTCTATTAACTATATCAGCTAAATCACTGACTGATTTTTATACTCCTCCTCGCGATCTGTATTCACACTCATGGTGCCTATTTTTCGAAAATGTTCTGTGTCTTCTGAAATGTGTTCCTACGGACTTCAGAAATTCAACGTAAGAAACGATCTCCACCTTATTAATGAACACCTGAAAATGGGTTCTTACACAGCCGAAGTGTTCTCAGCTGTGCAGATTGAGGATGAGGATTCTTAAATTAAACGCACCTGGATTTGCATATACGACCCGCCAGGGCACGCAACCGTAGTGACGTGTGCCGTCAGCCCTTCTAACACGGAGCGGCCCGTGGGGCATCTGGTAGTTTTGAGGAATTGCATTTAGGAAAACTCTGGGCCATTTATGACTGTTATTTCGCGTGACAGTGACAGTGATACAAGTTAAATTGTGGCGTTGACTTGGCCAATGTTAGCTTGCTTTTCACAGATGAGGTAACGTTCACTACCAACTAGCCTAGCTAACGTTAGATAGATAAATGTCCAAAATTGAGACCGTTATGATCTGGTAAAATAAGCAAGCTGGCGCTATTGTCATCATCGAGATGATCTACTTTAACATGTTAGCCGTAGTCACTTGTTTACAATCGATGAGCAAGCTATCCATGGTGGAAGTTGTAAAGAGAGCAATCTTATAATTTCTAACCAGCTAGCTTGTTATGCTATAATCACCGTGTTACACACAACACTAACATTATAAACAATGTTAATATGTTATCTAGATTAGATAGTGAGGTCATACTAACACATGAGTATAATGATATTGTTTTGTATTATCATGTGACTATAATGCGCCCGGGCCAGCAGAGTTAGTTTAGGTTCTGGTACTTAACTTATTGTTTTGTTATGCACCTTCAACACCCCTACACACACACACACAATCACACACCCAGCATGCAATACTACTGATACCACTGATGTTCACACCCCATCGTATGTTCTATTCTGTTCATTTCTACAATATAGTTCATACTAATTCTACCCTCTGATTCCAGTTTCTTTATTGTGTGGATATTCATTCCTTAATGGTCTGTAGTTATACGTATAAACATCTGATACTAGCCCAGAGTTAAGCCTATTCATCTAGCAACCAATACCTACCTTGGAGTGTTACAATAGCCAGTATCATTTTATTCCATGTGTCCACCCAGGCAAATTGGTGGATCCAAATGTTATTAAAAAAAAACATATATGATGTAATTTCTTTGTAATCATCCAAAATAATGTTAAGTGTATGGGTATTTTTCCAAGTAGGCCACTGACTGGTCTATACGTGCGATGCATTGAATGGGCAACGTGCAGTGTATTGAGTGGGCAGCGCGCCGTGTACTGAGTGGGCAGCGCAGCGTGTATTGAGTGGGCCGGTCTAACAGTAACTCCCGGGCCACTTTTTCCCCCCAGTCCTCCCCTGCTGGTGTGGCTGTTCATTACACAAATGGTAGATTTGTCCCTAGGAAGAAGGTGAAAATGCACAATACACCACCAGGGGGAGGCAAAGAGTGAAACCATCTGGAGTCCAACTAAAACCGCTGCTGCTAAACCATTGTGTTCTTATATTAGTTTAGACTAACTTCAGGCTTTAGGCTTCAGTAAGTTAACATCTTTCCTTCTTTTTGAAAATACATGCAATATTAACTAAAAAGTTCACTATCTATTCCTTAAAGTATTAAATGCACATACCGGTACCTAAAGTTGACTACAACTAGCCTTCTATGTGAGGGACGCTATGCACTGCATTTGGTTTTGGTTGTGTTGTTTGGAGTGTTCAACCACAAGATGTTCAGCCCCCTACCCCCTCGGTTTGGCTGCCCTCTGATGAATGTTCAGTGAAAGTCTTTGAAGGGTCAGATTTCAGGAGTTAGGCTTCACCTTGTCACAGAAGACCTTGATCTGGCAGTAGGCTCGATGCAGCGGCTTGTTGCTGCGGTTGTTGTAGCTGTAGGTGTCAATCTGGATCATGAGAGGAAGGCCCTTCACTCCTTTCTGAGAGGAGAAGTCCGTGCTAAGACAGTTCACTGTGATGAAGATCTGGTGCCGCAGACAAACAATAAACAAATGTCAAATGACAGCGACACACACTGTAAAACAACAGCACAACACACACTGTAAAACAACAGCACAACACACACTGAAAAACAACAGCACAACACACACTGCAAAACAACAGCACAACACACACTGAAAAACAACAGCACAACACACACTGCAAAACAACAGCACAACACACACTGCACTCATGAATGTATCTAAAATCATGTTTAGGCAGAAACCATGTAATGTGTGATGAGAATATTTTAACATAAGTTAACAACAATTTAGAAACAAATTGTCAATTTAGAGACAAAAAACATTCATTACACCTTTAGTGGAACCACTGCCAACCATGCAACCACAGCCTGCCGATATTAATTGTACTATATCTGAGCGCATATGCTCTGCCATCTCTTTGATTAATGACAATGAACAGTGCTGTTTTTATGGCTCGTCGTGCTACTAAAGTAACAGTTATTTTAATGAGCCAATTCGCCTTACGTGAGAAATCTTCTGTGTTCTTCTCCCACCAGCCTTCCTGTTACTACTTGCCCAGCACCTCTCAATAGAGAGCAAACTGGAACACGTGTTGTGCGTAAATCTTTCTCACCGGGCCATTTCTTTTGACTTTCATTCTTAGATTACCAGAATATTTTCTCATAAATCAAATCTCGAACTCAACACACGGCCTATGGCCACAAAATGACATATGTAACATTCTTTACCGTGACCTCATCAAGTTTCACAGTTATGTGTTAACTGCAGCTTGACTGAGGTTAGATGCAGTCTTATATAAGTGTACATATAAGTAGTAAATGACAGCTTTCTTTGATGTACAGCGGTTCATTATCTCTGTAAATGAACAAAAAGCCTAAACGTGTTAATGTGAAGGAGATCTTTGGCAGATCTTTGACAGTTTCTCATAAAAACAAAAATGCATTTCATGTGTGAGCTAATGCGGACACATGTGACAACTAACAGATTCCCACAAGTGCAGCGTGTGACACTCCCGCTCACACAAACGTAGACTAAATCAGGTGAGGCAGGGCGTATCACACAAACTATTTTCCCACCATCGCAACCTCTACGCCATGTCTCAGCTTGTGTATGAGTCCTCCCACTAACTGGACACACTCACTCTGTAAACTGCCTTGTGTTCCTCCTCTGCCAATCCCTCCTGTGCATATAGCAGGCCTCTGCTGATGATTGCACCAGGAAGCAGACATTCAGTTATTTTTTAATGTTTTCATATCTTCAGAATGACAGTAGTTCCCTACTAGTTAATACATGAAGTAGTTGGATATTAACCAAAAACAGCAACAGACAATTGGATAGCGGTTAAGAGCACCTTCCTCTGTTTGTATTTCATATTTAGGATCTGACTATCCCCCAAATGCAGCACAGTGAAGTGGTTTAAATAACAGGTGTTGTAGTTCCTTTTCATCACACGCGCCTCAACCAATTCTTTTTTTGTTAGGATTTCACACAAGCTTTAAATCAGGAATATACATCTCTTGGTTTTGCTATGTTCTATGAGACCCTTTCAAGTCTATCACACACATACTGTCCACTGCTACACGCTAATGGAAATGGAATCATGCATCATAAACTTTTTCATTCTTTCTGCTCTGTAGATCAATGGCTGTCTGGGGAAACTGAGGTTTATAGCCAGTGCTTCCTTTCTGCTTGGTGGCATGGTCCCTTAACCATTACGCACAGAGAAAATCAAGGCCGAGTAGGATTCAGATTGAGATGGTTATCAGCGCTGGCTGATTTAATTGAGAAGACTGTCTTTCCAGAGCTGTGTGTGCGAGCATTGGAAAGGGCAGACACTGAGACCACTAGCATTCACTCAAAACCCATTAAATGGCTCAACTCCAAGGCTACGTGGTTTGGCTCACACAAGGAAGTCATACTCTAATAGCTTTAGCATCCAAACTGCAAAGAAAAGGCCATTGGGGAGAATGGATTAGAAAGCAAATATTGACCATTTGGTATTGGAGACGAGCACACTGCACAATGTTTGTCCTGAGCTTTATGACCACAGAAGAGCCAAATAAAGAACTCAATAAAAGAGCAGAGCAATCTGTGTGGCATTGGTGTGTCTGTGTGTGTGTGTGTGTGTGTGTGTGTGTGTGTGTGTGTGTGTGTGTGTGTGTGTGTGTGTGTGTGTGTGTGTGTGTGTGTGTGTGTGTGTGTGTGTGTGTGTGTGTGTGTGTGTGTGTGTGTGGGCGTGTCTGTGTGCGTGTTTGTGTGTGAATAAACAATACTTGCTTTGCCCATCTCTCTCTATCAATCTCTCTTCCCTCTAACTGTCTCCTGATCTCTCTCTCTCTCTTTCTCTCCCTCTCTCACTCTCCTCTCTCTCTCTCTCTCTCTTTCTCTCTCTCTCTCCCTCTGTGTATGTATTTCCCTCTGCTTTTCTTCTGCTTGTTTGACGCCTGAAGCCTAAGACGGAGGGGAAATAGAGCAAAACACACAGATGAGGGTGGGGCTGGGTAAATGTATGTGTGTAGAAGGGGAGGTCTGGGGGCCTACAGCATTGTGTTTGTCCTCAGTGTAACACTTTAAACAGCCTGGGCCCGGCTCGAAAGGAGTGGTCACAAAAGGAGGGGACTTCCTGGCACACATAGACCAAGAGTAGACAAACGTGCACACACACACACACAAACACACACACACACACACAAACACACACACACAAATATTCTTGACTGAAAGAGAGGAATGAAAGTAAAAAAAAGAGAGAGAGAGAAAGAAACAGGCAAAGCATACAGGTTGTGTATGCTCTTCATCCTTCAATAATGTTTAATGCAAAATAGCCAGTTATTCTATTAAGATGTCTCATTCAGTCAATAGAGGAAACCCAGACGCTCCACTGATCCAGGTACACATAGGGGGCAGTCAGTTGCTTCAGGCTTATACTTTATTTGACTATGGGCATGCAACAGTAGGATGTTCCTGAAATTGAGGACCCACACCCAGTGGTGTGTAAATAAAGTGATCAAGCTGCAATGCCAAAACACAATCAAGCACATGAGTTTATAAGACCAGAGTAGCTCAGCCAATCAAAAGCACGCTTAGAAATTACCTTGGCTTCTTCATTCACGTCCCAAGTGAAAGATACGGCGTTGTAGGCGATCTCCTCAATGTTCCCAATGGTGTTGAAGCTCTCTTTATAGTCAGCTGTGGAGAGAAGACTTTCAGTCAATAACAGCACACTCGGACAAACTGTCACTCATCCTTCATTCTGTCCACCCAAGAAACATGCACAGCTGCCAGTGTACTGATTATGGCTGATGTACAAAAATCCTACATGTTGTATCACATACCACTGCCAAAACTGTAAGTGTCGGTAAAGCCGCAAAAGTGAATGTTTTGGAAATATAGAAATCCCTGATGTTCACCAAGAGAACCATATCTGAGCTTTGTTGTTCCAGACTGATAAGGGCTCCAATGCAATAAAACCACACACTTCAGCTCCTGATAAAGCGTATCTCCTTTGATAAACAATCACTTCAACATTAAAGCTACCGCATGGAAGGTTGTATACCATATATATATATAGCGTACATTATGTATGTTTGGAAGGAAATTAGGCAAAACTTTTGAGTAGTGAAAACTGGTGTTGTTGTATGAATGTATGAGTGCACATGCCTTTCCAGGGTTGCCTCTGTGGACGGAGGCGCTCAGTGCAGGTGAATACTCCATAGTTAAGGTGCCTCTCTTCCAGGGCCAGTAGGCGGGCCATCCCATTCCCATATTCCCAGGTTCTCAGGGTTTTCCCTGGTGCTTGTGGGCCAGCCCAGTCCACATCCGTTAAGCCCTCTATGCACTCCCCCAACCCAACCCCCACCTCCCTGTTAAATGGGCCCCATTCAAATCCCAGATCTTGTGACATGGCCCTAAGGCTCGAGAACAATCCCGCCTCAACTGCTATTCAAATCCCAACCGTGGCGGTGTCAGGTTGCAGTCACTGTCTGGTCCTGCCAGCTAGGAGCTGCAGGTTGCTGTTTGCCATATGCCCAGAGGTCACCTTGTTGCGACAACGCCCTTCCTCTATCTTTTATATATATGTGCCTGTTGTCTCCCAGTGGGTCAGACTGAACATCTACGGTAACACCTCTTCAAAGCCCCCTTCTCACCGCCGTTCAGCAGACCCCTGTCCCCCACCTGTGAGAGTCGTGTTGAACAAAGACAGTCACCAACACCACAACGCCTGAGGGGTGCTGCTGCAGCCCTGATGCCCACCAACCCCTAGCCTCAAGCAGATCCGACACAAGCCACAGCAAGGGAATCCCCCACCGGCCGTACACACATTTGGTCACTCCACAGGTGCTCTCATTACATTAACATTGAGCGTTTCAACTTTGACCTCACTTCTGCAAATACTTCTATGTTATTTGTGGGTCCATACATGTATTTAGCCATCATGGACCCACTGAAGCTGTCTACAGGAAGGGACAGAGCAGACTTTGCGTTTTGAAGAAGCGTGGGTCATTCAATGTGATGACCCAACATGTCGCATATCTTCTTCTGTTGTGGCAAGAGCAGCAGCAGCAGCAGCATCAGAGCCAGAGACTCGAAGAAACTGAACAAGCTGATCAAGAAGGCTGGCTCTGTGCTGAGGACTGCTCAGCAATCGCCATCCACAATGACTCCCCTTTGCGCCGAGAGAGGAGACTCCTCTAAGTGGTAATGCACAATGCACATTTTACCATTTCATTTGCACATTAATAGCAATATCTTGACTTAAACTTCAATTCTATTTTTTTTATTGAGTATAGTAATAGTTGTGTGTGTGTGTGCGCTCGTATATATATAAATATATATGTGTTATGTATGTGGTTTTTTGTCATTTATGTGAATTTCCGGCGACAAATTTTCCTTTGAGCATAAATCATCTATCAATATTAGGTTGTTTACATTTGATTCAAAATGGCTTCCAATGAAGTCCTGCCTCCCTGCAAGCCTGCAACAAGGTATGCTGTCAGTGATAATCTTCATCCTTTTATGCACTGCCGTGACCAAGCCAGGCTTGTGCCTGTCACCTCCCCTCATTAGCCTGGCAAATTAAACCACAGCCTCACTGGGAAATGAAAACAGCTCTTATCTAACATATCTAGCACAGACATTGTGAGTACTGCTCAGTTGATGTGAAGTAGTGCATTAACTTCATTGCCACAACTGTCTAACATATATTGTTTGTGGCTATATGAAGTTGTGGTGAGTACACAAATATTATCATAATGATGCCAACACCGAATATACCAACTGAGAAATGCCAACTGAAACATATGCCTAATGCATCCACATAGCATCACATTACATCGAAAATAGTGTCAAGTCTGATCTGAATCATCAGATGTTGTAGTTACCAACAAGACGTAGTTACCATCTTGATGTTGTAGTTACCAACAAGATTGTTTGAGTTCTATGTTGATCTCTTCAAAGAGCCTATAGCAGAATGCTCCATTTGAATACCATAGGCACACAAAACACAAGAAGCGTGGGACATTCCTCTGTGTGTTCCAACAAGCAACAGCTTTCTCACTATTCAAGCCGTCTCTCACATGCCACTGCAGCATTGCTGTGTGCACAGGTCACAGCTTGCATCCACAGGGAAACCGTCCATACCTCACAACAACATTCAACCATACCGGGCCTGTTCTCCCACGACACAACAAATTCCCTCAGAAAGCGCCTACACATGTAGTTATACACTTATATTCAAGGCAAAATAGTTTTCTATAGTTTTCACTATCAAAGCTATCAAAACACATCTTCCAAATGAAGTGCTGAGTATCATTATATTAGAATTTCATGTGGAAAAATGGCAACAGCACAGTTATAAACAACTTATTATACGGCTCCTCAGAATGTTGCAAAAAAAAAGAAACGCAACACCTGAAACTTTAAAGTTCTATTTGTGTGAAGAGATTTTTTCTTAGCGGAAGGCCTGTTGGTCCCGTTGGGATCTATTTTTTCCAAACTGACGAGCAGACTATACATTATCCCTTACATAACATTGTGGAAGGAGCCCAGTGGGTGACAGGGTTGGTTTAACTGTAGACCCTGGTAGATGGGGATATGGGGAGCCATGGTCAGTTAGAGGACGCGTGAGAGGGCCTGTGGCTACAGACTGAGCAGAGTGGCTGAAGGAGGGAGGATGAGAAGTTGACTGCATACCTGTTAACACACATCTATAGGATACTGAGGGTGTGTTTCTGGATCCTTATTATATTTAGTCATTGAAGATGGCAACTCAGTCATCATAAATTAACTTTGGCATACAGTACAGTAATATATAATATATATTACTGTAGTATTTGGTACTGAAACATTTTTTGTGGTACTTAATGATCTCTCACTTCACCATAGGAAATAGCAGTAACCCACCGATGTCGAGGACACGCTGTTTAGCCGTGTGCTGGCGTGAGTGCCAGTACTTCCAGTACTTCAGCTGCTCATCACGGTTCTTATCCTCGCTGAACACCACCATAATCACACTCTGAAAAAAAGTCAAGAAGGGAACACAATGTGATATAGTGTGATAATTACAATAGACTGATAACAGACTGGCAATTACAGAAATAGACGGATAGACGGATAGCTTATCTCTGATGAGTGACGGGCAATCTAGTGATATTAAAACATAAAAGCTAGCCAAATAGATTTAATACGCTTTCATTTACTGACAAATTTAAAGCTCCACTATACAACTTTTATGCAAATAAACAACGTTTTTTGAACCGTCGTATGTTTGCATTCATTTAAACTACAGTCTCTTTGATGGCTGCTGAATGCTTACATCACTTCCTACTGGATAAAAGTAAAGCTAAGCTACTATGTTTTGAAAGTGGCATTGTTTTCATTCCAACTGCATGATAAGTCATTAGTATGGCCACTAAACAGGAACTCAAAGTTAGACAGCTAACTGTTACCTAAAACAAGCAAACACATGACAAAGTATCTCCATGTGGCAACCCATTTCACATTCCCATTTCACATTCACATTCACATTAAACTGCAATCTAGGGTTCAAAAGCTACATATAACCTTTAATAGGGTGTAATATAATAGTGGTGTTTTCATAAGGATGTGTCCACTTCCTGATCTCAGAGTGGGAATCCCATAATGCACCACTCACCTAAGATATCCCGTGAGATTATCACACTAACATGGCTCAATTAGGTGACTTACATGAGTTTCCCTTATTTGTAGTGTGTTAGGGTCACTCACTCTGACTTTGCTGATGGGGTGTCTCAGGCGTTTATCGGCTCCTGTTTCATTCAGGGTCACGGCATAAAACTGCCCTTTGTTCAGGTACGTCATGGGCCCCTCTCCCTGTTTCTGACGCAGTGACCTGCTAGCTTCAAGGGTGTACTGAAAAGTGTCAATACCCCTGCAAAATATGAGTACAATGTAGCGTGTTATTTAGCATGATGCATCAAACATTCACTCTAATCCACTCAACGCTAATTTAGCATTTTTGCAAGATATTGTGTGAATTCAATAATATACACTTGATAATCTCTGTTAACATAGTAACATCAAACACATCAATATGTTTTACGAAGGTTTTCCCACAGATCAATGCAGGTGTTAAGTCTGAATCTGTTTTCAGATAAATGTGTGACAAGCAAAGGAAAACCAGACAGGCACGTCTTACACATCTGACTGCTGAAACACAAAATCTTCAGCTCCCATCGATGAAGACCGGTATTTCTGTTTGAAGAGAGAACATAGCACATCAAAACTCAGCTTATAATAAAGTAATAGCCATATATACTATGGTAAAACAAAACAACAAACTAATTATCACCGCAAACAGCCTAGTATATGTAATATGTAATATGTAATAGTAATGTCCTATGTTGTGAATGACAAAGATTACAGTAATATCCTACATGGTACATCTGAACTGAACATCAGGACAAACAGCTCCAGCTCCAGCTCCAGCTGCCACCATTTTGTATCACCCTCCACCCCCATCAAGTGTATCGCTTTATTGGTAATATCCCGGAACACAGAACTAATCCTCCCGTTCCTTCATTTTCATGCCATCTAACACCTTAGTGTGTTTAATGTAATGGTGTTTATTGTCATTCATTGATTTTCTTCCTCTGCCCCCTGTTGTTTGACTCCCTGGCAGCCCTTCTTCTCACCCCGTTGTTGTCCTCCTCATAGGTGCTGTCAGGTGAGCTGCGCTGCTCATCTTTCCCATAAGCCCCGTGGCTGAGTGTGACTGCATCGTAGGTGTGGCTCTGCTCGTACACCACCCGCGCGTGCTCGTCCCCCTCCGGACGGTAGTGGACCGCCCCAGCTCCCATGAACACTGGAGTGTAAACCTCAGCCTTCACCATGGTAACAGCACCCGCTTCAGCCCCCTCTGCACCACACTGGTCCCGTTTGGAGTCCAGATGCTCAGTGTTGAGGGACAGGTTCACTGGCACTGACTTCAGGACCTGGACACGGTTGTCAACTGCCTCTGCCTCACCCTGGTGGCCACTATTAAGGGCAATAGAAATAGCCCTATTGGGGGCCATAGAAATAGAACTATTAAGGGCAATAGAAATAGCCATATTAAGGGCAATAGAAATAGGACTATTAAGGGCACAGACAGCAATAAAGTGCAGATACATGACCTCACACACACCCATTATTATTATCTGTCATGTCTGTGATATGTCACTGACCTCTTTTCCTGCTCCTCTGAAATTTCAACCACTTTAGGTACGGTTAAAACCCTTTTGTCCTTGGGAACCTGGAGGAAATAAAAAACAGACAAGTCTAAACATATTAGGAAACTAGTTTGAGATGATAAGGGTAAGAAACAATATATAGCAATATATAGCATGCTGTGTGTTTGATAACTAACATGGGCAACATCACATTTAAGAGGATGAAGGCTAAAGAATTTGTGTTTTACATCTCCTGCATATCAAAGTTCTTTGATAAGCTTACAGGGAATTCTTGTCTCTGGTAATGTCTCTTAAACCTGAACCATGTTCACTGTTCACTGTTCTAAGTTAGATGTGTCTGTTTTCATTTGACCCATTTTAAGAAGAGAATCAGCTATGGTATATCATAAATAGTGTCATGAACTACACCTAATACAAATGCTGCTGTAGTAAAGTTAATATTGTCTATGGACATAATACTACATGCACAGCATATGCTGTGGTCAAATGAAAATTCCTGTTCTTCCTCAAAACAATCTCTTTTGTTCAGTATATCAAATAAGGAAGACCTGAATTGTCACTTGGCAATGACAATCCGATTTTTAGCCTGACTGACAAAGAGAGTGGTTTTACTCATCAAAACACAACGAAAACATGGACACCTTTTCTGGACTATGTAAATACCCTAACAATTGCTCCAGAGGATGGGGATAACTAAAGTCATTAGAGGAAATGTTCCACACACATACAAATTTATAGGTGTACACACACACTTTGTCTTTGCTTTCTTTTATCTCTTTTTATTTTTTTGGAGTGCAGGAATTGAGCGAATTCCTATAGGTGTCATTTATAGGTGTACACACACACTTTGTCTTTGCTTTCTTTTTTCTCTTTTTATTTTTTGGAGTGCAGGAATATCAGCGACTGATATTATTCATTTCCTATTGCCCTTTTTTTTCTCTTTAATATTCAATATTTATATATGAATTGTATTAACTTTATGAACTTTTAATTTTATGAACTTGTACATTTCATGAATTTTATAAACTTGTGAAACTTTTGATTTCTGCTGTAGGGGAGGGTGGGGGGTGGGGGCACATGTGCATAATTGTCTGTGTATTGATAAAAACCTGTAAAACCTAATAAACAGATTTTTAAAAAAAAATAATAATTTAACGAAAACTCTTCCTTCACTTAATCTCTCACAAAAGGAAACTGGACTACATCTCCCTACACCCCAGTCTTGAGTAATGACCCGTATGAAGGAGAATGACCCCTGACCTTGTAGTAGTCATAGAGCAGACCCAGGGCGGCTGCACTGTCCTCGTCGCCATTGATGCTCATCATGGCCTTGGTGGCCGCCGTCAAGGGGTTCTCCAGGTACGACCTCCATGCCTCATCTTCACTGGTGTAGGCCCGGCGGGGATGGAAGGAGGTTTCATTGGGCACTACCACGACCAACCGCTTACTGCCACACACAAAACAACACACACAATAAGAGACACAGAACAAGAGCATGTGAGACACAAACGAGTACCTGTGCGATGACATCAAACGAAATATGAGCAAAATAAATGTGGAACGAATTATGGACATGTTTTTAAATGTCATCGAAAACATACCCAGAATACAAGGTGCATGGAATTTAAGTTCTTATAATTTGAGTTAAGTGACATTTGATCATTTGTTCACTATATTTGTACTTCCCCACTGGCTCTGCATTATTCATTGATAAGTGTGCCGAAGCAAACATGCTAACACACTGATGAAGTCTTATCTTATCATCCTTTAAATTCAACTGATTAAATCCAATAGTTTATGTTGGCCTTTACATTTTCCTGCACAGAGAGCACAAGTACATTTTCTCTCATGGTTTGTTTACTTTCTAGTCCCTTGAGGTGCGCACTCTCTCTCTCTCTCACTCTCTCTCTCACTCTCAGTCTTTTTCATAAAGTGAACATTTTTATCCTGGTTTTTCAGTTAAAGTCTATCTGATATGAGGAACAAAATCAGACAAGTTTGGAAATGCTATTTGACTTTTGACGGGAAGTGTGGCATGTCATGTTTGATAGAATACGCCCTCAATCGCCCTTCCTGTTTAGAATGATGAGTATTTTCAGAACAATTTTTTTTGAAGGTAAAATGCATTCAAAATTACATCTGAGTAAACTTTTTTAATCACATTGATCCCACAACAATAGATTGGATTGGAGATTAAAATCTCAGAATATAAATTATAATGTCTATAGAGTGCGGTCCTATCATTGTACGTAAAACAACACTGCATGTGTGGCTTTTGGTCATTTTGTGTGTGAATTTATATAATGAACTTCTGTCATTATATTCTGTACAAAACTCTTTTACTCCTCTCATTTTGGGAGTTCCAAGAGGTCAAGGTTGGCCCTAAACATACCAGTGACTTGAGCTCCCTATAAAACACTGTAGTTACAGTTCACTGTGTTGTCATGTGAGTTATGATCGGGTATTGATCCAACAGGGTAAGGCTACTGCACTGCTTGTCCTTTTGAATAGAAAAGGATCTCTTTCGTACATCAAACTAATCAACACATCTTCTTGCTCCAATGTAATGTGCCATAAAGACACATACACTCACTTTTTTATCAGCTTACTTTGTAAAGGAAACATGTAACCTTAAATGCATCACTATTGTGGAATAACAATATGTACAGTGAAGTCCTTCAAAATCTATCATATTTTTCATCTTAATTTCTCCTCAAATTAGAATTATTCTAAAACAAAGTATATTCGCAATACTTCTTGATTCCTTTTTTAAATTAAGCAGGGATAGAGAAGTAGAGGCAAAATGATTAAATATCAAGTTGAACTGAAAAAACTCCACTGGAGACTATTTGCAGATGTAGAAAAGACCAGCCATACAAAGTTAAAAGCTTACATTAAAATACTATATGACATGAAATGTTTGATGCCCTTCAAAGATTTCATTTAAGACGATATGTATTATTATATATTCAAATGCAAAACAATTTTACCGGTTGGGATTTTTAAATCGCAGTTCCGATGCTTTCCCTAGAAAATGGCGTTTGTCAAATGCCAATTAGCCTATGGACTGTACGGAACCAAACCATAGCATTCGGCTTTACAATTACAGCAAGTCCCTAAATCCGATTAGTAGACCATCATGGGGTAAAACCTGTTTAATATAAGCAAATCAAATATCAGCCCAAAAAATAAGGATAATATCAGCCCATAAAGTACCATTAATCTTTGAACTTGATGAGAAGGCAAATTTCAACCCGCGTTCTGATATATGTTGCTCTGGAAGAAAGACTTACCTGTCTGTCTCCTGTGACATATTTTGCTTCCTCCACGATTCTTCCTTGTGAAACTGGACTTTCAAGTCGGTGCAGGTAATAGAGTAAGGCTGAGCGGAGTGAGCGAGCCAAAACCCGGGCTACAGGTAAGTCTACTTTTCTTGCCCTGCTTATTTCAATCCCGTCTCACCTGCCAGGTAGGCTCCGGTACGACACCTCAGCACCCCTGCGTAAATCAGACGAATCTCAGTCACTAGCCCTATTAAATCTATAATAATATAGCTTTGACTCGTTCATCGGTGATATACCATACGCATTTTACTTGTATGTCAAATATTTGGATAAGTTTAGTAGAGATTGTTGTACAGAAACTTTGATGGAATTCTTTCAGTGTAAAGTACTTGGGTTGAACGACCTGCGCGCTGATTGGCCGAGGAGTACGATCTACCTCAGTGATAGGTTGCCGTGTCAGAAAAACAGGTAAGACCCACCTTACCTGCAGGCATAAAATGGAAAATAGGGCAAAACTGAAATGAGTATCGAAAATTCGTACCAGGAGACTCTGTTGTAGGGTCTTTTAATGAATACACACAAGGACTAAAGCTTATATGCTGACGGTTTGGCTGCTCTTTGAGAAACTATGGTAACATGGTTCATTTTATTTGACTTGCATCAGGTCATGTATTCAAGGGGTTTCTTACAGCCCTATTAGAGACACATCAAGGCCCTGTGTACTCTGTGATACGCCCTATTCATATTGCCCAAGAGTAATCAGGTCCTATAAGGAAGCAACAATGAACTTATTTGGCAATAATAGCTTTGATTCCCCCTTGTGTCTTTCCTACTGTTCCTAAATCAGCACCAAGTGAAACCCACCCAGTGTGCCACTCAGTCTGAGTCAGGAATGAACTTGTTCAGAAACCAGGCCTCGTGCTCTGAGGAATGGATAAGGACACAGCGTCTATGTAGAGCCAGGTTGAGCTTTGGTGGCCATTGTAAAGGGTGATGGAGTTGGTGAAAGAAAAAAACATTTGGCGACTGCAAGGATGTCATCTTTTATCTGTTTTTACTGGTAGGATCAAGGCATATGCAAATGTCTGTGTCAGCTCTATGGAGCATAGGTGATCGGTCAAACAGACCAGGGAGTGCTCCGCCATCTGTTTATCCACGGGCTCTGTTCTCCTAATGAACCCATTGTATGGGGATTAAATGTTTGTGATCAGCTCCTTTAAACAAACCAATTTGTGTCCCCCCCCCCCCTCTCTCTCTTCAGTTGGGGTTTGGGGTGTAAACACAGAGGCTCCTTTGTAAAGGTGGCTTGATGAGCGACACCTTGGGCAAGCAAACACAAGCCTTTGTTTTGAGCATAGCACAGCCATTCAGCAGCCGCAATAAAAAGCAAACCCATGCAGAAGACTGTGGACCCCTCCCTGACTGGGTCAGATAGTTGTGGCCAGTGGACCACAGGAGCCAGCCTCCTGTGATAACATCTTCACTGACCAAGACCTCAGTAGCCAAAGCCTGCACTTATGTAGTGCCATACAATGAATAAGTGGTTCCTGACACACTTCCCCCGCAAACAATAAAAAGTCAATTGAAAACTTTGCAAACCCCTAGTTAGCTGGGTTGGTTCTTGTGTCTTCTTTTCCTCAGCAAGTGAAGAAAAAAATAGATATATTCACATATTCTCAGTCTGGCAGTATGAGGTCTTGTTATCAGTCATTATTGAATGCATTAGACCGACTTGAACAAGTTCAGAAGTGGTTGAGGGACTCATCCCTGATGGAACACTTTAAAGCCTGTGAATCACACAGCCCAGTTCTCCATCATGATTCCCCACCTGGACTGTTCAGAGCTCTGCACTAATGAGTGTAAAATAAATACAGGTGGGGTCCTTCAGCATTGAGCTTTATGGCATTTTCTGAACACAGCCCAAGGATTAGGCCTAATGCAGCGCAACCACAACATTAGGAAAGAGCTTCGCACACAAAGCCCCTGCTTGCTCACACAAACAAGACAGGATGCAGGGGAGTGCACCTGATTTTAATGCAGGCTTATAGGTGTACTTTGACAAACATGGTAGGCTCTGGGTATGCTTACTGCCTCTGCCCTCACACACCTTGCTACTATACGTTTTGCATAAAATATTAAAAGTGTGTTTTGTATGTAAGCACGAATGTGCTAGTCAAATTTGTTTTTGCCATCTCAGTCTTCATTCGAATGGCCTGCTGGAATTTGGGTTTTGCACCTCTGACAGTTGTGCTAGTCCTCCCTAAGACAGGTCATGGACAGGCCAGGGCAAGACATGCAGGGAGAGGCAACACTCTTTCCCATATCTCAAAGGATTCCATTGGAGCACTGCAACAACTGTGGGAACGCTGGAAGGTGTGTTGCATGCCAAGAATTTCCCAGTGGGGAAAAAAAGCATGCTTGTCCTGTCATGACTTGCTGGGGCTGTTTTGGCATACCTGTTTGGCAAGTAGCGGTTAGGCATAGAGAAGAAGAGGGAGACGGGACAGGAATGTAAAGGACAAGGACTCTGGCTGGTATGTCAGGTCTGGACAATGCAACTGGGGGGTCAGAGAGAGGTGGAGGGTCGGGATGCATCGGTCCCAAACATTTCAATAGACTGCAAAGATAAAGTCTCTCTCTCTCTCACACACACACTCACACATATAGACCCCCCCACACACACAGACACCCCCACACACACACACACACACACACACAGACCCACACACACACGCACACACACACACACACACACACACACACACACACACACGCACACACACACACACACACACAGACCCCCACACACACACACACACACACACACACACACACACATTTGCTTACACCAAAACACCTGCCATATATTCACACAAACCAGTTCCACAGACCTGTGGGAGCTGTAGAGCGGGTTTGGTGAATGAGAGGGAAAGAGCTCAAAATCAGCGGTACTTGCAGACAGACCTCTGTGTGAGTGTGTGTGTGTGTGTGTGTGTGTGTGTGTGTGTGTTTGTGTGTTTGTGTGTGTGTGTGTGTGTGTGTGTGTGTGTGTGTGTGTGTGTGTGTGTGTGCGTGTGTGTGTGTGTGTGTGTGTGTGTGTGCTGAGGGTGCACATCAATGGAAGGACTGTAATCGACACCAGCAGTATTTGCATTATCAGACCACTATCAGAGCTGTGGTCCTGCTGTGTTTCACGTCATGTTCCTAGCGCTAGGGTGTCATTCCATGCTAACATGTTTACCTTTTTGCAAATGCCTGTTCAAACAGCTCAATTAAAACTGATATAGATTAAAAGAGTGATATCCCAAAGAAATGTTTAGGTTGTGCAGTGAAGACTGATGTTGTTTTATGCTGATGGATAATATCAAGGGGAAGTGACAAAGAAGGAAGATGACACTTCCCCCTATGACATTTGAAGGGAATCAACTGAACAATTATCTTAGAATTGATTGTTTTGTGAAGAGAAACAGTAACACGAACACATAACCATCTTAAAATATGATGACATACCTACCAATTAAGTCAGTTTAAAGTGCAACTGAGATGTATTATTTTTGCGCACAAGACAGAAAAATATTAGTGAATGTCAGACTGACTATTCGTGTTTTGTTTCTCAAAGACCAGACAGTTATATTTCTCAACCCAGTCATTCCAGTGACTGACACCTGGGAGATTTCCTTTAATAGACCCTAGGGCGGCTCCTCCCCATTAAAGCTGCTGTGAAACTTCAGAAGACAGTTAACACTGTTGGATACCGAGGGTATAGCCCACATAACTGCTGTTTGTGTTGTTGTTTGTGTTGTTGTCAATACAACAAAATATCAGATAACAACCTTATTGGTATTCCAATAAAAAAAGATTACCAGTTATATGAGCTTTTTTCACAGTACAACCATACCTCTCTCTCTCCCCCTCTCTCCCTCCCATCAACAAAGAACTGTAAGGATTCTCTCTCTTTCTTTCTTATGAAGTGAAAAGAGCTGTAATGTAACACCACGTCACCACTGGGAGCTGTTCTCACAATGATAACATTTCTCTCATGAATGGCCATCATAAAGTCTACAAACAAAGACAGACATGAGATTTTGAAGCTGTTCGGTATTAGTTTTTTTTTTACACATTTATTTGATGGTAAGAAAAAGTCCTTGTACATTCATGCATGCAGATATGAAAGGTCAGATCTTATAATGTATAACTCAAAACAACATTTTGGTTTAATTTTTGAAAACAAACATATAACACTTACGATAATCTCTAATCTTTCATCACTGACCACCAAAACAAACATTGACACCAGTTTTGAAAATATGAAACCTTAATTATAGCTATAGATTAGTATATCTGAAACTGAATCAAGACTACATATCTACT
Source organism: Clupea harengus (assembly GCF_900700415.2). Lineage (NCBI taxonomy): Eukaryota > Metazoa > Chordata > Actinopteri > Clupeiformes > Clupeidae > Clupea > Clupea harengus. The sequence goes on along the minus strand of NC_045170.1, from coordinate 25,610,677 downwards.
AACTAGTATGTATGGAATACACTCTTAGCAAACTCCATTATGATATTCTTTATGAACAAGCTGTTGTTGTGCTGTACAAACTCATATGCTTTCTGGTTTGTTTCATGAATTCTATAGGCCTATCCCTGCTGAAAATGTTTTTCAACCAAATGTGATTGATATGATCTGTGGAGAGTTGTTATTCTTGCTCTACTGAAACCCCAGCCCTTTCTGATGACTTCATAGATACATTAACTTCCAGCCATGAGGTCGTGTCGCAGTTAAAGAGCTTGTGTTGATTTCCTGAGACATTTCTTTCGGTGGAGGGCATGACGTGTTCAGGCATGACTCACTCACACGGTAATATGGATTAATCTTTCTCTAAAGTCTAGTGAACACACACACACACACACAGAAATCAAGCACCATTGTGTTGGTCGCTCACATGTGATGTCATGTCGCAATTAACGTCAGGTGATGTGGCAGTCCTAAAATGTAGAATATTCCTTACACAAAGGGCTTATATATTACCTACAAATCAACTACATTGCAAAAAAAGGCTTCAAATATGATGTATTCTCAAGCTCTTTTATATTCATCAAAACAACCACGACGCCATGGTTTTTCAGGCCTTAGGAAGAACCTTGCAGTGCAATCTAGTGGTAACTAACTACAGCCCTGTAAATCTAATACCCAGCTGGTGACTGCGAGGTGTAGACATTAACGAGTCTTATCCATTTATTCTCAACACAACACTGGGCCTGAGTGAAACTTCTTGTACAGGATTGGAAATATATGTGCCATACATGAAAAAACACATCATACTTCAATGCATAGACCAAAAATAACTTTACACCGCACTCACCCACACAGACATGCGCACAATCTGACACCTCAGTGCATTCTCAAGTTTTGATAATATGCTGCGCCCTAGTGGTGAGTTGGCTACGTGTCTCACTGTCCCCATCCGTTTGCTCTATCCTCACAATTTAGGCTACACATAGAATCATGTATGTTCAGTCAGACACAGCACGTCTAAAAGCATTTTAAGCAAACACTTCTACACCCCAAAATCACCACTATAAACATTCTTATCTGGTGCTACCCACCAGTGCAGCATTAAAAATGCAAAATCTTAAAGCGCTATGTTACTTCAACTTTAAATGGCCCATTGTACCTGATGGCCCAATTTGATAGATAGATAAATAGATAGATGGATATTATTATTAATCCAGAGGGAAATTTAAGGTCATCCAGTAGCTTATACAACTTATACAACTCACATACACATAGGGAGAACATTTTCACAAGGAGTGGGGTGGTAACAGATGCAAGAATGGGTCTGACCCTATGGTACAATATGCATTGATTGTGACAGTGTAGATGCCCAGGAGAAAAGTGTTCTTGTGCTGCTTGTGTGGATAGTGCAAAAAGATAGTGTTCTTGTGCTTGTGTGGATAGTGCAAAGAGATAGTGCAGAATATAAGAGGTTAAGTCTGTGCAAGGGGCTAGTATAGCCAGTAAAGGGATGGACAGTGGGTTGGTATAATAAGATGGGGTGGGCAGACTGAGGTAGACTCATGCAGGGAAGACCACCCCAACCCCCCCCCCCCCCTTCTGCGTGGCGTTGAAAAGCTGAATGGCCCTGGGGACAAAGGACCTTCTCAGCCTGTCCGATGAGCATGACAGTGACAGGAGTCTGCCACTGAATATGCTCCTCTGTCTGTTGAGAGTTCTGTGTAGTGGGTGGTGGTCATTGTCCAAGATAGTCAGCAACCTACTCAGAGTCCTTCTCTCCGCCACTATTGTGAGGCAGTTCATTTGGTATATGCACAAGGTATATGCCTGTCCTCACCCTACATGAGCAACATTTAAACAACATGTGTGATGTGATAAGTCAAGCATATGTGAAATATGTTGAGTGACGTAGCCTTTTAACGAAAACGAACATTTATGTCTATTTTTCTAGAGAATATTTTAGAAAAATATGTCTCACCAAGGGAATATTTTTGTCTCACTTTGCATCTTTCCTGATTCAAAAATTGAAATAAGGTAACCAAAAATAGAAATAAGGTTATCAAAAAATAAACTATAATGAATTAATTATAGTTAATTAATTAAAAAATTAACAATTCATTGACATCCCTTTGGTGTCAAGAGTACAGAAAGCAAAATGTAACTCCACGAAATACTTTTCGGACTTTTATTTTGAATCTGTGGGAACACTCCCAGGAAACATATCCCAGCGACGATTTCTTCAGCTGTCACATTTCGCCCAAGAGATTGTCGGCCCTAGCCTACAACAAAGGTAGCTACCGTCTATTTACTCTATTTAACTACTTTTTTGTTGTAAATATTTCCCATCTGGACCTATCGACTTATACAGCTGCTTTGGGAAAGACCCTAAACCTTAGAACAAATCTTTGGGTAACGTTAAATGGCTCTGAAAATAACCATATGGCAACGTTAGCGTCAACGTTAGCTGATCCAAGCTCAAAAGCAGGAACAGTTCGACGTGAGGTTAAAATTAGAATATCATCTCAACATGTGTAAATGTGAAGTTGAATACCAGGCTACTCTTCCGTTAATAGTGAGACACAGACCTGCTGCTATCAAAATGCTGAGGTTTAAAACTTAGTTTAAATATGCTCTTTTTTTCGCCTAGTCAGTTAATTAATTTAAGTAGCTCACTACGCTACACTCCTGTTTCGCACATTTACTGAGAGAGATAATGTTGAGTATTCACAATAGGCTGAATTATGCCCCCTTGTAGGTCCTTAAAAGTAGCATGGAAGTTGGTGTGTGCCTAGATACGGCTTTTAGGTCTTTCGGTGGTCTGTGGTACACTGATGCCAAATAATGATGGCCCATGTTGCAGCAAAACTGGGATAGTATTTGAAACTCCGTTGCCAGAGCACTTTGTTCCTTAAAACAAACAGTTAGAACCTAAAGGCGTATTGTCTTTCTTCACTCTTTTAGCAACTAGCAATGGCCCGCGGACACCAGAAGATCCAGTCCCAGCAAAAGAACGCCAAAAAACAGGCAGACGCAAAGAAAGCTAAGGGACATGACCAGAAGACTGCTGCAATGGCAGCGCTCGTCTACACCTGCGGCGTCTGCAAGGTCCGTCCGAAGATAGAGCAGTGTTTTATATCCAACTAAATTAACCCTGAGTGACGGTTGCTATTATTTTGAAGCTATTTACTTGTGTTATATGATGTCATGGCTCAGAACCTAAATGCATTTGCAGAGTATACACTTCACAATGTAATTGGCTAAGCTATTGAAGTAATTTAAGTCATACAGGTTGTGCTTTGTTAATCAGGGCCCTATAGCCCCCTGGCTTTTTTTGGTGAAAAGTGTCTAATTATTGTTTTTATCTTTCCTTCATAGTCGCAAATGCCGGATCCGAAAACATTCAAGCAACACTTTGAAAGCAAGCATCCCAAGTCCACCCTCCCTCCCGAGCTTGTGGATGTGGAGGCGTGAGCTGTCTTAGGTGTGTGTGTGATTGTGTGTGTGCATGTGTGCGTGTGTGTGTGCGTGCGCTATGTGTGTGCGCTATGTGTGTATGTGTCTCAGGAAAACCACCGTACAGCAGGCTTGTTCTCTGACCATCAACACTGGAAGACTCTTTTGACACACTGCTCTTAAAAAGACATCTACCTACAAAACATGCAACATATATAATCCTTCATACTTATGTAAATGTGTACCTCCTAATAGACCTAGTGTTCTCACAATCAAAGCATGTTTGGAGAGAGTCAGGCATGTTGTGGATTTACCCTCAAGTCCATATAACAGTTGTATACAGGATGATGGGAGCATTGGGTTTTAAGTTTCTTGATAAAGAGCCATTCAACACCGGCATTAGATTGGTGTAGAGTTTCATGCCTTCATTTTGTGTTAAATCAACCTGAGCATTATTGGAATGACCGTCTAATGCTTATCAATGATGACACTTCTTTTTTTTCTAGAGCAGAATTTAAAAATTGTAATTGAGATGACCACAAATGTTCAATGCCGTGCTGTTCCTATCCCACCCTTCAACGAAATTTAATAAATGTTAACTTTCTATTTTGTGTGACGGGGTGATATTGTAGAACAGAATTAAATTGAATTTTATTTATATAGCAGCAAAACAATACAATTGTCTTAAGGCGCTTTACAGAGCCCAGTGCCTGAACCCCCCTTAGAGCAAGCACAGTGGCGACAGGGGCAAGAAAAAAACTGCTTGAGGCCGGCCAGGTAGAGATAGAAAGAGCAGGAGGGGAAACAAGTGGTAAATGTACATAATACACACAAACATCATATGGTAGATACATGATGCATACAAAACAGCTTAGTGGGTATTACTATTACAAGTGTAAGTAGAGTAAGAGCAGAAAAATATGTTGATGGTGGCAGTTATATACATTGCATTGCTAGCATAGAGTATGGGGTAGAATAAGTGTATGACAGTATGGTGGGGATGGTTACATATGGGCTGAGGGTTTCTACAGTAGATCGGGTGGAGAGACTACAGCAGCATCCCACAGCAAAGATAGTCTAGACTAGGAGGGAAAGAAAGAAACAAATGAGTATGTAGAGTTTGGCTGTCAATATGCATAGATGTACTTGATGGATATGGTGATGAACAATGTTTCCACATCCATTAGCATTTGCGAGCAGCGGTCATGCTATGAGAAAGAACATTTTGTAAGTAGACATCAATTTGATGAACAGATAAGGAGATACATTTAGGTAAGCAATTAACAGTAGGTAATATGGCCACTTTATCAGTATCAATATTAGCATTTGCAATAGGATATAGAAAGAGGGAGAGAGAGAGCCACGTGTATGGGAATTGTATTTGTTTAGTTTGATGAGTTATGTTTAGTTATGGGTGGATTTTAGTTAGGATAGCAAGGGTGGCAGGGTACACATCAGTGCCCCACAGGCCGCAACACGCGTCATATGCTGTACCAGGGATCAGTAAAGGTCCCCCTTCACAATACAACATGCGCTCTATCCATGGGCCTAAAGAGAAGCAAGCACGAAACATGTTTGGCGAGGTTTGTGGCCAAGTGCTTTGCAGGGATTGTGCAGGAGCTGACTGCGCAGGCAGGAGTCAATCTGGATCCATGTGTACACCCCCATTTCAATATAACAAGGAGAACGGGAGACGTGAGGGGAAGTGGTAGGTTGAAAGTGAACAAATGCTGCAGGTAGGCTGGAAATAAGTTACCTGACAGAGTTTGATGTTAGAGGCGTAACCAATTTCGTCACGCTCCCGAACTTCCGTTTAGAACATAATTTATTGCGAGTATATTTTCGGGCTTTATTTGTAGACGGGTGTCTCACAGAAAGGAGGGGGGAACCAAAACGTATATTGCGTGGTTTTAAATATGTATTGAGTTATCTATTTGAATGAAAACGATTTTGACTTCAATTTCCCTTTTCCGTGAGGGCATCACAAAGTGCCGTGTATCACACCCTAACCCCTTCATTAAGGGTGCCCTCCACAACATTGAGTGTGGCGGAGTAGGGAGAGTCCGGTTTGGAAAAGGCCATAGAGATTCTGGTTGTGGTCGAATAGTAAAAAAAAAATGTCCTATATCCTAAGAGAATACGACTGTACTTACGCGTAAGCCTACGTTAATAATTAGATGGGTGTTATTGACGTGGGTCTTTTCACTCAGCTAGAAACCTTCCTAAGCAAAAAAAAAAAAAGACTATCCGACTGCAGTCATGGGTTCCCAAATGAGTAAAATGACCCGGAAGTAGGCTATCTAAGAGGCAGCCATGATGAGGGCTGGTCGAATTCTCTAAATGCTTAGGAAAGATACTTCACTGGTTATTTTATTATCTCCTTTAGCACAGGCTACACTGGACAAGGAAAGGAAAGGATATAATACCGTCCCACAATTCCTTGTGGCAGCCACGTTTAAAGACTCACGCCAATAACATCCGCTGTCGCATTATTACGTAGCCTAGTCGCGGTAGTCTTTTCCTAAGTCCTTATGAATTCTCTTTCACAGCTTTCCTTGACTTAAAGCAGCAATACGCAGTTCTGTTCCAAAACTACTAAGCTAATTACCTAAAAGGCATGCAAAAAACCTTGCAAACACCACCATCAGCCCAGCTGACACTGATAGAAGCTTGCCAACACACTTACTGGTGTCTTTTGGCAGTATAGCTGGCAATGTCATGCGTGTGCAAGCTTTTCTTCCATTTTTGCAGGGTGTTCCAGCCCTGTACACAGAACTACATATGGCATATCCTGGATCACTAGTGGGAAACACACAGGTGTTTATCTGTCCTTCACATTACCATATGCTATGGTTACATTTAGAAACATGACTTCACCTGCTGCCTTGAAAATGTGAGTGCAGCAACTTGAAAAATACCATTGTTCCAAAAACCCACACTGAAAAAGTTGACTTAACTAGGCTATGTTGTGGCGAGAATGGGATCTCACTACACCTTTTCTTTCAATCAGAAGACCGGAGACTGGATGTAGAAATCTGGAGGTTTATTATTGTAATCAATAAGCTACAATAAGGAGATGGTCCATGGATTAGCTCGATCTCATTGTATGAACGTTTTGCATGCCATTTTAAGGCCTGTACATCGTGGGGTGTGTTCTATCTGGCTGTTTGCCTAAACCAATCAGAATGAACTATTCCTTCTTCCTTACTCCCCTGAGTGTGTGTGTGTGTGTGTGTGTGTGTGTCTGGATCTCCTGAGATTCCCTGACATCCTCTGAGACCCCCTGAGACCCACTCCTCACCGGGGGTTACTTGGAATGTGTGTTGTGACTTTATTGCTGACTTGCTAACATCAGTGAATCATGTCTAAGTTACTGCTTCCCGCCTAGTCTGCCCTTCCTAAAGTGAGACTTTCATACTGATGAGTTAATCCATGTTCATCTTAACATAAAAGAATATCCCACAGCTACTAAGCATATGTTGTGTTAACATTGTGCATTATTTTCTATTATCCATTATTTTGTCAAGGAAACTATTTTTAAAGCAACATTATATAACAATTTTACCTTAAAATAACAGCAATTTTGGGGTACAGGGTATGAGACCTCTTGCGAGAACTATGCAATGCTTTACGGCACCACATCACACAACAACAACTAGACCCATCAGCTATAAGAGGAAGCTAGTGCAGGATTCTCTGTATGGATATCATGGCAGAGGCAACGAAGAAACCGAGGAAGACGTCGGAGGAGGAAGGGATGTAGAGAAAAAGGGAGAGTAACCGAGCAAGAGACCAAAAATTTAGTCTAGGACTGGCTTTTACTCGTTGGCGAGAGCTAAAAGTTACTAAAGGATGCATGTCAGATGCCGAGCTGGTCTTCTTTCTGTTGGACAAATTAGTAATAACTTATTAGCTGTCTTTCTATGTCTTGTGTTGCACTTGCTGGGCTGTGTTAGGATAGTTGTCAACTCGCTAGTTTTTCATGATAAGCATCCCTGCCAATGTTATTTATGAAAGAATGCAACATAGGCTGTAATCCCTGTCTCACAGAGGAGTAGTTTTTCCAGATTGCCAAAGTCAATGGGCCTCATTCTCGAACATTTTCTGAAGTTTCTTCTGAAATGTTTCTTACGGACTTCGGAAACCAGAGTAAGAAAAAGATCTCCGCCAGATTCATGAACGCCTGAAAATGCATTCATACGCAGCCGAAGTGTTCTCAGCTGTGCTCCCCCGAATGAGGTTTCTTAAATTGAAAGCGCGTTCTCATGCACCTGGATTTGCATACATACACGCCCCGCCAGCTCCTTATAAGGGCACGCAACCGTAGTGACGTGTGCAGTCGGAATCGACCGAATCCACGCGAAAGCAACTCAAAAGCATGTCACGTCAAAGCGGAAAGCGGGCACCGGTTGAGTAAACGCAGATCTAGCTTCACCGGTGCAGAGGTAGAGGTACTGTTGCAGGATGTAGATGTGTCCATTCTATTCCACTATGGCTATATCAACGCGATTGAGTTAAGTGCTTATTTATTTATTCACTTACATTTGCAGTGTTTGTGTCATGTAGTGCTTTTATTTATTTTATGACATTACGATGCCTCGTAGTATCATGACTATAAATGTGAAACGTAATTGTGTATAATTATTTAAATCCGAGTTGATGTGAATGCAATCACCAACGATTTCTCACAAATTCAGCGCTTAACACTTCTAACACGGAGCGGCCCCTTGGGGCATCTTGTGGTTTTTTGAGGAATTGCATTTAAGAAAACTCTGGCCGACTTACGACTGCTATTCCGCGTTCTGAAATTCTTCTGAAGTTCAGAACAAATCCCAGATGAGAAAACTTACATGAATGCCAAATTTGTTCCTAAAACACCGGAAGTGGAGTTCAGAAGAAATTCCTTTCTTAAATTCTTCTTAACTGCGTTCGAGAATGAGGCCCATTGTCCTCAGTCTCAGGCTAGCAATAAATGAATCTCACGTCAAAAAGTTTGATCAGTCTTCGTCAATCTCACGTCAATAGGCCTTGGAAGTTTGCAACGTTGAAAACCTAACTTAACTAGCTTGTTAAAAATAACACTGTTTAATGTATATTAAGCAACTCCACATTCAGACGCTTAGAAAATAATGTATATGGACTAAAAACACAAGTAGTATTTAAGCTAAACTAAAATATGTCCTTTTTTTTGGTATTCTTTGATTATGTTAGCGTTCATCTCACAAAAAATAAACTATGCAGAGTCATATTTGTGTAAAAAGATATTACTCTACCTTGTCAGTGTACGTGCCTCTTTGGCTTCTGCCGTTGTCTTTGCCAGTTCAATATCCTTCAGCTTGTCAACAAATACACGCATACACTGTCCATTAGGGGTGTGGTGTAAAAGTGAGTTACACTCCGCAACTTTAGGGGAAGCTCAGTAGTGAAATATACCAATTATTGCGTAATGGGGATTTAACTCACAAGTTCAAGTAACCTAACTACGTTCATAAAAGTTTCAAGTTTAGAGGCCTTCAATTTTAAATTAGTTTCCAGATCTATATCTAAGATCTCCTGACTGATAAATTAAATGTTTTGCAACTCATCTGTTCAAAAGTACATTTATTTGAACCTTAAACATTAAATTACCAAACACTCTATCTGTATGTGTGTATGTATGTTTCATGTACAGAAGATTTCTTAAAAAAGAACATGATGATCAAATGATCAAACAAAATGCTTTCCTAATAACAATGAATCCATTTGAATGACCTGCGCTGTTGCTGATAACTTCAAACACTGACAGCAACATGTTCCTCTGAGCATGAGGCAAATGTTACACATCAAAAACAGTTTTGGGTGCTTACCAAACACTCACGCTCAAACAGATTCCTTAAAAAATAGCAAAAAAATTATCCTTGTTTCCTAATGACCATTCGTATGACCTTGGCTGTTCCCGAAAACATAATTGAAAGTAACATGTTTCATCTGAGCACGGGGCTTGAAATGGGCATTGGTCTACAGACAATATCGAAAAAGTTTGTTTCTCAGCCCATGGTTTCATATCGAACAGAACACTGTTCTGTTTTAATTTTCAAGGGAGTATTTCAGATTAAGGCAGAAAAGCAGCGCCCATTAACATGGTAACGGCAGTCAGCATATCTGTGAGATCATGAAGGATGATAGGCTCCTGTACCAAAGCCACATTAGACACTTCAAAAGGAAATGCATCCTGCACTCCTGTCCTCACTCCTGCATTCACTCTGAGGGTTTCCTCATGTGCTTAAAGACATATGGACACGTACGCATTTAAATTCACATAGTTGAAAACATCACTGCCATTCTAAGAAATAAAGTTTGTATAAACATTTTCTTTTGAGTTGATGCAGAGATCATTGTTTTTCAATGTGGTGTGGAAAAAACATAACTATACAATTAATATTGTACTTCACAATTTGAGTACCTGAAACATACAGATTACAGCACAGCACAGACAAGGGAATGATTGAGGTGAAAAAAAACACTTAATTTAGCATAATATCCATGCTGTACTCTGTTGACAATGATTACTTGTCTCTCACTAAACCATGCAGGTCATCTGTCTGTGACCACAAAGATTAATGACAGAGCTGTGACGAGCGGCAGCTCAACCTTCCCTACACGCTTGCAATGCTCAACGCTTGCTTGCTTGCTGGTCAAGATTCATTTTGAGACTTTGGAGGCGGGGACAGTGGCTGATGTCTCCTTTGATTGGTGAATTTCAATACTGACCATGACTGTTGATTGGCTGTTTGGTTTGATCACTGACATGCATAATCTCTTATTCCACACTCCACTCCAGTTGGTGGTAGTAATGCACTCTAGCTTTCTGCAAACATTGTAACTATGTTAAATCAACATTCTGTCAACGTTCATTTAATTGAATCAACGGCAACTCTGGTGTTGATTCATCATCACTATTATATTAAAGTGTAAGTGTACCCTAAAAATGTTTTTTGTTTTTGTTTTTAATGTGTAGTTACTTTACTGGGGAGCTGCATGTCAGGCTATGGCGTAGATTACAGGGCTACACTGTACCTACAGCCTAGATTCTATGCAGAAGCATAAATCGTCCTTAAGGGCTCAAGTATGCTTCTGTGGACACTTTTTCGGACAAGGACATGGGCATGGGTGTCTCCAAAGTATACTAGATTTGTTGTTGTGGACACATCTCTCAGCGCACAAGCTCAATCACAGTGTTGCATCTCTACATTGTGTGAATCTACAGCAAAACATTTTTTGGTCTATAGTTGTCTCTGGCCCTTCAGAACCGTTTGTTCCTCCATCTAAATAACGTTAACTATATCGTTTTAAATCATATAAATAAATATATAATGTACTGAAAGCACTTGTGCAAATTATAAATGCAGAACAAGGCGTTTTTAAGTTTAGAAATATTTTGTCCCCCCTCTGCCTCACGGTGGTTTGGTCCACTGCCTGCTATCCGCGATCCCACCCCCACACACCTTCGCCTGGTACAAGCGTCTGTGGCTCAGTGGTGGCTGACCTCCAATGAGTAGCTACTTTACATTTACATTTAGTCATTTAGCAGACGCTTTTGTCCAAAGCGACGTACAAGGGAGAGAACAGTCAAGCTAAGAGCAATAAAAAGCATGGTGTAACAATAAATACTACTTTACATGAGAATTAGAAAAACAACGACCTAGAAAAAAGGAAAAAGAAGTGCAGGAATGTAACTGCTGAAGTGCAAGTTAAGCGCTAGTCAGGTGCCAGTTAGGAGGGGAGGTGCTCTCTGAAGAGTTGGGTCTTCAAAAGCTTCTTGAAGGTAGAGAGGGACGCCCCTGCTCTGGTAGTACTAGGCAGTTCGTTCCACCAACGTGGAACTACAAATGAAAATAGTCTGGATTTACAAATTTACATTTACAAATGTTCGCTTTACTTTCAACACCCAGTGGAGCAACACACTTTAAATTTACATTTTTAACCAGACTGCATCTTGTGTGCACCTTTACCTCGCAGGTGAATCTTGTGCGTCAACGCGGTCGCCATGTTGTCCAGGGCAACCGCATTTCCTAATGCAATGTATGTCTATGGAGGCAGGGACTCTCTCCACAATTAAAATCAAATGAAAGTTTAATTATTTAAGTTGTCCTATATTTGGTGGCATAATTGTCCATAACTTGTTTTGAGAAACACTTGAATACATTTAGTTGATTTAGTTGGGTTATTCATTGAAGTAGAAGCCTATTCTTCTGCTTATAGAACTGAGCTTTATGTTCTTGTAGAGCTACTGAAGAAGACTCGGAGATTACAGAGATGTAATGACTTTATAATGTATTTAAGACATTTGAACTTGCTAACCTCTAAGTTATTTCCTAACAATTATCTAATATAGTAATAAGGGTTTCCTCTAAATACATTAAATACAAGTACAACAGTAGGACTTTGCTGGCATCTTTTGTGTCCCCTCAGGAATTTATCTTGAGATTTGTTTCTATTAAAGTCTAGTAGAATTGTGTAGACTTTCCCCTCTAAAGTTTCGGAGAACAAGCTCTGCCTTTAGCCGATCTGAGATTTGCCAAGGAGACTGGGCATTCCAATCGAAACGTAACAAAAACGTGTATTCAAACGGAAACGGCGGTGCCTTGAACACCCTGTTGTGTTACACAAGCGTAGCTGAGAAGGCTATTCTTTGCAATCTTTTCGAGGAATTTTTGGATCCTGATTAAATCGATTTAAGTAGGCCTGCGTTTGTATTAAATTCTTTATTTGTATCTTGTATCTTGTAAAGGACTTTAGAGGGATCCATTGTGCACACTGCCACTGTGGGGGTTTATATCCAAGTCGATGCTGGTTGGGTAACACCTCTGACACCCACCAAACAAGAGAAAACTTGGGCTTGTTTCAAAGCTTGTTTCACACCGTTTCAGGTTGTTCATTATATAGCAAAACGCTGCACACCATTTTCAGGTTGAACATGCCCCAGGTGGGTGGTATAAACCTTTGGCAAGAGCAGTCTTGATTAGCAGATAGCGCTAAAGTAAAATGAGCCACTCATGTTCCTGTTTGTTTAACTGGCAGTACGTGGTGTTCCTTGCATTATGGTCACTGTCTGGCATTTCCCTGTTGTCACTGTCAGCCGGCCAGCTGGGTATATTCTAGTTCCTGGTGAGGTGGAGAGTCAAGTTGATTCCCTATGGTGGGCATTATAGGCCTTAATTTCATTTACGGGCAATGAGCAAAGTCACGCATGAACTAAAGCTATCGTATCGTGTGTGGGAGCATTGCGCTGACCGACCCATTTTAACGCGTAGGATCTTGTTCATGGCCTTAAATTAGCCAAATAATTTTGTCAAGTTATGCTATTTAGTTCTAACTCCTTGCTCATTGCTTTGCTCGTAGCCAGTTGCCCATCAATGAAACTAGGAGCCCCATGTCTGCATGAAATTCTTCTTCTCTCACCTGGCACTCACTCTTCCTTCCTCCTCATTTGACTATACTCATAAATGTCATGTCATGAATCTGGGACCCCAGGCAAATGTCAACTTTCTTTTTAAATGTTAAGTAGTCTCAGAGGGGAGTCATAAGTGAAAATTCCATTGATGCTCAGTAGTTCAGTGAGAAAACAGGTTCCACACATTCAGATTGGGTCAACACTTCACAGTTCAATAAGGGAGATGGCAAACTCAGACAAGAGCTTGAGAAGTAGTCAGACTGGTTTGACAAAGATGAGGATCGAGAAGGAGAGAGAGGACAGAGAACAGACAGGGAGATGGGAAAAGTGAATGAAGTCAGCTCCAGGCTGTCTTGGCTCAGGCTCTCGCAAGAGTATTTTATGAATTCCTTTAAACAAAGTCATGATGACACAACAGAGTGACAATTATTTTTAATATTTTGGTAATGAAGTCATTATCATGAATAGTAATAAGCCTCAGTACATTTACAAGCATCAATTGAAGTTTAGATATATAAGGGGTAAACACATACACACACACACACACACACACATATATACTGTATATATACATACATACATAATACATAAAATACTTAAGGTATAGCAAATGCACCATTAAGCTTATTTTAAGATGTTTACTTTTCCTGTTGACATGCATATGCATACTTGTTTGGGGAGTACAGAGCAGCATCGTGTGTTTTTATATTAATTACATAATAAACTTTGCTTTAATATCTTTGCTTTCTGTAGGACAGAGCACGACACTCCCAAAATCCACAACTGACAGGACAAGCCAGTTTATTCTCTTGACAGTTGAGATTCACAGATAAGCATTTTTCCCCACTCACCTCCATTTTTCCACAGAATCTCTGGTTCCCATCATAGGCTTCTCACAGCCTAAAGCTCCATCAGGCGTGGCAGTGGGGGGTGGAGGGGGAAAACCCAGTTTGGCCAGACTGTTAAGCTGCACTTTAGAGAGGAGTCATTTCTTTGAGCGCTCGCACAGTCTTTTATGGATGATTGCTAGGAATGCCCCGACAGTGACAAGACATAGCATTTGTTCCTGTATGTGTATTTATGCTTTGGGGTTGAGCATGGCTATGCATTCTAATAACAGCTCTGGAATTAACAGCTGTATGAAATGAATTGCTTTAGCCTGTAACACTGAGGTCCAATGAGAGCACACGTGACCATGTGTTAAAAAAATGGAGCACTTTTTCCCCATGGTAACAGGCTGAAAGATAATAGAATAGTGCTTTTATTAGACATTCTCTGTCCTGTGCTCTACTTTGAGTGCTTTGCCTGAGGAGCACTCCAGCGCTGTAGATTAGAATATCCTTGCATGTTTTTTTTTAAAATTCAAGACAAGGTAACAATTGAATCTCTTCTTCATCATTAATGATCTGACCATTAGGGCCACATGGATGGAAACACGTGTGACACTGGTACCAAGAGGGTTTCACTATCAATTACTACTTGTAAGCTCAAAGGATGTCTTGTGCTGGGAAATCTGACTCCATACTATGACTCAGGCACAAAATATCTCATGTTTGCTTGTTGTGAAAGATAGATGCATGTCGTTTATGCTCATCCTCTAATCTTCATGCATCACTATCCAACTATTGAACTGAGGCCCACCTCTTAACTTTTAAATAAAACAGTACATCTATGACAGGATAGAAGCATCAATCCCACCCACAGGGGTTATGTGTAATAGGTGTTGTTTAAAGTAAGTCCAAGAAAGCGTTAATGCAAATAAATAATAAATGATTAGTGGTAGTAGTAGTATTCCTCAACACTCCACCATAAAATGACCTCCATTGGGACTCCTCTTAAAGAATAATGAATAGTTAATTAATAACACATTTCTAGGGGTATACAGAAAATACAGTGCATGCAGACCCTTATAGTCTTTTGTTGCAGCTTTAAGCTAAATTGCTCAGATTAATGTTCCCGTATCAATCTACACTTTCATAATAACCAAGCAAATACAGGATTTTAGACATTTTTGCAAATGTGTTAAAAAGGAAAACCTGAAATATCACATTGACATAAGTATTCAGACCCTTTGCTATGACACTTGAAATGTAGCTCAGGTACCTCACATTTCCCTTCTACACCTTGACTGGAGTCCACCTGTGATCAATTCAATTGATTGGACATGATTTGGAAAGGCACACACCTGTCTATGTCTCACAGCTGACAATGCATATCAGAGCAAAAATCATGAGTTTAAAGGAACTGGAGAAACTTTCAGAAGGACAACCATCACTGCCCTGATCAGGGCCTTATTGCAGAAGCCTCTCCTCAGTAAAAAAAAAGACACAGGAAAACATGTTCACCGCATGTCACCTGCCCAGTACCATCCCAACGGTGAAGCATGGTGGTGGCAGCATGCTGTGGGGGTGTTTTTCAGCGGCAGAGACTGGGCAACCAGTCAGGGTTTAGACCATGCTATATGACACGTATGTGCTGCCTTAAGCCAGGGACACACCAAAATGACATCAAAGAACAAGCAGTGACAAAGGCCGACTGTTGTGTCGCCTCATGTTGCCTGTGTCGAGGACAAAAAGACTACAGCCAACAACCAACTAGCATATTCGTTCTGCGGTTATGTGAGAGGAACTCCAAACCATAGACAAATCAGTGTTTGCTTACAATTTTCACACCACTCTGGTTCACCAAAGACGGTTTCGGAATATAACTACTCCTAATCGTGAATATGTCTTTTAAGAAGTTGCAAATAGCAATGGCATTGTCTGCTCTCTGTCAAATTAAGTCAACTCTGCAAGACGCTTAAAAACAGTAAATGTATACTTTTCCAGGGGATTGTATATAAACATCCATTGCTAGCAAGTCTCTCTTAAGGTGGTGAGTAGTGAGGTTTACCTGAAGTTTAATATTACTACAGTGAAATAAACGTGTTTGTGCTAACTAAACAAAAAAGCATATTTAGAACATTCTGACCCACGCCCGCCCTTTGTGGTAGTGTGATCCACTGCTTTGCCCCAGCCCAACGTGGATCGTGGGGTAGTGAGGGAAACGCCAAGACAGATCATTAGTGTTGTTGGTGGCTAATTTCCAGTAAGTAGGCTACTTTGGAAAGGATGGCTTAGTTCAAACAAATTTCAGTACTTCTACCACTCAATACAACAAAATATACAGTATGTCTAAACCAGACTACATTTCATTAAATGCAATTTTTGTCAGCTATCTAGTAGTAAATTGATGTTTGTGTAACATTTTACTTTTCATATTGTAGATGTATCTAATTATCAAATTATTTTAACGGGTAGCGAATTCTTAGAGATTCAATATGACAAGATTCAAGTTTCTTCTGCCTTTTCACCTGGCCTCGAAAAAAACTTCTTGTAATGTAGTCCCAATGCTCGAAAGGTATAGAGAGAAACACTTATAAACTTGTGTTATGCTTCAGATGTAAACATAGCACAAAAAGTAAGGACATTTGTGTTTGGTAGATTATTTCTTTGTTGTAACAATGCTTCCTGGCAATAAATCTTATACCGTTGGAAAGCCTGTTTATTTCCCTTTTAAATGGTGCCACATTTGTAAGGAACATGCATTTGTGGGATGAGCAGCACAGCTGTTTATGTGGGTAGCGCCCAAGTCATTATAGGTGCACCTTTATGGATGCAAGAAGAACTGGATGTAAGAAAACTTTGTAGCTGAACACACATCAAAAAAGCTGCATAACCCCCACTGGCTTCCATCAGCCAGTACATAAAATATACAGTCAGAAACATCTCTTGTTTCTCTCACGGCTCTTTGCTTCAATGTTTTTTCCTTGATCTGCCATATGCTTACGTACCTCACTTGGAAGTCCTTATACAAGCGTCTTCCAAATTTCTTAAGTCAAGCAATCTGCATCCTGGTCCCAAGAGATGCATTAGCTTCAGAGTGGGACCTAAGGTGTGTGGATATAAATAAGTGTCAGAGGAAGTCCAAGATGGGTGAAGCCCAATCAGAGGTCCCTTCCTTGTGGCCCATTGCCGGATAGCTCTCTCCAAAAGCTAGCTATAGCCAGCTAAAGCATTGGTCATTACGTTTTCTCTTGATTTGTTTTTTTGTTGGTAGTGACTTCAATAACAAAGATAATCCTAAATGCTACCGTTGCCTCACATGTGGCAAAACTATGACCAGAGAAACTTCTGAGCCTGGCCTAGTCGTGTACCTCGCAGGTGAGGATTTCCAGCTTGAAATTTCCCAGTTCCCCGACTTTAAAGGCTCAGTCCGCAGTTATAATCCAATACAGTTTTTGTCAAATTCAGCGAATTGCTCCATATGACCCTCTAGCTTTCCTTCCTATGTCTGTGCGCAAAAAAACTCTGTTGTACACAGTCCTGGCTCTGTAAATGGGAAGCAAAAAAAAGTGTCTTAAACCAAGCTATACACTATTCAACCTAATTTACATGTTGCATCAGGAGCACAGCAGGGATGGGTTTAATTTGATTGTATGTTGCCACTATTTGCAAGGATGGTGGACTCGACCTTTAAGGCATTTGGGTCAGTTGTAAACACACAAGTCTTGAGTCCATTCATCGTTGCATCTTCCTTTTGCTTGTTAGGTTCAAACAACTGGGTACAACTGTTTTGTTGTTCATTTTGACATACTGCCTCTTCATACACCTTTGCTGAATTCAACAAAAAGTGGAATGGATTTTAATCAAGGACTGTGCCTTTCTGTCTATGATCCTAACACTGTCTAAGCGGACTGTACTAGTCTATTCATGGTTCCTATGGAAGAACCCTTATAGGTAAGAATCCTCAGTTAAAGGCTTGTTGATGCCAACTGGTCTGATTAAGTTTTCAGTTTCCTAGCCTAGACTCCAAGTATAGAGCCTTTAAGGCTTTAAGGGGGAATTTTCACTCTACTATTTAAATTTTCGACAGACAAAACTAGGCCTTTTATAACCTAGTTAACCTGATTGACTGATTCAGTACAGGTAGAGACACTTAAATGACAACAAACTACTAGTTCTAAAAGCTAGGGGTCTTAAACAGTGTGCATAAGAATTAAGAAAATTGCTAGAAGAAAACAATGCACGCCGCAGGTCATTTTTTCGAGCAATGAGGGCACGTCACACCTCACGTCGATCAACGGTTGCCTTGGTAGCATTTGACGTCATTGCTCCCAGCCCAGTCCCTGCTCTTGGAGCCTGTGATTGGAGGGAAACCCCGTGGATCTGTGTGAGACAGGCAGCCAGAAAGAATCAGCTGTGTAGCCGGACCAAGAATACCGTTCCAAACTCAGGTCAGTGCGGTGAAAATCATGAAACTGATATGATTTTTAATGCATTAGATTAAAAGCTACTAGGAGATGTTTTTTTTCCCCGTTTACAACGCTGTAAATGGTTGATTGAAATAACAGTTCGATAGATGCTAGATGTAGGGCGTAGGGCAGCCTGTGATGCTTTCGAGCTTTTGTGTAAGGAGCACTAGGAGTATTGTAGGCACGGCAGCAAACACTTCGATATTAACTCAGCCTGCATTAGTAAGCTCTACGGTTACCCTAACGCGTCTCACAAATATATATGCATAGACCCGTCTATACATATTCTTTGTTGGTCTATTAGGTTTATTTCAAATATAAACCGTTTCCGAGTTCAGTTTGCCATTGTGGCACAGACAACGGAAGGATCTATGGTCTCATCACCATCAGACAGGATTGATTTGACCTGGCTAGATGCGGAGCGCATTTAACGTAGCTTACCAAAGGGTCTTTCAACGGGTTGTATTCATATCCATAATTAAAGTAACATTGTATTCACGAGGAAATTCGGGCGGTTCTCCCGTTTTCTCCACGCACTACTCGTAGACACTCGGAACACCATCATGTCAAAAAAAATAGGGCGTTCATATTTGTAGCCTAGCGACATCCTCGCCTTAATATAGCCTTCGATACTGGACTAGAGTGGTTGGACTACCGAACTTTATATTAAGAGCATATTACATTCGTTTCTGAAATCTTTTACAGGTCAAGTATGGTTTTATAGTGTAACGTTAAACACATTGGTGTTGTGTAGCGTAAACTGAGGTTGGTCCGAGGTTTTTGTTGAATGGAGTGTCTGGTTTGGGCTAGTTAGTGAATGCAGGTCACGAGGATGACCGTAATTTTGAGAGAAATTCTATCAGGCTTTTGCCAGCAAGCAAGCAGTTAAAGAAACTAAACATATAAACATTTAGAACTTGGAACTTGCTAACCCATGTGCCGTGTTAAATCTGAGCAATTGGTTACGTAGTCATTACATGGTGGTTTAACTTTCTTAAAATGTTCTGATGTCGCTAACCAAGTTGCGTTCTTTAGCATTTGGCTACTTTGGAGTTTTTTCCGAGAACGAGTGGATTATTACATTCCACAGAAGTTAAGTATTAGCGACAATCTCTAACAGGTAGCTGGCGGGTCGGATTGGGTGTGGTACGTTACATCCGCATATTTCACATCACAGCCACAATGTAGGATGGGCTACGAGGTGGCCTCGGCGAACGGTCCATGCTGCAACTCTGACTCCTGGCCAGGAGAAAGCCATCGTCCTGAAAACGGGTTTCACAGCATGTTTAGAGTAACCTAAGCCATGGTGAACGCGGTTCCTCTGAAAAAAGAGGTTGGAGTTCAGCACGTGCTGTCATTCCATCGATGAGGCCGGTTCAAGCATGGAAAATCCCAAATTGATTCCGAGCTGCAATTACGGAATGTCATAGAAGGTGAAAGACCCCGTGGGTGTCTCTACATATATTGCAAGTCGAGCAGGGTGTATTGATTAACTCCAGACCGGATGCGGTTCTGTTCTCTCTTTCGGTTGAATAAGTAGGCTACAATACTAGCTGGTAATGTGAAATTGGCTACTTATCTGGTAATAGCATAGCGTTGTTACGTGTAATCTCATTAACATTAAATTAATTCCACGGTAATACAAGGATTTTTCAACAGATTTTGAATGGCAGACTAAAGATGGTAACCATGGTCTTGTGCTGTAGCTGAAATACGCTAGTAGATCGAACTAACCTTAAACTTCAGCTCATGTCCTAAGCGATGCTTATATGGGCACAACACTTAAGTGGACCTAAACAATTTGGTGTAAAAAAAATCTTAATCTTATCTCAGATAATTATTAAAGCCTGTCCACTCTCTTTATGTCTTGTCTCTACTTTACATTCTCTCTTCCAGAAGTCATGGATAAGAGCGATTTGGTCCAGAAGGCCAAACTGGCCGAACAAGCAGAGCGCTATGATGATATGGCTGCTTCCATGAAGGCTGTGACGGAGATCAACGAGGAGCTCTCCAACGAGGAGCGCAATCTTCTGTCAGTTGCGTACAAGAATGTTGTGGGTGCTCGTCGCTCCTCCTGGAGGGTGGTATCCAGCATCGAGCAGAAGACGGAGGGCCCCGACAAGAAGCAGATGGCACAAGAGTATCGGGAAAATATCGAGAAGGAGCTTAAGGAGATCTGCAATGATGTTCTGGTAAGGAGACGCAGATGGGTGACCTGTTCTCTGAGCAGATGTTTTGTCTGTTTTTTGACCAGATGTAGTATTTATTTTCTGAGCTGTGGCCTGTCTGATGCTGGGTCAGGGGGGTGGGGTTTTGGGTCATCTTAATCAGAGATGCCACTGGCTGAAGGTCTATAGCTCCATATCATGCATAGGTTGGGGTACTTTGCTTCATATAAATTTGCCTCAAGACTAGTTTTAAGGGGAGGTCAGAGAATGTAAAGGACACGGTACTACTCTCTAAAGATGATTGCTGTCCCGATCTGTACAACTGCATGAAACACAAAGTTCAGTAAAGATATTGAGGTACAAGAAGGTAGAGAAATCTAAAGCTGCCTGTCTTTGAAAATGTGTTCATTTGAAGGTGTTGTTTTCAGAATGTCAGAATGGGTGAAGTGCTTTGTTCCCAACATTCTCAGACATCCTGGTGGGAAACATAACGGATGACTTTTGAGGTACTAGGAGCCCTTACCTCGTTGAGTAGGGCAGTGCTATTGAAACACTTAATGCAATACCACAGTGGATGCCAGGCATTTGTGGGATTCCTTTCTTCCACTGGTTTGACTGTGCCTGTAACGAGTAGATATAATCCCAAAGGCTATTGCACTCACTACTGCGGAAACAAAGGAGTTATTTTAAAAGAGCACATAACACCACTGAGAGGATGTCAACTCTGTTGTCTGCCATTTCCACAAACTCGCTAGCACTGCTTTCCAGCTTTCATTTTTCCTCTTCAAGTCTTCCTAAATTGGGTTACAAGACTTAGCAGAGCCATATGTCAGCTCTTCGTTCGTTGCACATTGTAGAACATCCAAGCAGGTCCTCTCAGGAGGACTCTTAAACATTCTACTGAGAACCTTGAAAGTCCAGGTGTCCCATTAAGTGGTCCAGATAGCCCCGTTGATAGCTCTTCGTTGAACCATTAAGCGTTCTCCTGTGAGGACAATCTGAACAAGCCTCAGTGGTTGTAGATGTCACTACTTTTGAGGTAGGGCTAAGCTGAGAAACATATTCTGAATGTGTACATGGTGAGGGAAATGGAGGCAGAAGTGTTGTGTATTATCCTCTGTGATGAGTCATTGAGTTATAATCCCATAGCCACAGCAGCTGAGGATCAGCTACTCTTCCACTGTTCCTGTACACTGAGCTCCAGAGCTCCAGGTGGAGGTCATCCTCCATACAGGGTAACTGCTCTGTGAGCATGCTCAGTGAAACCAGCCTCCTTTTCTAGATTTGTTCAACACTGTGCCCCCATCCAGTCCATTAAAAAGAAATACATTGAAAATATTGTATATGTGATGGCTATAGTATAAAGAGTACAGCGCCCGTGATGGATATAGTAAGCTATGGGATGCCTGGTGCGAGGGTTCAGTGTTTCACTGTTACTGATCATACCCATCTTTCTCACCATTGTCTGCTTCTCTACCACGCTTGAGAGCTCCCCTCTGGCATTTTTCAGGTTGCCTTGGCAAGTTGTCTAGTGGAGAGGAATGTCTCTGAGCATTCCCCCCCCCCCCCCCGCCCCAAAAGTAAGTCCCTTTTGAGTGGCCTAGCCTCTGCTGTGCTGATGTCTGCCTTAGTGCTGGCTTATGTAAGTATTCAAATCAGACCCAACACCAAAGGGCAGAGATCAGGATCCTGCCGAGTTTACCATGACGACAGCGTTTTGGTTGTCATTGACGATGGAACAGTCTTCAGTTCTAGATGTGGTAGCCCACATGCATCACATCTACCACCTGTTATCCCTCTAGTCACATCCCTATGACGCACCGCATTTAGTTGTCAGTTAGGGGTTGCCTTGGGAAAGAACCAGTTTGTTAAGTTGGGAAGACACTATCTGTTTCTTGGACTCCATATCTTGTTTGAATGTGTGTGCCTCCCATTGTTTGGTCTGTCGAAATGACCCAGAGTAGTCGGGTTTTACTATTACTTTGTTTCGATCTGTGGTCAGTTGGGTTACGTCAACCTGTGGAACAAGTGGAACAAAATCTAAGGAAGAGCAACAGCCTCTATAGTGAATTCATGAGTTGATCAGGTCATCAGATGAACTATTTTTCCACAGCTCTGCAAAAGCGCCTTTTGAGCTTTGTGGGTTTTTTCTTTCTTTTTTTTTTCAAGCCCTACAATGTTTAGTGTGAGGCTTTGGATTCCTACACAGTCCCCAGCAGTGTCTGTGAAGAACAAGAGGGATTGTGAGCGTGGCCAGAGTCCCCCAGCATCCATTCCCCCCTCCTCTGTGTCCAGTGCTGAATGAAAGAGCAGTTGTGTTTGGCTGGGATTCACTGCGTCTGTCAGAGACTAGCCTTTTTCTCATTGATATTTGAGAAATGGGGGGACGGGGACGGGGCAACTGTATAAATACAAGCAAACATGTTTTTTATTCATTCATTCACAGGATCTGCTGGACAAATTCCTTATACCCAGTGCCACCCCTCCTGAGAGCAAAGTGTTCTACCTGAAAATGAAGGGTGATTACTACCGCTACCTGGCTGAAGTTGCTGTGGGAGATGACAAAACCGGTGAGTACCCGAACCCTTACCCAAATACAGAAACATACACACAGCTTAAATCTGACGTCAAAGCTTATCATTTGTCTTAAGCTCCAGCATGGTGTAGCACTATACTCTTCACTCGCTTTCTCAGCCTGTATTTGGTAGTTTAATCGAAGCCTGGAGTTAGACACAATATCCACATTCTTGGCCACAGTCATGTAGTGTCTGAAAAGGGAGAAGGGGCGTGTTACGCAAGCATGTCCAGCTGAAGCTGTCGTCAGTGTAGGGCAGAGGGCGTGACCTTGAAGGCTTGAGCATATGGAAGCTGTGTCAGCCGTGTGTCATTATTAGCATCCCCTGATCCATCTACTGCAGCCACCATGCAAACACACACACCACTGTCAAGAGGTTCATTTATCTCAAACATACACACCACTGGAGAGAGATTCATGAATCTGAAACATACGCACCACTGGAGAGAGATTCATGAATCTCAAACACACACACCACTGGAGAGAGATTCATGAATCTCAAACACACACACCACTGGAGAGAGATTCATGAATCTCAAACACACACACCACTGGAGAGAGATTCATGAATCTCAAACATACACACCACTGGAGAGAGATTCATGAATCTGAAACATACGCACCACTGGAGAGAGATTCATGAATCTCAAACACACACACCACTGGAGAGAGATTCATGAATCTCAAACACACACACCACTGGAGAGAGATTCATGAATCTCAAACACACACACCACTGGAGAGAGATTCATGAATCTCAAACATACACACCACTGGAGAGAGATTCATGAATCGTGATTACATTTTGTGAGGTTGTATCATTAAAAGAAATAAAACCCCAAAAAATAGATCTAAATAAAAAACATCTAAATCCCCACCCCTGCGTGGTTGAACTGATGCACAAGTGAGTGTCCTCAAACATCAGGTCCTCTCCAGTAGTTGGTGTGGGAGATTGACGAGTCAGTCATCAGGTCCTCTCCAGTAGTTGGTGTGGGAGATTGACGCGTGTCAGACATCAGGTCCTCTCCAGTAGTTGGTGTGGGAGATTGATGAGTCAGACATCAGGTCCTCTCCAGTAGTTGGTGTGGGAGATTGATGAGTGTCCTCAAACATCAGGTCTTCTCCAGTAGTTGGTGTGGGAGATTGATGAGTGTCCTCAAACATCAGGTCTTCTCCAGTAGTTGGTGTGGGAGATTGATGAGTGTCCTCAAACATCAGGTCCTCTCCAGTAGTTGGTGTGGGAGATTGATGAGTGTCCTCAAACATCAGGTCCTCTCCAGTAGTTGGTGTGGGAGATTGACGCGTGTCAGACATCAGGTCCTCTACAGTAGTTGGTGTGGGAGATTGCGTGCAAGAGTGATAAACCACTTTTTTTCTGACAATTTTTCCCGGCAAGTTATTGCAGGCTCTAATGATTTGAGACCAGGGCTGTAGGTGCTACGGTACAGGTTCTGGCATGTGTGTACAGGAATGGCTTAGGACTTGCGTTTGCATTTGACTTCAGAACAGGCTAAACAGGCTGTGGATTTAGTAGAAAATGGCTGGGTGTAAATCTCATTAAGCCAACAGAAGAAGTCTTGCTGGCAAAAGACCCAAATAATGTCCCTCTGAAGCATCTGGTGACATTTAGACAATGTGAATTGTATGAATCTAGTCTTATTATATCTAATCTTAGTATAGCAGGCTAACCACAATTCTCAATGTATCACTCGGTGGGAAAGATAAATACCCAGGCTGGTGTGTGAAGGGAATGACTTTGCATGTGGGGGTGTGGCCTTTTCCATGTTTTATCTGATATCATTGCTGCTTTTTCCATTCTATGTCTGAATGGTTATACATTGAGCGTCATGAGTCATTGGTGCCATGCAAGTCAAGTAAGATGATCGCTTTGCCTCCTGGCACAGCAGCAACCTCTGAGGTCATCCCTGACCCCCCCCCCTGACTACCCCCAGTCCAACTCATCGTCCCATCAATAAAAAAAGGGTAGAAAAGGCCCAAAATAAATCTTTTTTTTTAAAGAAAACATGAAGTGACCCTCTTGCATCTATGGGGGGGGTGATGGTGCTCGGGGCGGTTGTGCCCTAGTTCTTCTGGAGAGGACGACTTGCCGTCTCCAGGCGCCTGGGCTGACATCAGCAGAGTATACTCTCCTCTATGGCCACTATAAATAAATGAAGAATCCTCCCTGCTGAACTACTTTTGCTTGAAGCTTCTCTCCCTTGCTTAATCGGCCTGGAAGCAACTGGACTTGTTTTTGCTGTCCCATCCACAGATCCACTGTTAGGTTCTAGTGCAGCCCTTCAGTTCTTCCTAATGCAGACCACAAAATAAACATGAGAGATTGGTGGTATTGAATGCAGAGATTACAAGGAAGGGACTAAACTGATTTGTATGTGCGCATGGCTTTGTTTTAATTGATCTCTAGAAGTAATCATAGTAGTGAGGGTCACAAATATATTGGCCGCTACATATCAGACACCTGGCTTTTAGTGTTCTTGTACATCTGTTAAAATACTGTCATCTACTTGCGTGCAAAATGACAGCAATTTTGGGATTCAGCATTATCACCACCTATAAGGGTTCATAAATACCTTGTTCCAAATCCCAAAGGTGAAGGATTGTACCATCCCCCTTAGTCAAACCTAGTGGTTGCAGTTATACAGTGTGCTTTACCAGACTCGTCCCACAAAACCTCCCATTGGGCAAGTAGGCTAGATTTCAGCAGCATTGCCGTCTTGGTGTACCACACACCCGCGCGCACACATACTCCTGACCTACAACTGTCATCATAGCAGATAGCCTTGAACTTGTTGCCAAGGCAACACCAGCAGCAGTGGGTTTGAACAGTGAGGGAGTTGGGGGGGGGGGGGCGCGCAGCGTATATGCCTGTATGTGGTTGCTAGGCACCCAGGCTCCTCCTCCTGTGTGTGTGTGTGTGTGTGTGTGTGTGCGCGCGCACCGTGGCCGCGTTCATCCTTAGCTCTCTTGATGTGAAATTCCAGACATGTGCCCCCCCATGGGCATGGGGTGTGAACCGTTCTTGAGTGAGAGTGGCACCACCAGCCTCTCCACCAGCCTCTCCACCAGCCTCGGCCGCCTTCGAGCTTCCTGAGCCTTCTGAAACATTCATGTGTTTCTCTCAGCACTGCGATCAATACAGGCCGGCAGCTGCATGGCCACTCTCAGGGCCCACATGTGTGAATGCAGGCGGAGCTCCTGACAGGAAATAAAGAAAAGCTTTTAAAAGACAGCAGACCATGGCAGTATGCTGGTGGTGGCAACCAGAGATGGTCTCTGTGGAATGGAAATGAAAGGGCCCGCTAGCTTCCATCACTGGCCAGCTGCTGTTCGACCTAGACGGTATGGTCACCTCTAAAGACCTATTTCTTTGTGGAATAGATTAACAAAAGGTCTTGGATGAGACACATCGGTGACATTGACAACATCGACCTCTAAACCCAGTTCTAACCTGTTAGGACACAGCAGGTCCACCATTGAGGAAACTGAAATGCAGGCAGCGTGTTACACTTCCAAGCACTTGGTAATTGTTAAATGAGTGAGGTCCATTGTAAATGTAGCAGTGTTAGTGGTCATTAGACACCAGAACCTCAAAGGTCTTCTCCATAGGGTTCGGTTCAATGTCTAGCAGATGACTAACTGGACATAACTTATTCCTTTGTTTCCCCAAACAGCCATCATCTCAAAATCTCAGGATGCCTACCAGTCAGCGTTTGACATCAGCAAGAGCAACATGCAGCCAACTCACCCCATCCGTCTGGGCTTGGCCCTCAACTTCTCTGTCTTCTTCTATGAGATCCTGAACTCGCCCGAGCAGGCCTGCAAACTGGCCAAGACGGTGAGGACCACCGGAGATATTTACACATCGATATTTTATTTAATGATCTGTTGAGTGTCAAACTAAAGGTTCAAACCCTGTTCAGCTAAGTGTTTTTTGTTTCTTTTTCAGGCTTTTGATGAGGCTATTGCAGAGCTCGATTCACTGAACGAAGATTCATATAAGGACAGCACACTGATCATGCAGCTGCTGAGAGACAATTTGACAGTGAGTGTTTCATGGTTTTCCTATGCAGAAAGGAACAATTCGTGCATAAAAAAAAAGCACTTGAAATCTTGAGTTATATGGGTGTAATGTATTTTATTTATCAGTGGTAATATTGACTTTACTGGTAGTAACTTTCTCTGATAATCTCTTGTAGCTGTGGACCTCAGATAATCAAGGAGACGGTGAAGACACAGAGGAAGGCAGAGAAAACTGAGATTGCTCATCAAACTTTCCTGTCTGCTTATTGAGGCAAAAAAAATAATGAAACACTGAGACCATCGTGGTTCCAGCTTCTTTCTCTTTAACTTCTCACCAGCCTCTGTCACTTGTGTGAGTGTGCGTGCCTGTGCGTGTGTGCGTCTGTGCGTGTGTGCGTGTGTGTGTGAGAGTGTGAGAGTGTGAGAGTGTGAGAGTGTGAGAGAGAGAATGCATCTGAGTATGGAAGTGTTGGTGTGTGAGTGTGGTTCATGATATGGGATGACAAGCAAGGGTGTTTGGGGGGGGGGGGGGGGGGGGGGGGGCTAGTGTCTGTTGACCTTGTAGTTTTTGTGAGGCACAATAACAATGATTTGGGAGTCCGGGAGTCATACAGGGGCAAATTTTAGCTAGGCGTTATACATGTGCATTAAACATATGTGAGACAGTGATTGTTGTTTGACATGTCTGTGGTTCACCAGAAAACAAACATGAAACGATACAAAACCTGTAGGACTGGGAGAGTGTGAATGATTTTAGTTGAGCAGGGAATGGGTTACACATATATCCATGAGAAACGCTTTTCCTCTTTCCAGAAGAATAATGCTAAATAAAACCAAAACAAAGTCTGACATCATGGTTTCCATTGAGAGGGCTGGCGAGAGACATTCCATTCGTAGTGCCATCTGCTCAAGATCATTTCCTTACCTGGACTGACATACTGCGGTTCTTCACCTGTCTGAAATAATTAGATATAGAAAACCTGCAATTAGCTGCAAGGATTTACCATAGCTCAGTTCTGTAACTCGGATAAGGTCTCTTGAGCAGTTTGGTAATATTTTTCCCATTAGCTTCTATTTCCTCTTAGGGTATCTATTTTGTCTTTTGATTTGGGTTTTTTTTTTTTTGCTTTATCTTTCTTTTTTTTTTCTCTTCCTTTGATATATGCCTATTGTTCTGAGTTTGTAATGGTGGGAATGGAGGGATCCATCTGGGCGGGTTAGGTTTCATGTCCTTTGAATTTTCAAACTGAATACCCAAACATAATTGGTAATGTCAGGGGAGGGGGTTGAAATGTAATTTCATGTATGTGAAATAAAAGAAAAATCTTAAATCACTCAGCGCCTTTCCGATGCCTCATTTCCAGCCGTTTTAGAAATGGGTCACATGTGTGTCCTCTACCTTGCTCTGCTCTGACTGGTTCTGCAATGGCCTTCCAACCACCCTCGTTAACATGCAGAGCAAGAAGTGGGTCATTAAGTCTCAGTGGGAAAATAATGGCTGTCATTTTCTGAGCACGTGTTCAGGCTTGTGGGCCATATACCAAATTTGGAAGGGAGAGCACATTCCCGAAGTGATCTACCTGGAGTTAGTATGTCTTAAAATTGTTTTCAGTTAAATGTCCTTACTATAATATAGCTATTACAATTATTATAATTTATTTTACAGTGGCAGCCCTCATCAGTCCCTGATGTCTTTAAAAGCTGGATTTGCACAATGTGATGTCGTCTGTATGAGTGATGCTAAATACCTTTATAAGTACCATTATCTTTATCTTTGTTTACCTGTGATTTTAAGGCATTTTCATAGCACAGACTACCTAGCTGATTACACAGGGAATACATTGACAACCATGTGATATATTTACACAGTCCACCACCAAGGCTTTCTTGCTGAGATACCTTTGATATATGGCCTTTAAGAAAATTAAGAATAGGAAGTTATGTGGGAAAGGTTGTTAACCTTTGAACTCTGGGTGTGTTAGAACCCTGATTGCTCTCAAAACAATGAGGCCACAATCTACAGGAATGTAGGGGACTCGTCAGTTTAGGAGGTAGGGGGGTGAACACTCAAATGAGAGACTGTTTGGTGTAAGAGGGGAGATATTCCCCTCCACATTTGGAGTCCCACTCAGCCATCAGTAAAACATATTAGGACTTTATTTGGTGCTGGCTTGTTGTACATTTAGTCATCTTGGCAATGGGTATTCTCAGTATTCCCCTATGTATCATATTTTTTTCATTTTCACCAGACTACTGTAAGAATATACATTTAAATAGGCTGGGGCATTTTCAATAGATTGGTACATTCTGGTATATTTGCATAGGGATTCAGAAGACTTATTCACTACAACAAACAAACTATATCTAACACCCTTTTACAGATAAAAGTGGATGGTCTGATGACCAGCTAAATTGTTATAAAAGAGGAGTTTTTTTAGTGTTCGAGTGTGATGAAGACATATAATGTAAACAGGTGTAATGATAGTTACTAAGGTATTTTAAGATTATGACATTCACATCTCTCTCCAGTAAGACTGCTGCTCCCCCTTCTGGTGGATTTTTGACCTTGAGGAGAAAAAAAAAACATTTGATACATGAGGAGGAATTGTTGGTGTCACAGTGACAATGACATTGCTGTTCATGTCCGTGATGTGTATTTATTTATAGTCTGCACCAGTACTCAGACACTTTATATTGCCCCAACTCTTAATTTATGACCTTGAATCCCACTTATCAAGTAGAGGGTTTAAACACTTTGATGTAGAGTTCAATTTTCCCTCTGTTTTTTTCTTTCATGCAAGTGCTCTTTTGATCAAAGCTATGGTGCTCTGCAGGGCAGAGACTCCTCTTTGATGATTTGGTACAGTATATTATTAATATTATTATTATCAGAAGATTTAAGTTTTCGTGAAATTTGGACACTAATATACAATCAAGGTTTTGGTTGAAGGCTAATGATGAAATAAGGAAAAAATGCACAAGCCATTTCCTCTTCACCATATTTTTATATTGGACTCTTTTTTTTTAAAAGTAGTTTAGTGTTGCACTTATGTCAGGTTTGAAACGTTTTACTAAATTGAATTATTCTAGTGATAACATGATCAGCAGTTAATAACACACCAATCAAATTCCAACGCACTGTACTGGTGATGAATCGTGGATTTCTCCCCCCCCCCCCCCCCAACAGCTTGCACATGACTGGTTCGCTGTGATGACGTACACGAGGGTATATATCTATCGACGCCCACATTTTGTCCCTCCCCAAACCCCGGCTGTTAGTGCTGTGTGAGTGCTTGTGTGCTCCTGAGCTTGCCTCGGCACACGTTATATAAAAAATCTAAAAAAAAAAAAAAAATTTAAAAACCTTAAAAACTCCAAAAAATCATTTTTCTTTTTATAATAAAATCGGTGAAGCAGGAGTCGCTTATCGTGGTCTGGACGGTACGATACGGGGATAACTAACTCAATTTTTAAACCGACGTATGTTGCTAGGTAGCTGGTAAGCTAATCATCCGTTAACGTTACTAGCTAAGTGGAAAGGCCTTGCTGCAGGCATTCAATTACGATACCTTTATCCGGTCTTATTAGCAACACGCTTTTAAGTGCACCGAACACGCTGAATCTCGTCAGTTATAGTGTTTTAATATTGAGCTATTTTAGTGTCACTACCTTTTACATTTTAGCATTTGAAGTGGCTAGCAGCGTTAGCAAAAAGGCGTATTGAGCTGACGAGCTAACGGCAAGAAGATCACTGAAACCAGCGAGTGAGATCTTCGCTAGAACGAACTGCAGAATTGACGGTTTTAAGCTACAACCACTGTATTTGACCGAATCCGTTTAACAAGATGAACCCCAGCGCTCCAAGTTATCCGATGGCTTCACTTTACGTTGGAGACCTCCACCAGGATGTGACCGAAGCCATGCTGTACGAGAAGTTTAGCCCCGCTGGTGCTATTCTCTCTATCCGTGTCTGTAGGGACATGATAACACGTCGTTCTCTCGGATATGCCTATGTCAACTTCCAGCAACCTGCTGATGGTAAGTACTGTTTGTCAATTGTTACGATTCATGGTTAAGATTTATTGTATGGTTGTGTGTTTTAACGTTAGACAGTATAACTAACGTTAGCTTAAATGTGCTAACATGCTTGCTAGCAAGCCATTAAATATTACTCGTGGCATGAACGTGTTGCGTGCGCACACTGCAGTATGTTAGCCTGCTAGCTTGATAGGATTATGTTGGCCTCTAGCTAGCTTAACGTGGATGTCTCGAGAGGCCTAAATAAGTGGTGTCAGGTAGCTAGCTTGTCGAGTTAGCCTGACTACTGTTAAAATGGGAGACTGTCGAAATGAAAATAGTATTTTAACTGAATCATTGGTTTAAGCTGATGCATGATGTTTTTTCTTAGTGACCTGATGTTATATATTTTGATCTAAAACGTAATACGTGATGGAACAAACTGACGGCCATGTGCGAAGACATTTCATGGAATACGCCATGTGTGTGCGGTTACATGACGCACAGTATGGCGCAGCGATGCCATAGCGAAGGCGTTTGCCAAACGCAATAAATAAAAGTTGCCTACCTACCACGACAGGCCGTAATCATACAAATGTAAGCACATGGTCTGTTAAGTCAATCGAACAGGGGGTTGTGGAACCGAGTTGTCTGACTGCGCAAATTGGGTGGGGCGTCGTGTCTTTTTCAGATAAACATAAGGCGTACTTAATCACCCTCAACTGTTGAATATGAATATTGAACTTAGGGCCTCTAAACACATTGTAATCGACATATTCTTGATTTGGGCATTTTAATTGCTGCTGTTATCGAAATAACTTATTAATTCCTAATATGAACATCTCACCCAAAGCTGTAAATATGGTGCAAAATGGTAACCCTGTAAGGTCAGTCTTGGTACTCCGTATTAAAATTAATTTGGTTTTTGCTTGTTTCTACAGCTGAGCGTGCATTGGACACCATGAACTTTGACGTAATTAAAGGCAGACCTGTCCGCATCATGTGGTCCCAGCGTGATCCTTCTCTGAGAAAGAGTGGAGTTGGCAACATCTTCATCAAGAATCTGGACAAGTCCATTGACAACAAAGCCCTC
The DNA here is from genome assembly GCF_900700415.2 of Clupea harengus. NCBI lineage: Eukaryota > Metazoa > Chordata > Actinopteri > Clupeiformes > Clupeidae > Clupea > Clupea harengus. The sequence goes on along the minus strand of NC_045170.1, from coordinate 25,578,607 downwards.
TATGACACATTTTCAGCTTTTGGCAACATCCTGTCTTGCAAGGTGAGTTACTGGGGTCTTTACAATGTTGAAAAGGCTGACATTGGTTGTCCAGAGTCCTTATATTTTTACTTGCTTGGGCTTGTAGGTTAACACATTTGAAAATGTCTTTGCTTTCTAATCTCCTTTTAAAGGTGGTTTGTGATGAGAATGGCTCGAAAGGCTATGGCTTTGTGCACTTTGAGACTCAAGAGGCAGCAGAGAGGGCCATTGAGAAAATGAATGGCATGTTGCTCAATGATCGCAAAGTGTAAGTGTGTTGAATTAGTATTTTGTTTAAATGCATGTGTTAGAGGTACTACTATTACTTGGATCTTGTGTGAATTTGTGCTGTGTCCACTTGCAGTGTGTGCCATGTTGCCTAACCTTGATTTAAAGAAAGTGTGTGTGTGTATATATATATATTTATTATCTCCATATCTATTCTCTAATGCGTCTTGCAAATACATGTTTCCTCTCATGTTGCTATTGTGCATGACTGATCTAATTGTGGAACTGATGCTCCCACAGGTTTGTAGGCCGCTTCAAATCTCGCAAGGAGCGCGAGGCGGAGCTCGGCGCCAGGGCCAAGGAGTTCACCAATGTTTACATCAAAAACTTTGGCGAGGACATGAATGATGAGAAATTGAGGGAGGTCTTCAAAGCATATGGTGAGCAAAATGTTCTGGTAGAGCAAAAGAATAAGCAGACATTAAGAAATGCCTCACAAAAACTTGTACTGAAGCAGGCCAACCACCTTAGGAAAGTTGGTCTGAGATGCCTGTTCATAAATGTGTCTTGAAAATCTCTTAAGGAGATGGGGGACATATAAATATGATCATCCATAGTTGCTTTGGGGTTACTGCAAGTGGTATTTTTCCTTGTGGCCTTTGGAAATCTTGTTCGATGTACATGAGATGTAACCATTACTGTAAGTGAGATGCATTGATAACTGAAGCACTCTGACAAGTGCTGAACAGTGCTATAGCATCAGTTTTGTATCCAGTTTCAATACGTAGACAATTGTTTTTTTGTTTAAAACCACCTTTTACTGGACAACTGGCATTCTCTGTTCATAAACCTGGTCCTTAAAGGCAGTACACCCATTTTTCCCCATAACATGATTTCAGTGATGTTGCATAACAGCAAGCAAAATGGTTGGATTGTGAGCAATCTCTGAAGTATATGAGGGAGAATGTTTTCCATCTTTCCTAACATTGTATTGAGAAGTTGTTGTGAGGTTATGTTTCTATTGTGTGCATACTTTTAATTACCTTGCAGCTTTGTCAAATTCAGTGTCTCCTTGTCAGTGGACCACACTGGCCAAAATGGCTGCTACAGTATTGACTAGCCCATGGGCTCCACGTCCTTTGTAGTGGGGCGCTGGAGATAGATGGAGCTACCGACATGCTTCCTGCTGTCTTCATTAAGAGGAATGAGGAAGAAGAAGATGGTGAATGTATGCTATTGATGTATTGAGGGTGGTGCTGATGGTCATTCTTCTCTTACTCAGGCACTTCCATGAGCATTCGAGTAATGACTGATGATAGTGGCAAGTCCAGAGGCTTTGGCTTTGTCAGCTTTGAGAGACACGAGGATGCCCAGAGGGTGAGTCTTAATGTCCTCTTTTCCTTGTCCTTTTCTCAGGTTTTGGGTTTTGACACTTGGGACATTTTTGTAATCTTGGCATTGCATGCAATTATGAATTATGGGAGTTGTGTAAGATGACCTTGACCACTCTGTAGCACTGTCAAAAGACGAAGTTGGGAGTTGAATGGTGACTTGGACCTTCATTGTTGTAGTGCTTGGTTGTTCATATGTTCTACTCTGTTCCTCTGCCCAGGCTGTGGATGAGATGAATGGGAAAGAGTTGAATGGGAAGCTCATCTATGTGGGACGTGCCCAGAAGAAAGTGGAGCGGCAGACGGAGCTTAAACGCAAGTTTGAGCAGATGAAGCAGGACCGGATGACACGCTACCAGGTACAGTCAGATACAACTCCTCTCCTGGGGCCCTGCTGCCTTACATGTTTTCCATCTTTCCTAACATTGTATTGGGAAGTTGTTGTCAGGTTATGTTTCTATTGTGTGCATACTTTTAATTACCTTGCAGCTTTGTCAAATTCAGTGTCTCCTTGTCAGTGGACCACACTGGCCAAAATGGCTGCTACAGTATTGACTAGCCCATGGGCTCCACGTCCTTTGTAGTGGGGCGCTGGAGATAGATGGAGCTACCGACAAGCTTCCTGCTGTCTTCATTAAGAGGAATGAGGAAGATGATGAATGAATGCTATTGATGTATTGAGGGTGAAGATGACTGCTAGCGTGAGACTCATTTTCTGGGGGGGTTTTCATATTGCTTTAGGGCGTCAACCTTTACGTGAAAAATCTTGATGATGGCATTGATGATGAGCGTCTGCGCAAGGAGTTCACTCCATTCGGTACCATCACCAGTGCAAAGGTATGAGCATTTTTACGTTCATGTGTTGTTTCTGGGTGAAGTATGTCAAGCATATATATTCTGCCTGTGGGAAACTGAAGCCCTGCCCTCTTCAACGTCCCTTTTCTTCTGCTTCTGCTTCAGGTCATGATGGAGGGTGGCCGAAGCAAAGGCTTTGGTTTCGTGTGCTTCTCCTCTCCTGAAGAGGCCACTAAAGCTGTGACTGAAATGAACGGACGCATCGTGGCCACCAAGCCGCTCTACGTGGCACTGGCACAGCGCAAGGAGGAGCGCCAGGCCCACCTCACCAACCAGTACATGCAGAGGATGGCCAGCGTGCGCACCGTGCCAAACCCAGTCATCAACCCTTACCAGCCCGCTCCGCCATCCGGTTACTTCATGGCAGCCATTCCACAGGTAAAGGCCATGAGCGATGCCTCAAATATAGAGCAAATCAGGCACTTCTGATGAATGCCTAAGAGTCTTCCTGTTCTTGTGTTTATGCCAACTATTCTGAAACTGTCCCAACAATGTTAAAATGTCTTCTACTGCTTTTGTAGGCTCAGAACAGAGCTGCGTACTACCCCACAAGCCAGCTGGCCCAGCTAAGGCCCAGCCCCCGCTGGACGACACAGGGAGTCAGACCACAGCGTGAGTTCCTTACTTCATATGGAAGGGGAGAGTTTCAGGCACATATCCCCAAGAATCTCACTTCAGTCAACAATTTGTAACACATGTGAAACTGTCTCTGACCAGGGAGGTGCTAGGTTTTAAATGTCAGGTTCTTTCCCTGTCTGCAGACTTCCAGAATATGCCAGGCGCCATGAGGGCCCAGGCCCCACGAGGGCCCCAGACCTTCAGCACTATGAGGCCAACCTCCCAGGTGCCTCGCATGGTGTCCACACAGCGTGTTGGTGAGTGTCCCACGTCTGTTTATGTCTCCGTTGCACCCAACCATATATATATATAAATAGATAGATAAATATGTGAAAAATATAAAGTGCTGTCTTGGATTGTTATGTGCTACTCCCTTTTAAGTGGCTAAAACTGTTCATCCCTCCAGGCCAGCCAATGGGTCCTCGCCCTACTGCTGCTGCGGCGGCGGCGGCGGCGGCTGCAGCCCCGGGGGTGCGTGGTGTGCCCCAGTACAAGTATGCTCCTGGAGTGCGCAACCCCCAGCAGCACATGAACACGCAACCACAGGTTCCCATGCAGCAGGTACATACTGAAGAGGTTCACTTTTAGGGACGTACTGCTTAATTGTGTGTTGGGGGGGAGGGTCAGTGGTTGGGTGGGTCATTGGCGCTCTATTGGGCAATATTGCGCTCTCCTCTTTACGTGATCTGCTTACAGTGAGAGGATGGTCCCTTGATTTCTGGTCTTGAACTCTCATGGTGTTTTTGAAATCTAAGCATTTTCTCTGGTTTTCCCTGCAGCCTGCCGTCCATGTGCAGGGCCAGGAGCCTCTGACCGCCTCCATGCTGGCAGCCGCCCCTCCACAGGAGCAGAAGCAGATGCTGGGTGAGTGGAGCTACAGGTTATTGTCAATCATGTTAGAATATGTGAAGAGCTATGCATAGGAGAACCAGGGGCCTAAACCAGTTTCTCCTGTCCGCAGGTGAGCGTCTCTTCCCAATGATCCAGAACATGCACCCAACCCTGGCTGGAAAGATCACTGGAATGCTGTTGGAGATTGATAACTCTGAGCTGCTCCACATGCTGGAGTCTCCAGAGTCCCTGCGCTCTAAGGTCAGTCAAGCTAATGGAATCTTCTTTACTAGCTGACTTAAATGGTACATTCCTTAGTCCAAAATGTTGACCGGTTCTGGTCCAGCTTTTTTCAGTATTTATTTTTGTGTTTAACTTTGGCCTTGTACTTTGCCTTAGGTGGATGAGGCCGTGGCTGTGCTTCAAGCGCACCAGGCTAAAGAGGCAGCCCAGAAAACGCCCAACTCTGCTGGTGTTCCAAGTGTCTAAGCCAAGGTAAGGAGCCCACCTGTCTTTTTTTTTTTTTTTTTTTTGACTGTGTTGATATGAGTCATCAATTGCCTGGAAAACCCATTTTGTTATTTTCTCTCTGTTTATAGGAATGGGGAACCTTGAAACTTGCTTCACCGATGAAAAAAAATTAAACATTGAAAAAATGAAAACACACAAAACATTGCAAAAAGATCTTAAAACATTTTAAAAAAAGGAAAGGAAACTAGGTCCGCCAGGTCTGGAAATGAGAACGCTAGGCCTTGTTTATTTTAAAAAATGCAGAAAAAAAAAGAAAAATTTTAAAACATAAAAACTGTAAAATCTGCGGAGTATTCCAGAAAAAGGGTTGGTGACCCAGAAGCATTCCTTCCTTCTTTTATTCCTTTTACTTTGTGAAGGCCAAGAGTATCGGCTCGGAGTGGACAGGAGAGGGCTGTGAACTTGGCATTGTGAAGTTTATCCTGAATTAAAAATTGCTTGCTGAAATAAAACCTATTAAAAACATGTTTGGAAGGGTATTTTTGTTATTGCGCATGTTCACACTGTGAAGTTACATTGACATGTAGTCTGCTAGATTGTACTTTACTGGCATTTGGCTCCTGATGACATGAAGACGTGCGTTCTGGGTCTGTTAAGATGGCAACGGTGCGGTCTGTAAGCCAAGATTGACCTAGATCCCTCATAGGGCCTGTCATCCAAGCTGGAACTGCTGTCACTAACTTGTTGAAGCTGTAGAACTTTAGCCCAAATATTATGGAATGAAGTCCGTTCACTTTGTGGATGGCTGTACTGTCAAATAATATTGTTACCAAGCTGTCTGAACAGATGTTACGTCAGCGAAATGTGAAAACAAGCCAGGAGATGATCAATACGTTTCAGAACTCTGATGTAGTTAGTTGAGGGCTCTCCTCTCTACTGCTGCATCCCAGTTAAATTAGGTGGGCGTTTTTATTTATTTATATTTATTCATATATATATTGGATCAAACCACTTTCATACAGTCTGTACATTCATTCTGGTCACGTAAAGTGGAATGCTTAACACTAGCTACTCAGGCTATTGAACTTAATTTTTTTTCCCCAGTTGGAAACTTTGGAAATGTAAGAACGAGTACAAGTGTAGTATGAGGCTTTAAATTATATTGCTTAAATATATATATCAGTTGGCTTTTATCAGTGACAACTGCTCTCTACAGAAGTCATTTGTTTGAGGCTTTCATGCAGAGTGGGGCAGATAACAGCAATTTTTCACAGAAATTGTGCAAAATGTGATACACGCACCAAATTTGGCATGGTGGTTCCCAAGGGTCTACTTAGCAAATCTGCCTGACTTGCCATTTAAAAATCCAAGATGGTAGCCATTTTTCAAGATGGACGCCGAATGCGTCTGCCGAAAATGGTTTTGCTCATAGAAATGCATGTACTTGATGGATTAGAATGATCTTGGTGTCGATTTCTATGTTTTCTTGCATGCTGATTCTAATTGTTCTACTTAAAAAAACAAAACTCAAGTGAATAACTTCACACTTTTTGGCTATTTAGATCAGTCTTTTTCTGCATTTTCGCTTGCCTTATGAGTGTTTTGTTATTTTTTTGACATGTTAATTTCTAAATATATAGAGCAGTATTTATATTTAGTGCATGGGGTGTAGGGTGGAGTAGTAGAGGTAGTACCTTTGTTTCATCAGTCAGCCACATCCTCCGGATGGACTCCTGGCACTGGTCCTCACTACTTACCTAACTCTCATCTATGGCTCCAAGAAGTTGCTAGTGCACGGCAACGGCCACACCCTGGCAAACCGTGTTGGCTCACGGGCTAAACTAGGTGAGGGTAACAGGCAGAGGGTCTCTCTGTGTGAGGGAGTATGCCATGCTCCAGATGCAAAGTGCATGAAGTCAACAAACCAGACCTGATTGATCCATGAAGCCATTTTTCTAAAGGAGTGATTGTCGGCACTACCATGGCACACTGGTGACAATTACTGCTGTGAAACTCAGCATGGGGTTCAATGTCAGCTAAGGAGGAGTGCATCTCATACTTAGTGTCCCAAATGTTGCTTAACCTACCCCACGGACCTGTTAAGCAACCGCACCTGAATTGACAGGAGGTGCCAGCGCGGGAGAGCCGAGCCAAGGATAATGGGGTTTCAAAGTTATCTGGATGGTGTACAGATCGCACGGGACTTAAATGACATTGGATGAACGATCGGGCTAGGTGTAGGGCAGACATGCATGAACCTAGTTGTATCCCATACAGGAAAGTGCCCATGATACAGGGTGGTAAAAGGATAAACCCTCGGCCCTGGTCATCAGAATGGCTTCAAACACCAAATGTGATACTGCATCATGGCAGACCAACTGGACCAAGTGTTGCCTCTGTCAAACAGAGGAGAGCGAATGCCTAACATCTCCACTTGAAAATCCTGCCAGAAGGGTAGAGGATGGATACAGCCTCTTAGGGAGGAATATTCCTCTATTTCATGCAGTGAATGCGCTACCGATCAAGATGGACCCACGAAGGCTTGATGACGGCAGTGGGATAGAGGCAACCCTGAGGGAAAATCAAGCACAGTACCATGCTAGTTGCAGGCTTCTGTTCAGCAACACTAAGTTACAAAGGGCAGAAAAGAGATTGTATCCTGCAACAGATGAGAACAGCAGCAGCGGCAGCAGCAGCAAAATACCACGGAGAATGTCAGACCCCAAACAGAAAGAATGTTTCATATGTGAGGTGGAGGGAGATCTAGATGACTTTAGACAAGCTATGACCATGAAACTGAACAAGAGAGTCAACAAGTGTGCAAAGACTCTCAATGATGGAAAGCTGCTTGCCAAACTGAGTGCTGGAGATGTGGTGGCGCAGGAACTGAAGTACCACAGTGCATGCTTGGCTGGTCTCTACAACCGAGAACGAGCGCACCTGCGCGCTGAAGAGCTGAGGGAAGCATACTGCAACTCTGAGGTAGGAAAGAGGGAAGCATATCCAATTGCCTTCTCTGAACTGGTAACATACATCATTGAGACAAAATCTGCAAATGAGAGTTCAGCTCCATCAGTCTTCCGACTTGCCGACCTATGTGTGCTCTACAGGCAGAGGCTGGAGCAGCTTGGCATCGACAGTCCTGATGTTCATGCTACCCGACTGAAGGACCAGCTGCTTCAACACATCCCTGATCTACAAGCTGAACATCATGGACGTGATGTCCTACTGGCCTTTAAGGAGGATGTAGGGTCAATTCTTGCACAAGCAAGCAAATATGGAGAAGCCGTTCATCTTGCAAAGGCTGCTGGGATGATAAGACGTGAAATGCTTCAACACAAATCACAGTGGAATGGCACATTCCATGATGGGTGCCTAGAAGATGCTGTACCGTCATCACTGCTTCAGTTTGTTTGCATGATTGAGCATGGAGCAGACATCAAGTCACAACTCCAACATGGAGCCTCAAAGTCTGACCTTGCTATGGCTCAGCTCTTACAGTACAATTGTTTAGACAAATACAAGGCCGGATCTCACGTCCACAGACATTCCAAGGACCGGGAGACACCATTTGTTGTGTACATGGGCATGTCGGTGTTTGCCAAAACAAGGAAAAGGCAGCTCATAGACATGCTCCATGACAATGGACTCAGCATCACCTATGATAGAGTCTTAGAAATCTCAGCCCAGCTTGGAGAAGCTGTTGTAGCTCAGTACGTGGATGATGGAGTTGTCTGTCCACCAGTGTTGAGGAAGCAGGTGTTCACAACGTCCGCGGTGGACAACATCGACCACAATTCAACACCGACTACAGCTCAAACTTCCTTCCATGGTACCAGTATGTCTCTGTTTCAACACCCAAGCCCTGAACATCCTGGTGAGGAACGAGAGCCACTGAAGCTCAGTGGAGATAACAGGGTGAAGATAGTTCCTGAGCTTCCTGAATCATTCACCAATGTTAAACCAGCGTACCTTACTAAGAACCCCGAACCTCCAGCTGTGCCAAGCCAATTATACCAAGCACTACACTCAATCCAGTCACACCTGAAGGAAGAGTACAGGTGGCTAGAGGAGGTGTCTGTCACTGAGAGTGTGGGTGATACTCTCAGTATCACATGGGCAGCCCACCATGCAGCACAGAAGAGGAGCCAGCCTTTTGAAGTGAGCATGACATCACTGTTGCCTTTGATACGAGACCAGGCTCACTCTGTTGCAACCATTAAACATGCCATGGGGAAGATTCGAGATACAGTGGCATTCCTCAACCCAGGGCAGACCCCGGTCATAGCTGCTGATCAACCACTGTTTGCACTAGCAAAACAAATCCAGTGGCAGTGGCCAGAGTATGGAGAGGACAAATTTGTTATCATGTTTGGGGGACTTAACATAGAGAAGGCTGCGCTTGGTTCCCTTGGAACACTACTGGAACACAGTGGCTGGACCAGTGCTATTGCTGAAGCAGGGGTGGCCTCATCTGGTACAGCTGAGTCATTCCTGACTGTGTCAAGTATCACCAGGACAAGATTGGCCCACCAGATCACAGCATGCAGCCTGTATAAACTGAAGAAAGAAGCCTACCAAGACTACTGCTCTGAGGAGTCTGGCAGACCAACGCTGACCTTTGAAGACTGGTGTGATCAGCGGAGACCTCAGAGTCCACAGTTCCAGTTCTGGGATCTGGTTTTGGACATGGAGCTGGTCCTGCTCCTGTTGATACGCTCCTTCAGGGAAGGAAACTTCGACCTTTACCGTGAAGCACTCTCAGAACTGATCCCCTACTTCTTCGCGAATAACAATGTCAATTATGCTCGGTGGCTTCCAGTTCACTTCAGAGACATGATGTCTCTCGAGAAGCAGCATCAAGACGTAGCCAGAGAGTTTCACAAAGGAAACTTTGTTGTTCACAAGTCCAGAAGAGACTTCTCTGCCATGGCCATTGACCAAGCCCATGAACAGAACAATGCAGCCATCAAGGGTGATGGAGGAGCCATTGGACTAACAGAGGACCCAGGGGCACTTTGGAGATGGATGGTGGCTGGACCTGAAGTGAGCCATCTGGTATCTGCATATGAGGCCATTTCTGGTGTGAAAGACGCAACCATCAGCACCAAACACCATGAACAGACCTTAAGTGCTCAGACATCTTTCCTTGAGAGGGTGGAGGCACTGTTCAGAGTGATAAAAGAGATGGGCAACCCTTTCCAAGAAGAGTCCGTTAATTTGCTGGTGCTGGACACAAAGAACATTGCAGATCCAGCACTAGCTGAACTGGTTGGTGGTCATCACGAGAGAGGCAAGGAGAAGTTCCAGTCATTTATGGAGGCCTTGGAGAATGAAGAAGAATGCACATTCTATCAGCCAATCAAGAAGAACAAGGCTTCTTTCTTCAAGCACGAGCAGGCAGCCAGTAGTGAGTGCAACATCCAATCTACAATGCAATACTAGTTCCAGTCAGGTTGATATAAGTGAGGGAGAGCCAAGAGGAGAAACATTTTTGGTCCTTGCGAGGCAATTTTGGCTGTTATCTAGTTAGCTCACTTGTTTTAGACGTAACCTTCATAATGCATTATAACCCCATACTGCCGTAAAAGGCTCTGAGTTGTGCATTATCAGCATTTCTATACAATACCCGTGACATCTCAACCATCCATATCTAAAGTGAAAAGCAGTTGATTCGTAGTAGAATTAAGTGTGTTAGTGTTTTGAAAAGAACAGATCAGTTTAAGATGCTCCTGGAGAGAGGCGTGTTATGTAGTGCAAGGGTGGATAAGAAGTTTATCACCCATAGCACACTTCTGCTCGTCCACCTCCCTACTATGCTAATAATGTGTAATGTGGTAGAGAATCGCTAGGGGGCACAACAGCCATCGGTTTTCTTTTTACCATAGATATCAAATGTGTGAAGGATTTGAAGTCCTGTGGAGTAAAATATTGGCTATAATTGTACTTCTAATATTTAGTCACCATTATGTGAGTGAAATTTGTTTGTGAATTCATCAGTGCTAACTGAAGTTGAATTATATTCCTCATTGTCCTCCACAAGTGGGTGGGCCTGTGTAATTGTTGCTGCATCATGCAAAGATGCCCAATGTGTTAATCTTGCTCTTTTTGGTGGCTGTAGTTGACAATCTTAAATTCTACTCTCTCAGTCTGGATGTCAGATTGTTAGAGCCAGATGACCTTTCATTTGTGGTTGAAACTCATCTACGTATGATCTCCCCCTTCCCAACAGAATTTTGTCATTCTTCACTTGAATGCTGGACTAATATCTATTGGGCATTGATACAGGAGGAGAGTACATGCAGAGGGCAGCACTGGCTCTAAGAAATCCGTCTTCACAGCCACAATGTGCCACTGTTTTTCTTCTTTTCACTCTATCATGAACATATGTCACCTTCTGTTTCAGAGATCAGGTTGGGAACATTGTTTCAATTTACATTGGCTTTGAATAAGCATACAGACTATTCTCCAAGAGTTGCAAGCAGTAATCAAGAGGGAGGTTGACATTTTTAACCAGTGTAATTTATGTTTAGCAATCTGTGGTATGTTGACAAGAAAAAGAAAGAAAACAGGATTTATAAACCCCACCAGCCCTTGTCCATATAAGGACATTTACACAAGGAGTTTGACAAGCATTTGTCTTTATTTAGTTGTATGGTATGTCTTTAGGAGCTGTGAGGTCTTGAAATTCATCACCTTGCAAGTCAACTAAATTAATCAGGTAAGCGGGCTGTGTGAAATGTTATCACGGTGAGTCACCAGTAACTACTCCGCCTGCGCATTCAGTGGCGTAAGTCAGTGGGGATCATTCCCACTGGACCGTGAATTCTTGATTAAGACAAACATTATTTCCACATTAGCAGGAGGGGAGCATTGGTCACTGCTTGTGACTGGCTGAATAGTTTAAGACAGGAAGAACAGTCATATGTGTAGCCCCCACCACCGTTCACACAGCGTCAGGTTGACCCTAATGGGAGACAGGTGGTCAGACTGCATAAAACACAGGGAGCTGAGCACTCTGACTCATGCTGCTGCTCACTCTCTTTGTCTCTCGTTTCCACTGCCTCTCATTTAGTCTGTCCTCTGCCTCTCTCTTTCCATCTACTCCCCTTCCCTTAAAGGTACTTTCAAGATAACCTCCTATATCAATGACACTTAAGTATTCAAATTAAATGAGATCCTTTGTGTGATTGTGTATATATTTTTTGGTAAACGGATTTAATTTCTACCCCAAGTAATGTTTTACATCTGTTTTTCAAACCCCCACACGCTCCTCCGACAGCAATGTTTGTAGTTAAGGCTGTTGCCATAGTTGTAAAACATGCTGATGCCTTCAACCAATGAAATGGGCACATTTATTCATTTATGGTTTCAATTAACACACTGTCAGCTTTTTGTTTCTTTACAAGGAAAAAAAGAAGTTGATAATGTCCAGCAACATAAACCTGACATCCTCCAAATAATTCCTCCAAATATGTTTTATGTATTTTGCATATGTTTTGAACAGTAATAAATTGAAGATTCCCTGTACTTAGACTAGGCTTTTTATTCAAATTTGTTTGTACACAAACCTGTTTGTTGACTAGTCTTGCCAAGACCAATTTATGACCTCTGCCTAAACAAAATGTTGGCAGCTCATGTTAAAAGCATGTCTTATGAATACATATAGATATGTATTGACTGATTTGAGGTATGACTTGACTTAATAAATCAGTCTTCTCCATTAAGTACTAAAATAAAGCTATGTTTATTATCTTTTTTTATGAGCTAGAGTTATACACATAGCCCTAACCATCTGCCACTTTGCTAGCATTTCAAGATTTCCTGTTCAGAACATGATGTTCGAACACTTAACCTGGAGTTGGACTACAGTCCAGGCCTTATCTGTGTCCAACTACACAATGCTCTCCATTGGCTCACTTCCTCCCCACTCCTATTTTCAGTTTCCCAGCTCATTGTGTTTCCCTGTATGGAAATAGGAAAACAATATTTCCATGGCCTGTGCTATGTGACATCACCTCAGTACTCTCTGTGACTAATGTCAGTCTATCCTATTTCCTTTCCTATCATTCTGTCTGTCCTATTTGGTCATATATTCACAATAATGGGCAGCAGACTGCATTGGAGAGTGTGAGTGCAGACTGGTGCAGATCCATTCAGGCACTGAAAGGAAGAACTGCATGCTGTGGTCATTACAAACAGGAACTGAACACTTCACTTGGTTCGGATAACACTGCAACTTCGCTTGCTCTAGAGTCCCTGTAAATCCACAAACTGTTCCTCAGAGTTCAACCCCCTACGGTACAGCTAAAGCTAAGCTAAGTATATTTCAATAGTTAACTCTTAAAGATTTGTTAACTAGAGAAAAAAACAGCAGCACTCTGGTGCTCACTTAGGGCATGAGCTTCCGAAAATATCATCTCTTCACAAATTGATACAAAAATAAGTAATGTTTTGAACATTTTCCAAATGTATGTGGTCTTGTAAATAAGGGGGAAATTATACATGGAAAATGTGCACATGCAGGGGCGGTTTTTCCTACAGGCGGTATAGGCGGTCGCCTAGGGCGCCACTCAGAGGGGGGCGCAAAAAACTGCGCCCAGCAAAAAAAAAAAAAAGAAGAAAAACAAGAATTGTGTTTTTTTTTTGCGCCCCCTTCTATATCTCCAACCAATATTTTGACATAAAAAAAAAATCTAACATTAGGGTAAAATTAGCCAAAAATCGAAAACGGAAGGGGTACGTACGTCCTTGTTGTTGTCAGAACATGCAAGCACAGTGAGGCGTTTGGTTAGAGTGTGTGTGTTCAAGAAACTTTGAAGAACAAAATAATGAAGAGGCAAAAGCCATCCGGGGCGCAATTTAGGAAGAAAAGAAAGGAAGAAGAAAAGAAACGTGCCAAGGAGAAAGGTAAATCCTTAAATCCTGTTCTAGCCTAGAATGAATTCCAGATAAGAAAACGTTCACGAATGCGTGAATTGCCCGCGGCACTTTAGTGGAGTTAAGAAAAGATGTACCTTATCATTGAACGTTTTCCTACTCCCTGTCACATAGTTCTTTAATGATTTTACAGAGGCGGGTATATAAAAAATGATGTCCATTTATTCTACATTATACAAAAAAAGACATGATTAAAATAGGCGCACATATAAAGCCAATAGCCAGTGCAACAACACTACACATACCTTACTCATTGCATAGCACACCCATTAAGGAAGCCAAACACGGCAACTTGTCAATAAGTGAGGAATACTGGTAAAAATCCAAGTGTTGTCAACTTTAGCGAATGGTTTGTATGTAATCTTGCTAGTTAGCTAACGCTAGCTAGCCAGTGACTTGTGACGTTCCTTGTTATTGCCATTCAGTAGAAACATCAGTTCAAGTTCAGCTGTACCGCAATTTGCGTCATTTTGCGTCATAAAAATTTGAGTAATCAAATTTGGACAGCTTTAGTTTTGGTGGAGCGAGCTAGCCAGTTTAATTAGACATGATTCAACTAATCAAGAGCTATGCATCTTGGGATAATTTTTTTTTCAGGCTGTCCAAATACACCAAAATGCTTAATAACTACATAATAGCTACATTTAACAAATTATGATAATACATACTTTTGTTATATCATTTTAGATTCACTTTCAGAAGACTAAGAAAACATTATTTGCAGGCGATTGGGAAGATGACGTGGAGGTGTGTGTGTGTCCATAAACAGTTCAACAGGGGGCGTGGCCGGAGCGTAGTCCAGCACAGGCGTGACATTTTCTCAGTGATTTGTTCTTGAATTCATGTTTGTTCATTGTCGCGATCGTTGTTGTGTTTATGTGAAAGAAATGCAGTCTTACAGGGCAAATTAGCGTTTGAAAGGGGGGGGGGGCGCCAGGAGTGAAGCTCGCCTAGAGCGCCAAATGTGCTAGGGCCGCCCCTGTGCACATGAATAGCTAAAAAATGACAATGAAATGTCACTGCCTTGTCTTCTGCTCCCCTGCTCTCACTGGTTCTGCCTAATCAATACCAGGTTCAGGTATATGCTGCATTGCTGAAGACAATGGTTGTCTTTCTGTGGCCACTTTCGGCTCCACTGAAGCACCACACAGCCTCTGCTGCACTGATCCTCTGTGATCTCTGTTGCCATGGTGAAGGAAGGAAGGTGACTCACATGCATAGACATGTGGTTTCAACTCCAGACAGAACTGAGCATGCCCAGAATCCACGTGATAAATACACTAACTTAGTCTCACCGTAATGTATTTGAATTGGATCCTGGAAATGTTGACCACTTCATGATATGATTTCATTGCAGATTAGTTATGACTGGTTATTGGTAAAACATTTAATATTATATTTAACATATTAATATTTTAGGACACATACCGTCAAAATATGAATTCCACAATGACGGCTAAATGGGTGGCATAATATGTTTTATTTTTACCCATATTGTCCAAAGTAAGGCATGAATATTGACACATTCTGCACCATGTGTCAAATACATTGTCTATTATAAGGTGCTTTAAATTTACAGATAGTAAAAGTGTGATATCCTCCCCCCAAAAATACTGACAAACTAATAAGGCCACAAATTTGCAGAGAACAACATGTTTTAGGGTCAGTCAGCACACTATGACTATCTGGATCTGAGCTCCCGTGCCCGCTGTCTTTCAGTTTCAGTGGCAAACATTAAACCATTCTAATAGTCCTTGCCTGTACGGCTCCAAATCACCCCTCCATACTCCCTTTATTGGAGGCATGTGTGAAACCTTGTCCTTCCATCCTCTATGTGTCTCTCCTATGGCTGGTCAGTGATATAATCTATGCAATGCTGAATGTTTTTATCTAGGCTTGGTGTAGGTTAGGTTAATATGCTGATGTCTAGTTGTGTGTTAATGTGTGTTTTTAACATGGAACTTCACAGACACTTCACTGCATCACAGTGAGCAGCTGAAACAGCGTGACTGAACAGGTATTTTCACCATAACAATGAAAACAAAAAGATGGAACGCTCACTTATCACTCCATATTCACATGCATATATGTGTCTGATAGCTTAGCCAGGTAGAAACATTGTAACTTGTATAAACGATAATGTGTATATTTAGAGTAGGTCAATTATAACTTACATTACCTTTTGATCAAAGCACCTTATCTATACACTTCAATGGTACATGATGAAATACTTCTCAGGGCATGAATTTTACAAAATACTGTGGTCCACAAATACTGTCTTTAAATAAATGTTCATATCTGAAACAGAAATTGCAAGGGAAATCCATTTGTTGATTTTGTCTCAATATAAAATGGGAAAATATGTTGGGGACAACACAACCAATGTACATGCATTTAGATACCACCTTTCATTTTTAGGTCTCCTTACTGTGGTAGTTAATAAGCTTGAAATCAGAAGGTTCCGAATTCTGGTTGAAACAACGATATGGCCCATTTAGTTTTGTGCTGTTTGACAGGACTGTTGAGGCTATGTAGTGAGTGACTGTTTCCCTAAATACGCAGAGGGACTGGAAATGATTTGTTGCTGGTCAGACAATTAAAGACATCCTGCCTCATACCAGATTGGAAAATTACATTGATTTACACCATTGACGAGGTGAGTGTGTGTGTGTGTGTGAGAGAGAGAGAGAAAAAAAAGAGAGCGAGAGCACGCTATCAATTGATTGCATATGTCTGCTTTTTATCAGCTCTATGTAAACTTTTGTAGATTTACACTCTTACTCGGTTTGTGTGGTTGATTAATATGTGTTAATATTAATATAATTAAATACTAGCATAGAGAGTTGGTTGCTTAATGCCATTCATTAAACAGGGTAAACTAGTAAATCTGAAACAAAAAAGAAAGAAGGAAACAGACACAGGAATTAAACACTTTCATTTTGTTCATTATCACGCGATAATACGAATTTGTCCCTTGCCAATATGTGTTCTCGCGAGAGAATTTGAACTAATTTGTAAAAGGGAATCGGAGAGGGTGGTTTCTGTGAGGCAGAAGGCTTGCGGGACAGGGAGGTGCCGAAACGCTAGAAGTTTTGCGAAAATAAATAATAGTTACCCACGGGTAAAACAAGCGGAATTTAAAAAAATACATATTATTCGGGTTGCTGTACGCGGCATCTTTTGTCCTAGGAATGAAATGCTGTTACACGGATGACTTAAAAGGTATGTTGGTTTAGCGTCATTGTCTATCGGGCTTCCACAGCTTTCAACAGAAAACGGCTAACCACTGAAGACTAGACTTCAGGTGAATACAATTGTTAGCTAGTTGACTAGCTAACGTTCATGTCTTTTTCCCATAACTAGAAAGTTAACGTAAGCCTTATGAAAGGTAACTTGTTTGAGTGTTTCTTCGCATGCAGACAGCTCCCAGATGCTGCTGTTTTCTTGGGACAAGCGTTGGTGGTTAACTAGCCCAATCGCTGATGTTTAAGTAAACACATTATTTAGATAACGACAGGTAGCTAGCAAGTTGAATCCGGCGAATGGCCTCTCTTCTCAGTCTAGCAGACCATAGCTCTGCCGTTGTGGTACTTGACTTTGTTGGCTTCGGCAGAGGTGGGGGTAGATCTTGTGTTTACCAGCTAACAGCTCACGGTGCTTTGTTTTGTTTGTTATGTCGAAATGTCGGACTACCATCTCGTAGTATCCTAACTTCATAAACTATTGAACAGGCTTCCCTGATTCTGAGTAAGTATCATTCCCATGTCAAGGTTTATACCACAACCGGCTGTGATTTGTTATCATAGCCTGCCAGAAACTGTGGACGTGTCATTAACGTTACGCTAGAAACGCTACAAACATTAACGTTAGCTAACGTTATGTTGTTAATTTGAGCTACATAGCACATATTTATTCTAAAGATCTGTTTACACTAAGACATCTTAATGTTTATTTGTTGGATATTAGTAGGTGGACAGTTGACGTTCATGAACAGACGTATCCCAAACTTAGTCACTGACGTTTGGTAACGTTAGATCGCTAGCTAGCCAGCTAACGTTAACATTTTTTTAACCTCCACCAGCTTGCTGTCAGTTTAGCCAGCTAACGCGACTTAATATTTAGGTAACGTCATTACTTGAAAGGATTCTATGAAAAAAGGAATACTCGCTTTTAATGGTAATTTGCGTGCGTTTCATTTGTGCATCTGTTTTTGTAAGAAACCTTGTTAAGCTGGCTACAACATAAGACAATTAGCTATCGGACTAGGTAAGCGAACGTTACTGCTAGCAAGCTAACTTAGCCAGATAGATACCTAGCTATAACGTTAGTTTCACACGACTGATGTTATCAAGTTGCTTATGGGGTCGTTTCTCACCTACGGCTAGGCGGTTTTATGTCGGTATGTCCAACTTTGTTTATATGTTGGACATACCGGCTCAGCGCTTGCACAAACGTTGTTCTATTATACTAAGACTGTTAAATAAACCTCGTCAGATCTTGAACTCAAGTTTTGCTTCTTCATGTTGCTTTTTCATAGCCTAAAAGTGGTCTGACGTTAAAGGTTAGGTGTAACGTTATCTCGGAAGGAAGATATCTAGATAGAAGTTTAGTATTATAGTTTTCCAGGCAATCGCAGTTTGCTTTTTTATAAACTTTTCCGACATTAGCTAGCTGTCTAATTTTTACTACATGTGCAACCCACCCTCAGCTTTTCTCTTGACATTTCGAAAGTATTGCAGTTATTGGTTTCGGAAAGCCTCGCTTAAGACCATTTTCTCGAAAACGTGTCATGTCAGCGTTAACGATTGAGGTTGAAACGGAACGACATACCGCTCCTGAGCCATATTTAACTTGTTTGTTTTCAATGACTAACGCAGTTTCCTCGGCCGTGGTGGGCGTTGTGATATTTTCTCACCTTCCCTCTCACCATATTGTTGGCCAAAGGGACGGATCAGTGTTAATGTCCCAAAGTCTGCACAGTAAAGCCTTAGGTCTGAACGACCGATGTTGAGGACGGGTGTGCCAATGGGA
Source organism: Clupea harengus (assembly GCF_900700415.2). Classification (NCBI taxonomy): domain Eukaryota; kingdom Metazoa; phylum Chordata; class Actinopteri; order Clupeiformes; family Clupeidae; genus Clupea; species Clupea harengus. Next base: position 25,560,221 of record NC_045170.1, on the reverse strand, counting down.
TGCGTATATAACACAAGCTGATTGGAACTTGTTAGTTTCGATAACATTTTCTACATCCCTCTCTTAAGCCGAGGATTACCCTGAGTTAGATGTACTCTGAAGTAGTCCTGCTCTGTTAGTATGGCATTCCACTCTTGATCTGTTTGCTGACCTTTAATCAGTCATGAATTTGTTGTTCTCCTTGTGGGGTCTGAAAACACTGAACCCTTTATACTTCCTTATGCATAATTCCCTTCCCAGATGAGCAGACTGATAGCCTTTTAAGCAAGGCAGAACTCCATACAGATGGGCTGTGTGTGTGTGTGTGAGTACGTGCGCAAGACAGAGGGTACTCTTGATTTGTGGAGATCTCTCCAGACAGCTGGGGGGTATTCCAAGTACGTGGTTTAGTGACAAACCTGGGTTGGTTAACTCTGAGTAATTGATTAATAGAAGAGTCCTATGGCTTAATTTCCTTACTAAATCAAACCCTTAGGGCTCGTCTCTTGTGAGGTTTACCTTCCTCTGAGTTAACTTACCCAGTTTACCATTTGCTTACTCCGAGTTAACCCTCCCAGGTTTTTCACTTGGAATTCCCAAACACGCTCTGGTGTTTTGTTATTGTTGGGGGTTGTGGGTGGGGGCCAAACTCCCAGCAACCAGCTGGTGGAGATGCATGGTGTCAACAGTTATGTCCTGTGTTTAACACCCCTTTTGTTCTTGTCTGAGGAATATCACACTTCTTCACCTTAATATGCATCATCCAACATATGTGGAAATATGTTTCCTTAAAGCTACTTGAGACCAGGCCCCAAAGGGGTGGGTGATTAAGACCCCTGTAGACTGTACCATTCATCAGATCAGTGTCTGTGTGGAGAAACATTATGTTCACAGGGGCTCTCTAAGTTAGTCCATGTCTGCTGGGGTCAAGACCTTATTAGTGCCATCCTTGTTTTACACCACATGGTTTGCTAAGCCTCCTGAGCAGAGCATGTTAAAACAGGCCTGTGCCAGTCATCTGTGCAGCAACCTCTTATCTAATGTGCCATTGCTGTTCAACCTGGCCAATCTTGGTCCTGCACAGCTATTTGTGTAAGGCCAAGGAGTGACCTGGTGTACACTCGTGTCATTTATTCCTGTTGCAAAGTTCAGCGTGACAGTCATTTGTCAGGCTTGGCCAATCAACAGCCAGGTTTGATGATGGTTATTAACATGGATTTGAATTTTTTTAGTATGATGGCAGTTGCTTCAAGAACTCTTTCCTGATTGCCAATGAATGCCATGGCATTGTATCTCTGCATTGCGCTATCCTGGGGTTGGTTTGAGGTGTATCTTTTTTTTTCTGTATGGTAATAGCACAGTTCATTCTTGGTCTCAGGTAGATCCCAGGTAGATCCCCAGGGAGAAGATATTGCCTTCAAATATCGTCATATGAGTGACCGTATCCACGGCTGTTTTTGCATTAAAATGCATTCCAGGCAGTATTCAGACTTCAAGAAGGCCTGTGGCCTGCAGTCAGCCTAAAAGTTCATGGGTGAGTCTGGAATCTTTCTTAGCAGGTGTATGCTGATCTACTAGTTCAGTGGACCTTGACCCGTGAACAGACACTTAAAAAGCACACATCCCCTTGAAGAGGTGGACATCCTGAGGGCTGTACTCCAAAGAGAGTCTAACCTACTCAGGGTTATCAAGGGAAGTGAGCGTTGATAAACAGTGGTAAAGATGACAGTGGTAAAGATGTTGATTTGGTGTTACTTAATTGGAGTTTTATATGCGTTTGCCATTAGGGATGCAATGGTACAGTGGGCCTACAGTTCAGTGTCATGGTTTTTGGGTAACGGTATGGTTTCGGCATCTTTTTATATTTAAGAAAAAAAAATGAAATCAAAATAGGGTCGACAAATAGGGCTGCAAACCTTTGGCTAAAAATACTCCCTCTGCTTTCGTTATTACTTCTTCCAGGGAGGTTATTCAGACGCAGTTTGATTCTTACTTTGTCTGTCTGGAAGTAGGATTATGCCAAAACTACACTCTCGAGTTCCATGACACTTGGTGGAAGAGTGCAGCATGCCAAGGAATAACCCATTCAATTTTGGAGCCGATCTGACCCACAGGGCTCACTTGTGAGATGGGGCATTTGGCCTTGGGGGAGATCTGCACTCTCCAAGTGCCCTTTCTTTCTGTTTCTTTCTGTTTGTTTTTATTTGTCACATTGTTGTTGTTGGCGGCAGCGGGAGATTGCTGTGTTTTCGGTAATGAATTGACTGTCCTTGCTCCACCTTGGATATGGCCGGGTGATGTTAGAAGTGTCCACTCGAGTAGCCAACCGTGGCAAAGCAATGTCAAAGAATGTACTCTTCTTACCATCATCATCGTATTGAATGCTGAATCCTCAAAATGTTCCCACACAGCGGATTTGAAAGAACGTGATGCCTCTCCAAATTTGCTTCTATCTGTCAAGCAAGCGTTTGCCATTGTCAGGTTGGAGCTGAGATCATTTTATTTTTACATTCCCCTCTTTGTTATGTTCTCTAGCCTATTTTGTCTTATCTTTTGTCTATTTAAGATTATGTAAGGTATGTGCAGTAGTCTATCTAAATACGTGAAAACAATTAGGATCATTTAATTATAGCCCACACATGGGCTAGAGTTCTGAAATGGACTTGTTACTCTCTGTTTATGAATGTCTACTCCCTAGTCTGCATTGGGACGTATGGAGTACTATTGTGCAAGTTTAACTTAATTCTAACAATTGTTACAGCTGCAGCCACAGTTAAAAGTGCACCTGCAGGTCAGGATTGAATAGAATATTTGATATCAAGTTGTAGGCTGTGCATTATCTCATTAATGCTGGGGGCAGATGTGTTGTGTAGCCTATTCATGTGACAGGAAGCTGAAAAAACGGCTGAGCTTTTGAAGACTGGAGGAGGGCCCCCTCCTGCTTCTTGTTCCACAGGCAAAGGAGTTAGCCATGGCAGACAACACAGGATGCCCTATAATGGAAGGGTCCAGGGGGCAGTCAGGTCTGACCCTGGTGGCAGCTCAATGTCTACCCCTTATGTGCAGGGCAATAGCATACCAATGTTGTATTGCCTTGTATGTGGCTCACATGCCTGCCTTATGTACGATTGAAAGGGATACCATTGAGCTGCTCCAGTATGCCCCTTGTGTCCTCTATAAGGGTACGCCCCTCACGCCCCTCATGCCCTCTATAAGGCTATGCCCGTCATGCCCTCTATAAGGGAAGGCCCCTTATACATTGTTAACCACCCTTTGATCAATATACCTCTACCATCTATAACATTTAGTTTTTTGTTCTGTTTTTATTTTATTTTCAGTATCTCTATGTAATGTTTTTTATCGCTGGAATTGATTTGTGATTGCCTCTTGTGATGGCACACTTATGGGGGTATATGTGTAGGCTGCAGTCAGCCCATCCTATGACCAAAATGTGTTGTATAGGGCTAGCCCATATGCATATTAAGAATTAGACCAAAATGTGTTGTATAGGGCTAGCCCATATGCATATTAAGAATTAGACCAAAATGTGTTGTATAGGGCTAGCCCATATGCATATTAAGAATTAGACCAAAATGTGTTGTATAGGGCTAGCCCATATGCATATTAAGAATTAGACCAAAATGTGTTGTATAGGGCTAGCCCATATGCATATTAAGAATTAGACCAAAATGTGTTGTATAGGGCTAGCCCTATATGCATATTAAGAATTAGACCAAAATGTGTTGTATAGGGCTAGCCCATATGCATATTAAGAATTAGACCAAAATGTGTTGTATAGGGCTAGCCCATATGCATATTAAGAATTAGACCAAAATGTGTTGTATAGGGCTAGCCCATATGCATATTAAGAATTAGACCAAAATGTGTTGTATAGGGCTAGCCCTATATGCATATTAAGAATTAGACCAAAATGTGTTGTATAGGGCTAGCCCATATGCATATTAAGAATTAGACCAAAATGTGTTGTATAGGGCTAGCCCTATATGCATATTAAGAATTAGACCAAAATGTGTTGTATAGGGCTAGCCCATATGCATATTAAGAATTAGACCCAAGTATTTTTATTTTGCAAAGTACCTGCTGTAGCATAAAACGTCTCTTTGATCTTTAGAGTGGTGTAATGGCCAGGGAACACCACAAATATGTCCAGCAGATTAGTGAGAGCAATTATGCTACCACCTTGCCAACTGCACGGCATACTGTAGCCTATTCTTTCTCTGATGCTCACCATTACCAATGGAATTCATGAAGTCTCTGCAAGGTAGGTTACATATTCAACAGTGAGAACTTTACTCCAGCTAGTGCCATTGGAGACATCTGACCCTAGCAGCTGCCAAAGATGATCAATTCCCTCAGAAGATAATTGATATTTTTCATCATTGAGATTAGCCGAAGGATTTTGAACACCTCTCCGTGGAGTGTCTGTGCGCCCTATTTCTTCCAAGATTGTGGGCAAAGGGCGTATGTAGGGTAACATTCCGTAAACGGGTTACGTAGCCTGCTCTGAGCAGTTTAGAGATGCAGCATAAATTGCCACGACTGAATACCTACAACTCACGGCTCCTTGCACAGCAACTCCACAGTGGAAGAAGCTCGGGGTTTATTTGGTGCTCAGCTGACTGGTTTGAGTGTTCTGCCAGAACCCAGAGTGGTGCAGTTTTGTTTGTTCTCCTCTTCGCCCTCCGTCAGCGTCCACCCAGCACTGCTGTGAAGGGAGCCCTGGAGCCCACAGGAAGCAGGAGGGACCTGGCTGGCGTCCGGGGTACTTTCTTCAGTGTTTGGAGTCTTGAGAGCCGGCACTGAAATCTGCCTGGTCATGATGAGGAAGTGGGCCCTGAGAGGGAGGAATGCTATTCAGGAAATGCCATTCTTAAGCACATTGCTGAAAACCCGCCACAGCTAGCAGGAGTGCGTTTGTCTGAGGTGTCTTTGAGTTCTGTGTCTGTGCAGAGAAACTTGTGGATATTTTCCTGTTGTGTGGTGAGGTGGCTGGCGGCAGCCTTGAGAAGTTGAGGTGTGTCTGTTGTTTTGGACTTGTGTTTGTAGTGCTCCTAACAAAGCTTGCACACTCAGGAGGTTGGGAGGAGTTTCCCCCTACAGCACAATGAGGCATTTAGGTATGGAGCTACAATACAGCACTGCCCTCACAGGCCTGACGTGAACTCCAGCAACCCCATACAGCACTTTGGTCATATGCAAATATGTGCATGCTCCATGCTCACGCACATCATCGACACTCTTCTTGTAAGAATTCAAACTGTTGCACAGACACTGAGCCAACGTGCAGGAATTCCTGGCTTCTGGTAGAATTTCTTTCTCCCACCTAGTCGAGAGCGAGAGAGCAAGGAATCGGGATGGAGGAAGGGAGAGAACAGATGAGTGGAATGCAAAGGGTGAAGGGGGGGGGGGGGGAAGGGGGGAGGGGGGGTATAACATGGCAGTAGAGTAGAGTAGAGTAGAGTAGAGTAGAGTAGAGTAGAGTAGAGTAGAGTAGAGTAGAGTAGAGTAGAGTAGAGTAGAGTAGAGTACTATGCAGACGGTTTGGATCTCTGGATATGAAGGCCTTAACTGCTCCGCCTCTGCCTCCCAGTTCATTTCATCTGATTGTGTTTTGGCTCCGTTCAGTGTTCTTTGGACCGGGTTCCCCTCCGTACAGCCTCCCCAGCTTCTGTGTGGAGGAGCAGCTCTGTGTTCAAATGTTCCCTGCACTCGCCAGCCTCTGTGTGGAGGAGCAGCTCTGTGTTCAAATGTTCCCTGCACTCGCAGTGCTGTGAGCTGGCCTGCAGACTCCGGATCTTCTGCCCTGTGTGTGTGTGTGTGTGTGTGTGTGTGTGTGTGTGTGTGTGTGTGTGTGTGTGTGTGTGTGTGTGTGTGTGTGTGTGTGTGTGTGTGTGTGTGTGTGTGTGTGTGTGTGTGTGTGTGTGTGTACTCCGCTCCGCTTGGGAGGAGGGAATGCAGTGTCTGTTCTCGGGCCCCCACCCCACCCCCCCTCTCAGCCCTTTGTGTCAGTGGTTTGGCAGCCCCAAACACACAGACTCACACATAAACATGCACTTCTGTGTCTGTGCCAGACCTCGCTGCGCTCCTCAGCTGACTGCAGTGTTTTTTCCTCCGCTCTTCGTAATTACTCAAGAATTCTGGACTTTCACGTGGCTTTGTGGATTCTGAAAATTGCTGCATAGACACTGTAAAAGTTTCCTCTTCCTCATGTGATGTGTGTGTGTGTGTGTGTGTGTGTGTGTGTGGGCTGCGTACACACACACACACACACACACACACATATAGGTTTATACTGCTGGGCTGTATTTGCTGAGTGCATTTCCAGGCAAAATGATTTCCTTGTATGAGGTATTGTGTGGACTGGATGTTCGCTGGACTGGCCAAGTAGCTGATCAGTGCGTGGCCTAACCTGTTCCATGCCGAAGTAGTGTTGACTTGGCCTTCATGTTTCGTCACACGCAGGCAGCTGTTTTTCCAAGGGGAAAAACCCCTCAAATTGAGGTCAATCATTCTCTGGAAAAAGCATGTAGGTGTGTTTTGCGTGGGCGTTTAAAGCACCACAGCTGATCTCTGCATGTAGTCGTCTGCATGGAGTCAAGCTCAGCTGACGTTGGTGTGTAGTTCTTTTACAACACTAATCCAAGTGTCCCATCATTTGTTTGTATTTGGTCCACATTTCTTATGGTCTGTGTAAAGAAAACAAATTAAACAAACACTGACAATTGGTGCTTTGCTAAATAACCAGTAGATCATTGACCTGTGGGCAGCATAGACCTGCAAGTTATTGTGGGAGAGAAGTGCCTTTATGGACCCAAAGGAAGGTCCTGAAGACCCTGCAGAGAAGTGTTAATGGCAGCGTTGCGTTAATTAGATCGCAGGACCACACACACGTGAGTTTCCCCACTGTAGATGTTTGGTGTTCAGGGAGCATCCAGTTTGAATGAGCACCTCTGGGATGTGCATTGTGTGTTCTCCATGTGAAACGCATCACGGTGAGAAATAGAAAAATCATCAGGGCAGAGACTAGGTCCTGGCCAAGGTCCTGGTTGAGGTGGAACTACCATAAGTCTTCACCCAAATAAAATGCAGACGGACTCTAGTTTGTCTGAACCCGGTGAACCCCGAGTCCGGATAGCCCTATCGTGCAGACGAACGCACTGTATCCGCACACTGTATCCGCACTCCCTCGAATCGGGGGTCCAAAGTGAGTAACCTCCGAATCCGATTGCTGTTGGTGTTCGTCTGCACGCTATCCGCATACCTAATCGGATTGCCCCACGTGATCGCATCATTAGACCAGCCAGAACAACGGACACAACCAGCATTATTTAATAACTGAATAGTTTGCCATGGCGCAGTGAGTTTGGCAGCCAGTTATAACAGCTCTCCAGTTTAAAAAAAAAATATTCTTCCTATTACCTTGCTCTTTTTCCACGTGAATTTCCCTAACGGGATTAATGCAAATGTATCTATCTGTTGTTAGGAAAGGGATTACAGTGTTTCCCCTAGGTTTACAGCTTTGGGGGGGGGAGGCACGGTGCGCGGCGCGGCCACCGACACAAACGCTTAAAGGAATCATGGTGTTCATGTGTTTCTTTTAATGACAGCAGTCAATATAACAACTGAACAATTATTTTAACTGTACATTGAACTAAACATCGGAACATGTCTTTTTATGACAATTATCCCCAAAGTGTGCAGCTTTTGTCACTGCAGTTTACCTTTTTGGCCTTCTGGAAGAAAATGTTTTGAGATATTTGCGGCCTAAAATTCCTGATTTCGCAGGAGCTTTTCCAAAAAGTTCCAATGAAAGTTTTTATTTGTAGGTGTTTTTTGCAATGAAATTGCCGAAAACAAGTGAAAGTTGGGATATAAAGTTGCGAATTGTCCTCTTTGTAATTATAATTGAATTATTTGTTGAAAAATAACTGATTAATAAACAAGCATTAATTCATCAAGAACAAAACGATTGAGAAATGGTCCTTTTAATAACCTCACCAATATGCCAAACAAAAGATTACCAGGACTACAAAAATGTAGCAGAATTACATGCCGTCGTATAAGATAAATAACATAAGGCTATTTATTTTGTTTAATAAAATAACAAGCTATAGACCTGTTCTATAGGAAAGCTAATCTTAAATGACTTCCGTTGTGATCTGGCGCTTTATAGAAAATAAAATTGAACAAAATTAACTTGACCTTCCAGGAGGGGCGGGGCGCCCCCCTAATATAACGGTAGGGGAAACACTGGATTACATTAACAAGCCACACTTTAATCTATCACTGTTTAATCTATTTGCATCAGACCATTTTTCAAAAAACAGTTTTTAAAAGTGTCAGCAATAGCCTATATGAGCAAATCTGACGTGAAAAGATTTTTTATTATAGACGGAAGTTTCAAAACAGATGAATGTTATGTTAGCTTTAGTCCTGTCAGACAACGATAGCAATAGCTACTGGCTAGCGTTAACGTTACTTCAGAGGTAGCCTACAGTTGGTGAAGGACAAAGCCCTCAACAATAGCCTACATTTGTTGTTAGTAATAAAACCATGAAATTGGAAGCAATTGTAAACCATGAAACATTCAGGATCCACAGCACTTGCATTGTGGTCTCTCCTGCTCAAGCTCAGCATCTCCATAAAGCACAGGCATTTAAACAACTCAGACATGTCATGTTGCACATTGCTTTGTTGCACTGTTCTAAACTCTTTATTATCAATAACAAATATAATTATTTTTCGCTTAACCTACAGTCTGCTCTTACCACTGATTTTATAAACCACCATAATGTGTTACTGTGCAGATTAAATGTAGGCTATGCGGCTAAGCTAAACGTTGCTAGTTGGAGCTCAACTACTGTCATATGTTATTTTGATAGCATGCTCCTGTCTTCTTCTCCGTTTTCTTCAGTTGTCTGTCGCACCAAAGCGCCACCAACAGGCGTGGGGGATGTACTACAGCTGAGTCAATCGGATTCACTGGGTTCATGTGCACGCGATGTAAAAAGTGGGTAGGTGTGAAAAATGAACCCGGGTTCAGGCAAACTAGAGTCCGTCTGCATGGGGCCTAAGTCAGCTCTCAGTTCAGGTGGAAAGGGCAGAGGAGATGCTCCCCCGTGGAGGGATTGCTAATGTCTTGTAATGGCTGTGTTGTGTGCTTAGCCCCGATGTCCAATTGCCATGACCCACGTACTGAAAAGCAGGGTGCTGAGCAGGCATGGATCTCATTCGAGGGTGTGTGTGCAGTTAGTTCTCCTCAGCATGGATCTCAATCGAGGGTGTGTGCACTTAGTTCTCCTCAGCAGAGTTCTCAAACATTAACACCAGATGGTCTCTGCCTGCTTCTTTGTGTTGGGAGAACTTGCTCATCTTGTTTCTCACTGATTCCATATTTCGGTGCGTTTGCATATTCAGTCCACACACCTGACTCACTCAAGCTCCCTGCTGTCTTGGAAGCGAGCAGCCGACACAATCCATAAACACAGAGGACCACGAAAACAGACATGACCAACCCCCACTTCCCTCATCACAAGGCTTATGCATTAAGGAACAAAAGGAAATGCTGTGGCCTGATGATGCCATCAGAGGTCACTGTTCTCTCAATCATTCTTATCTGGAGTCCTCAAATGAACCCCTTCTTGCTCTGCTGTACATTTTTTTCATAATTAGTGCAATGTCTTCCACCTCCATGTTCCTGACACTTCCCCTGATTTCTCTGCCTGGCTGGCCTTCCTCTCTAACCTGGGAGTGTGGCGCTGCTGGAGTCTGAGGCATCTGCTGGCATCTGATAGGCTTGGTGCACGTGTTCCACACACGGCTCAGACCAGCTGAAGTAGACCCAGTTAAACACCCCTCTCGTCCCTCTCAAACAGCCTGCAGCAGGCCTCACAGGCTGTAGCCCCTTCCAGGGGGAGTTGGAGGCATGTGGTGTATGATGTCTAGGGTGTCGGGGGTGGGTGGTTGGGGGTTCACTTGGTCAGGCATATTACTAAGAGGCGATATTTTCCACACACCCCTCCTGTCACAGCAGAACAAATGCTACTGTGTGCTTTGACCAGCGGGTGTGAAAAAAAGAATCCGTGTGTGTGTGTGTGAGCATACAGGAGTGAAGGTGATGAGAGGTAACACCTCTCCTAGTGCTTCCTGTTGGCAGCTTTTAAGTGACATGTGCATCCACACGAGCAGCACTCTGCAGCACTCCGCAGAACCATTGACCACAGCCTGTGAAGGAGAGCAGAACCATTGACCACAGCCTGTGAAGGAGAGCAGAACCATTGACCACAGCCTGTGAAGGAGAGCAGAACCATTGACCACAGCCTGTTGAAGAGAGCAGAACCATTGACCACAGCCTGTGATAGGGAGCAGCCCTCTAGATCAGAACCATTGACCACAGCCTGTGAAGGAGAGCAGAACCATTGACCACAGCCTGTTGAAGAGAGCAGAACCATTGACCACAGCCTGTGATCGGGAGCAGCCCTCTAGATCAGAACCATTGACCACAGCCTGTGAAGGAGAGCAGAACCATTGACCACAGCCTGTTGAAGAGAGCAGAACCATTGACCACAGCCTGTGATAGGGAGCAGCCCTCTAGATCAGAACCATTGACCGCAGCCTGTGAAGGAGAGCAGAACCATTGACCACAGCCTGTTGAAGAGAGCAGAACCATTGACCACAGCCTGTGATAGGGAGGAGCCCTCTAGATCAGAACCATTGACCACAGCCTGTGATGGGGAGCGGCCCTCTAGATCAGAACCATTGACCACAGCCTGTGATAGGGAGCGGCCCTCTAGATCAGAACCATTGACCACAGCCTGTGGAGGGGAGCAGAACCATTGACCACGGCCTGTGGAAGATAGCGGCCCTCTAGATCAGAACCATTGACCACAGCCTGTGAAGGAGAGGGCCCCTCTAGAGCAGAACCATCTCTACGAGCTAACCCACCTTTTTCATAACTCCTACCAAGTTCTTTCACTTTCTGTGGGTGTGGACCGTGTCATTTGTTTGCTTTGATATGAGGAGTGGTTGACAGTATGCTGATGTGGATGGTGATGTCACTTTGCTCCCCTGATCTGATCAGAGTTTAGTGGGTTGTTTTTTTGTGTGTGTGTGTGATCCAGTCTTCCACCCTCTCCCACCCTCCCTCTTTTAATTTCTCTTTCTATTTTTGTCTGTTCTCTCAGTGATGTTAGTCTCACTTTCTCCTGCTCTTGTGTGAGGGCAGACTTAAGCTGGTCCAAACATTTTCACATGACTACAATTACCAGTGTGAAGAAGGGTGTAATTGTGTGTGTGTGTGTGTGTGTGTGTGTGTGTGTGTGTGTGTGTGTGTGGAAAAGCGCTGACACTCAGCATAGTTTGTCTACTCATTTGCTCCAGGAGAGCACAGTGTGTGTGTGTGAGAGGTTGTCTGCTCATTTGCTCCAGGAGACCTGTGTGTGTGTGTGTGTGTGTGTGTGTGTGTGTGTGTGTGTGTGTGTGTGTGTGTGTGATAGTTTGTCTGCTCATTTGCTCCAGGAGAGCACAGTGTTCCCTGGCCCATGCTCCGTCTCCTCTGTCCCAGGCTCCCTCTCCTCTGGCCCAGGCTCCCTCTCCTCTGCTCTCACTGTGTTCATTAATGCTGGCCCTGTGTGGCGTCCTTCCCCTCACTGAAGAGGTGAGGAGATCAGGGCTGCGTGACGGATGCTCCTGGCCCAGCTGCAGGCCTGTTGACTTTAGCCTTTAGCATTTTAGTCTCCTGGTGGCGTCATCAGAGTGTTTGTCCCCGTGCCACAGTTCTGGGAAACCAAAATGTTAGCAACATCTTCGTTGCCTCTTCTAAGTGACATGAAGAGACGTTTTTAAAGTGATCTTCACCCTGCCAGGGAAGAAATATTACTCAAATTTGTTTGGTTCCTCAAGAGTCTGGTTGGGGAACTGGGAGGTTATGAGATTGCGTCTGATGTATTTTGTTGTTGTTGTTGTTGTCTTTCTCTCTCTCAGAGCCTGGGGATTGCCCGTCTCCCTCGGAGCCCTCCCTGACTCAGCTGGCTGCCCCCCAGCAGGTGCGTGCAGGTGGGCGCGTGGGCCTGGGACGGCTGCCGTCATGTCTTAACGCGCTGCGCTCCCCGCTCCGGGCCCTGCCCCTCTACCCCCTCTACCCCTTCTCTTCTCCCTCGCCCTCCTACCCCTCCTCCTCCCTCACGCTCTACCCAGATGTCCCGCAGGCGGCTCACCGTGGTCCCTCTGGAGAGATGAGTGTGCGGCTGCAGCACAGGGTATCAGAGCAGGACCTCCAGGACCAGGACCAGGAGCCGTCGGGTTCAGACCAGCAGGCAGGCTCAGACCAGGACCTGCAGAGCCAGACTAAGAAGCATCATGCGGGCTCAGACCGCGACCTGCAGTCGGCCTGCTCCTCCGTGAGTCTGCCTTCGATCAGGAAGACGCCCAAGAAACGCCGCCTGTCCCTGCGCGGCCTGTTCCGCCGTCGCCAACGAGACCCCAAACGCAAGTCCCGTCCCGGGGTCCCTGGAGGCGCCGTCGATTCCCACGCCGGCGGCGACCTCGTGGCGTCGGAGAGCGGCCTTCAAGATGCCGTTTCGAGCGGGGTGGCGTCTGGGAGCTCTTCGTCGTCGTCGTCATCTTCATCGGCAGGGGAGCTGCTGGAGTGCCCGCTGTGTCTGCTGCGTCACACGCGCGAGCGCTTCCCCGACATCATGACCTGCCCACACCGCTCCTGCGCAGACTGCCTGCGCCAGTACCTGCGCATCGAGATCAGCGAGAGCCGCGTCAACATCACCTGCCCTGAGTGCTCGGAGCGCTTCAACCCCCACGACATCCGCACCATCCTGGCTGACCGCGCCCTCATGGACAAGTACGAGGAGTTCATGCTGCGCCGCTGGCTGGCTGCTGACCCCGACTGCCGCTGGTGCCCAGCACCGGACTGTGGGTGAGTGGACGTGCACGTACACACACACACACACACACACACACACACAGGGGTACATCAACTGTTTGATGGTTTATTAGTTGCTTGGCAGGCCAACTTGTCTGACATTTTTTTAAAGGTGCTGTGAGGGTTTGAAATTAAAATGCCTCTAGGCCAACGCAAATCCCATGTGGGTGTCTAACTAGAAGGGTACTCGGAGAGCGCAGACCTCTGCCAAGGCCACATGCCCCATCTCACAAGTGAAAACTCATTTGTGTATCCACCCCACTCCAGAATTGAATGGGTTCTTCATTGGCCCATGCTACACCCGGTGAGGCCTGTAGTTGTTCCAAATATCCTACAGACAGACAGACAGACAAACAAACTGCACCATTTCATTTTTCATTTCATTTAGTCATTTAGTCATTTAGTCATTTAGCAGACGCTTTTATCCAAAGCGACTTACATATGTGCGACTTACAATGTATACACATTTTACATTTACACTGATGGCACACTGCACATCAGGAGCACTTAGGGGTTCAGTGTCTTGCTCAAGGACGCTTCGACAGGGAATCAAACTAGCAACCTTCTGATTACTAAACGGATGAATAACTGTGCTTGTCTGAAGTATACTCACGTGGACACTTGGTTTAGGTCCGCACACAGTGTGCATGAGTCAGATTGTGTCAGGATGCCAGGATGGTCTGCGCAGCACCAACATGTTGTGTCCTCACGGGTGTGTGTGTGTGTGTGTGTGTGTGTGTGTGTGTGTGTGTGTGTGTGTGTGTGTGTGTTTACTGTGTGTGTGCATGCTAGTTTTAAAGCACTGGCTCAGGGTCAAAAGAAAACAAAACCATTCATGCTATTTATTCATTTAGCAGATGCCTTCATCCCAGGCAACTTACACTGCAACTGCACATTTTTATTAGTATGGGCATAAAACTACTGGAGACCCGATGATAACATTTTGTTTCGTTCATGTTCCAGCGAATCATAGCTGATTAGATTACCGGCAACGGTATTTTAAGGTAGGAAGTTATCACTATTTAGGTAGAGGAGTAAACGGTTATGAAGGGACAGAGAAAACTTTGAAATATTCTCTCTACGTTATGTGAATTAAGAGCGAAGACTAAGTGACTGAGAGACGCGAGCTATGATGAGTCATGGGAAACGCACTGATGTGGTTGTGCATGGGTGTCAGACCACACCTCTGATGCTCTTGTGTGGAGGTGTGGAGAGGAGCAGGAGGAGGAACGCTCTCTGGGTGTCAGAGCGCACTTCTGTGGAGGTGTGGAGAGGAGCAGGAGGAGGAGGAGGAACGCTCTCTGATGCACAGGTGTGGAGGTGTGGAGAGGAGCAGGAGGAGGAGGAGGAACGCTCTCTGATGCACAGGTGTGGAGGTGTGGAGAGGAGGAGGAGGAGGAACGCTCTCTGATGCACAGGTGTGGAGGTGTGGAGAGGAGCAGGAGCAGGAGGAACGCTCTCTGACTCTCTGGGTCCCCCAGAGCATGTTTGTGCCTCTGTGAAACTTTCACTTGTCACAGTCAGCATTTGCAGAGCAATGAAAAAAAAAAAATGCCCCAAGGTATTTAGAAACTTTGCTGTGAATTAATTTGATCTCTCATATATATATATATATATATATATATATATATATATAAAAAAATAAAAAATAAAAAAATAAATATACACACACACACACACACACACACAGACTCCTGGGCAGTATACTCTATTCCCCCTCAGACTGAGAGCCATGTATTTATTACTGTTATGCTGTAACGGTGTCTTACGGGAATGGCATCAGAACGGTATGGTCAAACAGCTCATCCATCCCCTGCCTGCTAACGGCTCCAGTGGGAATGTGAAACACAAGATTCCTGTCTTTGAGAAGAGAGGGGGAGAAGGGGAGGCTTCATTCACTAGATTGAGATGGGAGTAAACCCACCATGCCCCACTGATCTCATTGAGGAGCCATTTATCATTATCAGCAAGTGCTTGTGATCACTTTAAACCCAAGTCTTTCATTTCGGCAAAATCAGCTCACAAATTAAAACAAATAAGGAAAAAATCAGCTGCTTCTGTCTGTTAGTTAACATACTGCTGCTGTTGTTCATGTAAACCTGCTAGCATGGCTAGCTAGCTTAGCTTAGTCTAGTTAGGACTGGCTGGATATTTGAAATGCTAACATGCTATAGATGTTACTCAGTGTAGTGGGAGGCCGAGTCATAAGACATTATTGATGTAAAGCATAGACATAATGCCTTCATTCTTAAAATGTATGGTGTCATTGTCCACCCTCTCAACAGCTCCCATGCCGTTCAGAGCGGTCAAAGAAGTTAATCATTTCACATTCAATCCGCCAAAATGACGCCGGGGTGATTTCATTATCTCAGTTAGGCCTACTCATTTTGAGAGGAAAACTATCACACTCAACATACAAAAGCAGTGACTTTACAATAAACTCCTTTAAAATTAGGAAAATGTATGTCAAGTTTTACACAAGTGGACCATTAACTTTAACAGTTTGATTTCCGAACACACATATTTTTAATTTTATTTTATTTTTTAAAGCGCACTATCTGTAAGTACTTGCTGCCCAAAGTGTTTTTGATGGTGTGGTGGAATACTGCAGATAGCACCAGTGGTGGTGGTGCAGAAGGCAGGACATATAGTCTGTACTCCAGTGGCAGGAGCAGGAGCGGAGGTCATCAGCTGTGTGGAGGCGGGGGTGGTGGTGGTGGAGGCGGGGGTGGGGCAGATGCAGATGCAGGAGGAACGGCACAAATCTGGCCTCCAGTGACGCAGACAGGATCGTAGATCATTAACTATGTGGAAATCCACAGAAATCAATTTCTGGCCATACTTTTTGCAAATAACAGCTTTGTCTAAAAATGCATGCAAATACAATACAGGTAGTGTTAGGTTGACGCAACATCTATCAAATGACATTAACAACATAGTTGGCTATAGGCTATGATCTGTGCCGCAGTGCTCTTAATTGACATTTCACCACTTCTAACAGCTATTTCACATCACCTACTTACATGTGTTGTGAAGGCAGAAAATACAGATTTCTGGCAATTCTTGTATTATGTAGCAATCTGATGTGGAATCATGATGACACTGGTAAAAGACGGGGTACTATGGCCTTAACACTCCCCCATCGGTGGTGTGAAGCTGGTAACGTTAGCTGAACTGGGCCTCCACTAACTGTTTGGATGCAATCAGGAGTCCTAGCACACAAGATACACAATTGTGATTTACACGCACACACACTCGCATTTTCACCTACACTGCACAAACGGATGCATAAATGCTCCCAACTCTGAACACTTAAAGATGCATGCACTCACCAGATAGGGAGCTCTAATGTGCAAATGTGCACACATGGAGGCAGAATTAGACACGATCATCAAGATGAGTGGCTGTGATCTGTTATGCTGGCTATCTTCTATTGTGTGTTTCTAAAAAGGTCCACTGCTTCAACAAACACACACAGACCCTCTGTTTCTCTTGTCTGTGTGTGCAGCCTGTGTGTCCAGCCTCTGTCATCAGGGCTATGTTTGTGTTTACAGGCTGGCGAGGGTTTGGATGGGCCTGCGGTTTAGAATTCTAGGCTCTCTGGTGAGAGGGCCTAACGCTAACATTGGTGCTGTCAACTCCGCTCTGGTGATGCCGTCAGCGTGCATAAAGCCTCTTTTCATCAAACTGGGTGGCTGCAGCCTGGATGTACACAGGCGCTCACACTCTTTCTTTCTCTCCGCTGTCTGTCCCCTCCGTCTGGATCTCTCTGCCTGTCTCTCACACTCACACTGTCTCTCTGTCTGCCTGTCGCTCTGCACTCACACTGTCTGCCTGTCGCTCACACTCACACTGTCTCTCTGTCTGCCTGTCGCTCTGCACTCACACTGTCTGCCTGTCGCTCACACTCACACTGTCTCTCTGTCTGCCTGTCGCTCTGCACTCACACTGTCTGCCTGTCGCTCACACACATACAGGTGTACATACTCTGCACTCTTTCCTTTTTTCATTCCCTCCGCCTCTCTCTCTCTCTCTCTCTCTCTCTCTCTCTCTCGTGTGCTGGTGCTGCAGTGGGGGCTCTTCAGTTGGCAGCCAGGCTGGCCCACCAGTTGGAAGTCCGTGCAAGAGCTTGAAGCATATTACTAGACAGACAGACAGACAGACAGACAGACAGACAGACAGACAGACAGACAGACAGACAGACAGACAGACAGACAGACAGACAGACAGACAGACAGACAGACAGACAGACAGACAGACAGACAGACAGACAGACAGACAGACAGACAGACAGACAGACAGACAGACAGACAGACAGACAGACAGACAGACAGACAGACAGACAGAGTGGAGATGGCCGTCTGTTCTGCAGGGTTGTCTTCTCTAAGCTGCACCCACCCACCAAAGCTACAGAACTGATGGAAGATAAATTTAGCCTTTTAGCGCATGCAGTCCAAAGATTAAATGTGACAAAGACGGACCAATTGTTTGGATGGTTGTTTTCATATTCAGCTGAAAGTACAGCTTGATCTGAGGCTGGCCCTGTCACACTCTGAGCTATTCTTAGTGCAATAGAGTGTTTGCAAGCAAAGAATGGGAGTGGCGGCAAGAGCGGCTCACATTGTGTCTCCATCTCGTCAGCGCCGTCAGAATAGGAGTGGCGATTTGATCCTGGGTAAGTGGCCACGATCAGTTAGGTGTGACAAGCTGTAGTTAGTCCTCAGATAATGACCAGCGGTGGGCCACCGTGGTGAAGATGAGGGGGCGGCGTGTTTGTGTGTTTAGGCATGGAAGAGAACCCTGTTTACTCCTGCAAATGTCTCGTCCCATACCCGTGTGATTTGGGTGGGGCAGGCGCACACACACACTCACTCTCTCTCACACACACACACACACACACACACACACACACACACACACACACACGGCCTGCAGCTTGTCTCCGAGACGTGCTGACTAAAGTGGAATCACCTGAGCTGTTTCTCGGAATACCACACAGCTCAGTCAGCCAGCTACACCAAAAGTTTCCTAAAGATATTTTTTCAGCTTGATGACCTGCTTTGTTAAAAGTGTGTGTGTGTGTGTGTGTCAGGTATTTGTGTGTGTGTGTGAGAGAAAAACACTAACAGACACACTGGAACATGAGCTTAGAAGACAGGTCTAAGTTGCATTAAATCAGTGCTGTACTGTGTGTTGTTCTCAAAGGGATATTGTCTATAGTTGCTGAAGCTCCAGACAGAATTGGACAACCCACACACACACACACCTTTTATTCAGAAGAAAACACACACACACACACACACACACACACACACACACACACACACACACACACACACCTTTTATTCAGAAGAACACACACACACACTCAAAGCCCTTGGTGAGGTGCCCAATCTCTAATCTGTGGGAGTTTTAATCACCACTCTGCTCCCGACTGCTCATTCGGGTTTGTGTTGAGGGGAACAATAACTGTATTGTCAAACAAAGATTGCTTTCTTATGCCCATTTCTTTTGCCAGCCATAATGGCCCTGTGCCGATTACCAGACCAGCCCTGGGCTGTTGGAAAGGGTAATTGTCCATTGCCTGTGTCACCGCTGCGCTCCATGCTAATATCCCAGGTGCTCTCCAGAAAGCCCCGATCATGCAGGCAGGGAAAGGGAGCCACTTAGTGACGGTACCAGGCCAGCTCATCCATCAGACGGGGGGGTTAATATCTCCACTTAGTGACGGTACCAGGCCAGCTCATCCATCAGACGGGGGGTTAATATCTCCACTTAGTGACGGTACCAGGCCAGCTCATCCATCAGACGGGGGGTTAATATCTCCACTTAGTGACGGTACCAGGCCAGCTCATCCATCAGACGGGGGGTTAATATCTCCACTTAGTGACGGTACCAGGCCAGCTCATCCATCAGACGGGGGGTTAATATCTCCACTTAGTGACGGTACCAGTCCAGCTCATCCATCAGACGGGGGGTTAATATCTCCACTTAATGACTGTACCAGTCCAGCTCATCCATCAGACGGGGGGTTAATATCACTGGGATGGGGAGAGGAGTGGAGCCAGGTCTGATTGGAGATGGCAGCACTGGGACTGATCATGGCCTGATGAGCATATCGAGAGGTCTGATTGGAGGTGGCAGCACTGGGACTGATCATGGCCTGATGAGCATATCGAGAGGTCTGATTGGAGGTTGCAGCAATGGGATTGGTCATGGCCTGATGAGCATATCGAGAGGTCTGATGAGCATATCGAGAGGTCTGATGAGCATATCGAGAGGCCTGATGAGACGTGGGAGGAAGACAATGGGGACAGAGGAAGTGAGGTCTAAGTGAGGTGCCTATGGACTCCAGAAATATATGTATTGTTTAAACTTTGTTTCTGTTAAGAATGGGCTCATCCTAGTGTCTCTTTCATTGAATTACTGAATACCTTGACTAAGGGTGGGGGAAAAAATCGATTCTTCGATTTCTCTCTAGAACGATTCTGTCTCGATTCAGAAAAGTTCATAATTTTTTTTTTACACATCCATTTTGTGTTGAAATGCAAGCTGCATCGATTATTGCATTGTTCATTGAAAGTCATAATTGTGACAAGGAAAAGCTTTTTCTATAATAAAAAAAATATAAAAGGTAATTCATCTGTTGATTTTCTTTAATTATCAAACACAAAGTAGGAAGTGATTTGAGACTGAGTAGCAAACTCAAATGTTTTAGAAATCGACATGCATCGATAATCGTTTTATCGGTTTAGAATTGATAATCGGTTTAGAATCGATAATCGGTTTAGAATCGAATCGTTGACCACTGAATCGGAATCGAATCGTGAGGTGCCAAGAGATTCCCACCCCTAACCTTGACTGTATAAAGCCATACCACCTAATATTGACCATGCTCTTTCCAAAGTACTAGATTGTTTGTGTGTATAGTGTGCTACTTGTTTGCCCCAACATGTTGCTAACATCTTTTGTTTTCCCCCTGCAGATATGCGGTCATTGCCTTTGGGTGTGCCAGCTGCCCTAAGATCACCTGTGGCCGGGAGGGCTGTGGGACGGAGTTCTGCTACCACTGCAAGCAGCTGTGGCACCCCAACCAGACCTGTGACGCCGCTCGCCAGCAGAGGGCACAGAGCCTGCGCCTCCGACCCTTCCGCTCCTCATCGCTCAGCTACAGCCAGGAGAGTGGAGCAGCTGGTAATGCCCACCACACACACACACACACACACACACACACAGCCAAACCAGTCCTTATGGAACGTTCCGGAGGTGTCAAACCTTTCTTCCCTCTTTTCTGTGCTTTGCCACAAGGCCATAGGACGAAAACCATGACATGATGTTGTAATGCCTTGATAAACTTTTGTCGTTTCCTCACAATAATTCAAAAATGTTTTAGTCACATGATTAGGGATTGTGGAATTCAGTAATATGGAATTTGCAATGAACAGAGAGTACTTGAATATGACTGTATGACTTGCTGTGGATTCTGAGCCTGAGCATATTGTGCCTCCTCACAGCAGATGACATTAAACCATGTCCCCGCTGTGCTGCCTACATCATCAAGATGAATGATGGGAGCTGCAATCACATGACCTGCGCCGTGTGTGGCTGTGAGTTCTGCTGGCTCTGTATGAAGGAGATCTCAGACCTGCACTACCTGAGGTGAGATACTAAACCTCACTCACACACACACACACACACGTCTACCGTTAGTAGATCAAATAAAACGCCTGTTCTTGTCACACACACATTCCTTTCTAATCTGTTCCCATAGCAAGCCAAGGCTAAGAACAAGGTTCTGAACAAACTAACTAGTAAAGTCTGAACTCTGTGTGTGTGTTTTAAGGTTATAATCATTTTGCCTCCTTGATCACCAGTGGTGGAATGTAACGAAGTATTTTTACTTCGTTACTTTACTTAAGTACATTTTTACGTATCTGTACTTTACTTAAGTAAAAATAATAGTGCATACTTTTTACTTTTACTCCATTACATTTTTTAGCTATTATCTATACTTTTACTCCGCTACATTTCTACAATATGTGCTGTTACTCGTTACATTTTATGAACAGAGTTTCGCCAAAATGTTGCCTACACAAAACTATGGATTGCGTTGCTGTTTTGGAAGTTTAAACCAATCAGGTGGCTCTATCAACTCCAATGATATCAGAGTGCGCGTTTGGCAGCAGCACTAGCGGTAGCTTTGCCTGTTATAGTTGAACATTCAGCCTGACTACTGCCTATTCAACATGGATCCAGAGTCGGCCTGAACTGAGCCCTCTGATATGAGCCACCCTTGGCCCTATTTAAAAGATATGTTCGAGTTCAAAGGCCCCAAGAATGACTCCTGGAGGTTTCAATGCGTTTCCTGTCTCCCTCAAAAAAAGGAGTTGCTAGCCTTCAATAATTCGCCCTCAAATTTAAAGTAGCATATCGAGGTAAGCAGAGTGATTGCTATGCTAAGTTAATGTCCCTGACTTTTGAATAATGATATATGTATTTAATTTGTTTACTGACATGATATTATAATGTTATCTAGCGAAATGCATGTTGACATACAGCAATAGCATCAAAAAAACATGATTGGACCTTCATTATATATTTAACGTAGTGGTAAGATAAAGCTGGTAGGTTAGCTATGTCAAGCTAGCGTGTCTTATTCTGTCCAGTTTTACAATCACATTTGTTTTTCATGTTCCATGTTTCCCTTTTTTACACGTTTACAATTAAATAAAAGATTTAAAGATATCACATGGTGTCTTTATTGGTTTGGCTTAATGGTATTAACTTTGCAAATAATCCCTGGTAGATAACTTGTCATCCGCAGAATTGTAAGATATAGTGTGAACAGTATTACAGATGGTAGGCACAATAAGTACACCAACCTTTCCAATTAACACATGTTGTTGCTTATAATTATTACTAGTAGTGACATCTGTAGAGGCATTTATTACCAGTAGCTATTTCTTTATCAAAATGGCACAGCCTAGACATTGAGAGACAACCCATTGCGTGAGTACTTTTACTTTTAATACTTAAAGTACATTTAAAAGTAAGTACTTTTTACTTTTACTTAAGTAGGATTGTTGATGTAGTACTTTTACTTTTACTTTTATCTTCCTGGGTACTTGTACTTTTACTTAAGTACTAAACTTCAGTACTTCCTCCACCACTGTTGATCACACACACATTGCTTTCTAATCTGTTCCCATAGCAAGCCAAGGCTAAGAGCAAGGTTCTGAGCAAACTAACTAGTAAAGTGTGAACTGTGTGTTTTAAGGTTATAATAATTTTGCCCCCTTGATCAGTCCTTCAGGGTGCACCTTCTGGGGCAAGAAGCCATGGAGTCGTAAGAAGAAGATCCTGTGGCAGCTGGGCACTCTGGTAGGTGCTCCAGTGGGCATCGCCCTGATCGCTGGCATCGCCATCCCCGCCATGATCATCGGGATACCGGTGTATGTGGGGAGAAAGGTGGGTACCATCTCAGGGCAACAGAGGAAAAATGTCTTAAAATCTGTCGTGTCATGTTGGTTTTAATATATTCCTCTAAAACCTGCTTTTTATAACTAAAGAACCCCTTTGATTGAAGTAGATGTGTTACCAGTGTTCTATAGAATAACTGATTTAAGGAGATGTGTTACCAGTGTTCTATAGAATAATTGATTTAAGGAGATGTGTTACCAGTGTTCTATAGAATAATTGACCAAATATACACAGTCCAGCAAGTTAAGACAGCAAGGTGGCAGTCACAGCAGAAACATGGCCAGTGTAGCACAGCCAGCACAACCACACCACTGCTGAAGACAAGCCTAGGGGAAACGCCCAATGAGTTCTTCTGTTAAATAAACGTGACCTCAATATTGACCAAAATAATCGTGATTTATGATTGTTGCCATAATCAAGCTGCCCTAGTGCCCTAGCAATTGCCCTGTATAGTGATGATAAACCACGAGAGGTTATTGCTGTCTCCAGATAAAAGATGGCTATAGAAATGAGGGTCAATGATTAGAAGCCCAAACAGGCACCAGTGCTGTTAAGTATTTAGTATTTGCAAGTGTTTTAAAAATAAAATGGTCAGCAGATTTTCTTTAATATATCATTAGATCTTTGTCAAATTGAAGTTCATATTCACTGCCACGTGTTGAGGTATTTCAGTGCAGGTTACCGATGAGCAAGACGGAGTCCTCTTCCTTCTGTTAGAGCAGCTTTAGGGCTCTGTGTTGATTGCTGCCGATTAGCAGAGCTCAAAGGTGTCTTGACTATAGAATTCCAGGAAAATCCAGTGACCTGCACAATCTGACTGATCTTATCAAAGCATCTCATAATCAGTTTTTTAATGTTTAATACCAAATGTTCACAGATTCATAATCGATATGAGGGAAAAGATATTTCCAAGCACAAGAGGAACCTTGTCATCGCTGGTGGCGTGACTTTGTCTGTCATTGTATCACCAGTTGTGGCAGCAGTGACTGTCGGTAAGTGTATCCAGTCTCAGCACACACACACACACACACACACACACACACACAGATAAACATCCCTTGCTTAAGTCCTCACAAAGTTCAGGAAACCACAAGTCACAGAGGAGGTTAGGAGTGGGAGCAAAAAAAAACAGAAACCTGAGCCGTGATTAAATCGTCTCTACCCCACGTGTTTGTGTGTGTGTGTATGCCTCCAGGTATCGGCGTGCCCATCATGTTGGCGTATGTGTATGGCGTGGTGCCCATATCTCTGTGTCGCAGCGGAGGGTGTGGCGTCTCGGCGGGGAATGGCAAAGGCGTGAGGATCGAGTTTGACGATGAGAACGACATGAATGTGGGCAGCGGGGCCGTGGCTACTGGTGAGGAGATGGTGTCCGTCTCCCTTCCTTCCTTCCTTCCTTCCTTCCCTCTTCTTCCTGTTGTCCCCTCTTTCTTTCTTCTCTTAGCACCTAATCACAGCTCATCCAGGGTTTGTCTTTAGAGATTAAAGCAACTCTATGAAACAGTTTGACACTTTTTTAAGGTTTGTTTTTATGAGCTTTTGATACCAAAAGTATCATCAAATACATTTTGATGGGATATGGGTCATGTGAAGGCCAGATAAACACACCTGACGTTCCCACTAGCAGTCTAAGCTTCGCACTGTGTAGTTTGGAATTAGCAGTAGTCTTCACAGGAGGACATTGGCAACCATGGCAACCATATTACCAAAAGATGCCAGTTAGCTTCTCGTGGTGTGTGCTAGGCTGTTTAGGTAGGTAGCTCACTAGTTTTAGACCAAAACTCCATAATGCTGCTGCTGACCATAATGGTCATGATCCTCCTACTGGACTAGAAGCCCTTGTTTGAACTCTAGCCTCCCCTGCTGGCGGCTTTCTGTGTCCTGAATTTCCTCCCGCACTGCAGTCAGCTGACTTTTCAGATGACCCCCCCCCCTCTATCTTTCTCTTCCCCCATCTCCTCTGTCTCTCACCCTATTTCCTGCTTCCTCTGGATCTATCTTCTGGTGGCGTCACAGATCTCCTCCTGTGGCTGATTGTGTTGTTTCTTGTGTTCCCCCCACCCCAGACACCACCTCTGTGGCAGAGACGCGGCACAACCCCAGTCTGGGCGAGGGCAGCGTTGGCGGTATGACGGGGAGCCTGAGTGCCAGCGGCAGCCACATGGACCGGATGGGCGCCATGCGGGACAACCTGAGCGAGAACGCCAGCACCATGGCACTCGCTGGCGCCAGCATCACGGGCAGCCTGTCGGGCAGCACTGTGGGCAACTGCTTCAACAGGTGAGCGGAAGCACTGGGGAGGAGAAGCACAGGGCACTGGGGAGGAGAAGCACAGGGCACTGGGGAGGAGAAGCACTGGGCACTGGGGAGGAGAAGCACAGGGCACTGGGGAGGAGAAGCACAGGGCACTGGGGAGGAGAAGCACTGGGCACTGGGGAGGAGAAGCACAGGGCACTGGGGAGGAGAAGCACAGGGCACTGGGGAGGAGAAGCACAGGGCACTGGGGAGGAGAAGCACAGGGCACTGGGGAGGAGAAGCACAGGGCACTGGGGAGGAGAAGCACAGGGCACTGGGGAGGAGAAGCACAGGGCACTGGGGAGCTGGACTGGAACGCTCATCTGGTATAAATCAGTGGTTCCACAAGCGTGGGGCAGGACCTTCAAGGAGGAGGCGCAGAGGTCCAGCATGGGGGGTGCGGGTTAAGGGCGAAGAAAACGAACGAGAACCCTTAACAATCAACTACTGATCAAATGATGTATGGTTGTGCTCTTATAGCATAGTAGCAGAGGTGTGTGTGTGTGTGCTAGGGTTGGAGGTGCAGGCGGAGGTGTGTGTGTGTGTGTGTGTGTGTGTGTGTGTGTGTGTGTGTGTGTGTGTGTGTGTGTGTGTGTGTGTGTGTGTGTGTGTGTGTGTGTCTCACTAACCCCATGACCCTGTGTTTAGGCTGGAGGTGCAGGCGGAGGTGTGTGTGTGTGTGTGTGTGTGTGTGTGTGTGTGTGTGTGTGTGTCTCATTAACCCCATGTCCCTGTGTTTAGACTGGAGGTGTGTGTGTGTGTGTCTCATTAACCCCATGTCCCTGTGTTTAGACTGGAGGTGTGTGTGTGTGTGTGTGTGTGTGTGTGTGTGTGTGTGTGTGTGTGTGTGTGTGTGTGTCATTAACCCCATGTCCCTGTGTTTAGACTGGAGGTGTGTGTGTGTGTGTGTGTGTGTGTGTCTCATTAACCCCATGACCCTGTGTTTAGGCTGGAGGTGCGTGTGCGTGTGCGTGTGTGTGTGTGTGTGTGTGTGTCATTGACCCTGTGTTTAGACTGGAGGTGTGTGTGTGTGTGTGTGTGTGTGTGTGTGTGTGTGTGTGTCATTAACCCCATGTCCCTGTGTTTAGGCTGGAGGTGCAGGCGGATGTTCAGAAGGAGCGCTGCAGTCTGAGTGGGGAGTCGGGCACGGTCAGTCTGGGGACCGTCAGTGACAATGCTAGCACCAAAGCCATGGCCGGCTCCATCCTCAATGCGTACATGCCTCTGGACAGGTGAGTGGGGGGGACTGCTCACAAACACTACTTCTCTGTATCTACACTCATTTCATGTAGTCTCAGACAGGTGTGTGTGCTTGCGTGCGATAGAGATTTAGTGTTTGCTTAGAGATTTCACTTACTTATCATGGTCAAGATGACAAGTTAACCATCGTGTGTGTGTGTGTGTGTGTGTGTGTGTGTGTGTCTGTGTGTCTGTCTGCCCTTGTCCAGTAGGGACAGCAGCAGTCTGGAGGTGCAGGTGGATGTGGAGTCGAAGGTGTGTAAGCTCCGTCACCACAGCGGCAGCAGCAGCCTGGACGACAGCATCACGAGCGGGGGCCGCGGGAGGGGCGCCGCGGGCGGAGGAGGGGGCTGCTGCTCCACGGGGTGCCCACACTCGTCCTCCTCACGCCTGGCCAAAGAGGCGTCCGCGGGGAAGAAGAGCAAAGGCAAGCTGCGCAAGAGGAACAGCAGCGGGGGCGTGAGGCGCAGCGGGGCGGAGGCGAGACGGGCGGGCGACGACCTGGACGCCCAGCTGCTGGAGCAGCGCAGCACCCACTCCAGCGAGCCCGACTCGCCCTCACCCCCCTCCCTGAGCGGCAGCCTGCCCTCCGTGGCCGACTCCCACTCCAGCCACTTCTCGGAGTTCAGCGGCGGGTCAGACCTGGATGCCTGCCGGCCGGCCTGCTGCCACCACGACCCCCTCGGCTGCTCCCGACACCCCCACGCCACCACGGTGAGCCCCCCACCCGAGTTGGAGCACGGCCAGCCGGAAACCAGCCACCCCGGCGGTGCTATAGGGATGCCCCCTTCACCGCCGGTGGGAGTGTTAGCATTGCGCTACATTGCAGAGGAAAGTGTGGGCTTGATGCGAGCAGTAGAACTGGACTTGCATGTGGGGGAGGAGGAGGACGAGGAGGAGGAGGAGGAGGAGGAGGAGGAGGATGAAGAAGATGATGAAGAGGAGGGGAGTGTGGAGACTCTCCTGAAAGAGCGAAATAATAACCTGCCCCCTTCCCCGGCCAGCTCGCCTAGACACCCCTGCATTCAGACTGATATCTAAGCCCTCCCTCCCTTCCTCCCACAGACAGAAACATGGGTCAGTCTGATCCACACCACAGAGGTTCTCCAGCTAATCTCACACCCACTTCATCTTACTGAGGATTGCACACTGATTACACACAAGGTTTCAAAATGAGAAAAAAACAAACAAACAAACAGAAGTAAAGAGGGGAAAAAGAAGAGTTGTTATTACCGAGTTGGTGTTTTTTTTTTTTTTTTTTTCCCAACGTTGGCTGTTTGCAAAATGAATGTCGATTTAAGCAATGTCCACTGTCTATGTGAGTGCAGGGCAGTGTATGCTGTGGAGAAGGACTGTGGTGAGAAGTGTAGGACAGGGGTTTGGTCAAAGGATGTCAATGCAGGTTTGAAGGGCATGTGAGGTTCTAGAAGCAGGTTCCGGAAAGGTCCACGTGGGCTATATGACTGCTCTCTGACTCTGCCTGTGCTTCCTTCATTGAGCTGCTCTCAGGTAGGATCAAGCTCAGATGACACCCAGGACAGCTACACGGGCATGAATGTAGGAGGGTCTACTGAATGACAGGTACAGTTTGATTGACAGATGTAGCTGAAAATAACAAGCCTTGTTATGTTTCTTTTTTTCTCCCCCCCCTCCCACCCCCAATGGACAGTAGCATTTTTTTTTTAAAGGGGGCCTTACAGTCTTTGGACACACACACACACACACACACACACACACACACACACACACACTCTCCTGATGAGAACATCATGTTGTCTGAGGTTGGCTCTCACAGTCCAGCCTGAGGATGGTGACCCATCATGCATCATTCAGATTGAAACCTAAGAGGGGCCAGGTAATGGTAGTGTTCCTTTTTCAACTTTCATGATTCAGATTTGTACTTTTGGTGTGAAGGTGTGGTTCTTTGGGAAGGGTTGTCATGAGTTGAAGCCCTGTGTTGGGGCTTAGCAGGGGGAGAACCATGTTGGAGGGGCACTGAGTTGAACAGCATCAGGACCTCTCTCTCTGCTAGACCATACAGCCCACTGTAGCCTTCTGTGTCAGGTAGAGCTTCACATTTACAGCACAAACTGGAGGAGAAAAGATGTGACCGCTACAGGAAATGGTCATTTAGAATGACACCTCACAACAGAAAGTAGTTTTATGTTACTGACTCATGGTGCCTTTTTAAAAATCTGTTTCCTTTCCTTGTCTGTTTAAAAAAAAAAAAAAAAAAAAAAAAAATAGTGAAAAAGTGTGTCATGCCCTGTCACCACCCGCGCACACACACACACACACACCCCCTCTGATCTGTGGTAGACATTAGACTCCAGAACCACCCACCAAAGAGGGCGCTCAGCCCTGGGCCCTTTGGTGACGCCTGATCTGCAGACTGAAGAGTGCTGTGCCTTTGTCCCCTCCTCAAGTGGCTCGTGTGCTGCATACAGGCAGGCCCAGTTCCTCTCACTTCCTGTCTGGGTTCCTCTCACTTCCGGTCTGGGTTCCTCTCACTTCCTGTCTGGGTTCCTCTCACTTCCTGTCTGGGTTCCCCTCACTTCCTGTCTGAATCTTCTATCCCAGCACACACACACACACACACACACACACACACAGTTTTCCCACAGCCCAAGTGTCTAACCCAGGCTTTTGTACTGTTTTCGTCTCTGGACCTGTACTCTCAGCGTGTGTGTGTGTGTGTGTGTGTGTCACTCTTCAGAGTACACAGGAGCAGTCTGGGATGGGAAGGACCCATGGGTTTGTTTATTATTCATGTTTTTTTGTGTTCATTTCTCTGCCGTTCTGGTGCTGCTCAATAATCACCCTGGACTAAAAATGCCACGCGCTGCAGTCCCTCCTTATGTGTGCTGTTCTTCTCCTCTGGATCTGTCTGCTCTGAGACCTCCACCCACTGTTATGTTGACCTTCTGTTGACCTTCTGCCCTAAGGTCGAGAGCCAGCTCGATGAAACTGGCTCTGCACATCTGATATTTGTATATTTGTTTCCTAATTTGCTTTATAATATGCGTGTATATGCATATCCAAATAAAGAAAATGAAGTAAAATTCTCTTTAATTCTATGTTAGATTGGACATTCTTTTTAAAGTGTTTTTTTATATATGAATATATAATTTTCTGTAAGTTCAGTCTTAATATAATGCTGCTTGTTTGGTTAATACCTTCTCAGAAATGAACAGTAGACTAATCAAGAGTGTTTAATCTGATTTTATTACATTGCATGAAAAAAAACATGCATGATCGGTTTTGTCAAGCAAAAATTACGGCACGAATTCGACTGAGCATAGTTTGCACTGATCTTGACCATGACCACAGTCACATAATTCATCACTTTCCCACATTCACAATTCAGTGTCCATGGGAAATAGTCTTCATACACTTTTTGCATTAAACTATATGATAGTTACATGAGCGGAGGGGTAGGATTTTGAAATGCAGCTCAACATCTGCAAGCTGGAAACTTTTATGCACTTTGATGCATTTTATTTTTTTCCCCAGAAGGCACTAAAGCTGCATTACTAAAAGACCAGATAACTTTAAATGGCTCTAAATTATGAATCAGCACAATTAATTCAAGATGAGTTGCCTTATCTCAGTGCACAGAAGTACAAGGCCATAATAAATAAAGATGAATAAAACCAAGTGGTGTGTGTAGCCTGTGAAAGTACTGATGCCTTTGTTCAGAATAGGTTTGCGAATGCTTGTACAAAATGCAGTCATTTAATCAAGCACATACTGTTGGAGTTCTACTGCCTGAAAGGGATCTAGCCACAAGTTTTCTTAGTACATGCAAGAACAACTAAACTGTCAGGAATGCAAAGCATTGGTTGCATGATTTATATTGCTGACTATGAACGCTTTGTAACTTTAGCCATCTGGCACTCAAGGAAGCGGGTAAAGAGTGTGTCCGGATATGTCGAAGGTCTTGTCCTGGACTACGAGTAGCAAAGGCACATCTTCTACACGCAGACGTGGTCCGGAAGGTAGCTCCTCACCAAACTTCAGTAACCTGTCAACAGCAACCTCAGAAATCCTGAATGTTATCAACTCTTGCTCCAGGTTGCCAGGAGATCTGATATTAAATTGAAGACAAAAGGTCAATGCTGCTGTGATGGATGTGGGAAGCTCACTGTTGTTCAGCATCACAGAATATATGGAGAGTCTAGAGCAGCGTTGGTGGAGTTTGGTGGATGGCCATCTTTGACACTCTCTTCTGACCCTGTTGTGACACAGGCCAGCAATCTTAGTCTCCTGAAAGCAAAAGTCTGGCCTCCTGGGAGCTCACAGCTTGGATGGGAAGAGGAGGAGGAGCTCTCTCTCGTCCCTGGACCATCAACCAGCGCGCTCCGTCACCCCTTCAATCAACCTGCCAGTCCAGAGCAAAACTGCACTCTTACATCGCACAATGAGACAGCATAGAATAATAAAGTGCAACACAGGAGCACAATGCTTTTAAGTATACTGTATTGTAAGTGCACTGTGTAGCCTGTATCCTCTCAGTGGATGCTCTCACACAGACAGAGAGACAGACAGACAGACAGACAGACAGACAGAGAGACAGACAGACAGACAGAGAGAGAGAGTGTGTAATGTCCCCTCACCTTGTGTGGCGTTTGACATCAGGCTCTGCCTGAGCAGCAGGGTCATCTCCTCCAGCTCCTGCTCTGCCTCCTGGACGTTTGGGTCCAGCTGCAGCACCTCCTGAAGGTCAGTGCTAGCAGAGAGGTAGTCCTGAAGGGAGAGGGGGGTTAAAGGTCAGTGCTAGCAGAGAAGTAGTCCTGAAGGGAGGGGGGTTAAAGGTCAGTGCTAGCAGAGAGGTAGTCCTGAAGGGAGGGGGGTTAAAGGTCAGTGCTAGCAGAGAGGTAGTCCTGAAGGGAGGGGGGTTAAAAGGACCAGAAATACCCTATGTATGGCAGTACAGCAACATGCATAACATCCTTAACGTGACCTCATAAATAACAGTATTGGGAGACATCGTTTTTTTGGGAGGTGAGATTGGACAAGACAAAACTTGAACCCATGAAGTATCAATAGACAAGCTCTGAGCAAAATTGACACCCAGGTATATGCAATCAGTAAATTAAGGATGTATTGTTTCAGGGACGTGCACAGGAATTTTGAAGGGCAGTTGCTCTGCCCTGGAAAAAAGGGGCAACACGTTAATTTTTGTCACCGCCGCCCCCACGCCCCCGTCCCCTGGACGCATATTTTGCCTATATCACTTGAAACTCTCACTGACCGCCGCCGCCACGCCCCGTCCCCTGGACGCTTATTCTGTGATCATTTTATCTAGGCCTACATGAAGTTCTGCAGCCGTAATACTATTTAAAAAAAATATATATTTCCATTCGGAGGGGCAACTTCAGCCGAGGAGGGCAAACGGGCAGTTGCCCCCTCCTGTGCATGTCCCTGTATTGTTTAGTGTTCTGTTATATTAACGGATGTTCTATGCAAAACACTGCAATTAAAGGATCACCTTCAAGCCTTTGAAGGCAAGTGCTCGTCTGTAAAACGCCTTCTTGTTGGCTGGCTCGATCTCCAAGGCAGAGTCACAGTCTTGCTTGGCCTCTTGGAAGCGCCCGCCCCTCAGGTAGCAGAGGGCCCTGAGTGTGAGAGAGAGCAGAGAGCAGAGAGCAGAGAGGCAGCCCAGTTAGTGGAGCACAGATCCATACCATACATTAAGAGCACTCAGCACTATCACCTGCCTCAAACAAACTCAGTCAAGCCAGGACTTCATATGAGGAACTGATGACTCAAGTTCCTTTGAGGACCTCCCCCATGCCACAGCAGAGTGCTGAGGAGAGCACTGATGGAGGGAGGGAGAGGGGATAGAGAGATAAAGAGAAGGAGACTTTAAGTGTGTGTGAGGAGGAGGAAGTGAGAGGGAGAGAAATGAAAGAAAAAAACAACAACAACTGGGCAGCTAGCTTCCTTTTCCTCAGATATAGTGCACTGACAGTAACAAAAGCTTTCTTAAAAAAGACAGCAATTCTGCGTGTGTGTGCGTACTACTGTCTTAATTCAGCTGCTCATACCTGTTTGTGTACACAGCGCATTCATTTGGCTTTATCTGCAGACATTCATTGTACTTCCCAAGGGCATCCTGAAAGCGGCCCTGTCTCACCATCTCATTCCCTTCTTTCTTCAGGGAGGAGAAGCGGACCTCAGCCTTTCTGGCTACACCAGCAGAGGGACCGAGTGATAGAGAGAGAGAGAGAGAGAGAGAGAGAGAGGGAGAGGGAGAGGGAGAGAGAGAGAGAGAGAGAGAGAGGGAGAGAGAGAGAGAGACACAGAGAGAGAGAGAGAGAGAGAGAGAAAGAGGGAGAGAGAGAGAGAGGGAGAGAGGGAGAGAGAGGGAGAGAGAGAGAGAGATACACAGACAAGCATGGAACAGAAGCAGATAGTGAGTAGGAGAGATGACATTGTGTGTTTCTGTTCATTTGCATCCTGAGAGTCCTGTATCCACTACCCATTATTCTAGGGGGGGGGGGAGCACTGTCTGTGCCCCAGCTATTGATAATGGCACCAAGCCCGTGGCAGTCCACTCTATTACTGACATTACCATTGGCAAACGCCACTGTTTCTTCATCCCTTTCACTTTCAGTTCAGCCTGTATTAACCTGTCACTTCTATATCATCTCTACTGCTTTCCATCTCCTGCGGGCCTCTGTGTGTGCCGTCATGGGATGCACCGCAGCTTTGAACGTCTGAAACATGATCCACCTGGTTCCATGACATCAACAGGTTACTTGGTTACACCTGACATCTTTTATTTACCCAGGGGCTGGCTTCACAATGGTGGCAGGTTATGTTGCAATCCATTTATATCACTTAGGACTCATTTGAGGGTATAAAAGCCATCTTGCAGTAGAAATACAGGCTTCCAGAGTGTTACTCTATTTTCACTCCAGGGGCTTGTCATTGTCTCATATCTGATTAATTTATATCATTTCTTCCTGCCTTATTTCCCCATAGCCTTGCATACTTAGACAGTTTAAAATATGCAGACATATGAGACAGTGAATAAATGACTGCACTTACATAGTTCTATGCACCCTCAAAGCTCTTTGTATATATGTATATGCACTGTATGCTCACGTATGAGACAAAAGTGCACTTGGCTTCTTATAAAAGAATGGTCCCTTATTCATGTCCTGATATGAGGTTTATGAGACTCCACCAGCAGAGCTCACTGTTTTCTATGTTGATTAAGTGATTCATTGTCCACAAGCTCCTTCATCCAGACAGGAGGTGATGTGACTGACCTTCCCCCTCTGCCTTCCTGTCTGCGCGGGCCTGGAGCATCTCTTCGCTGGGTGGCTCCTCCCGCCGGTGCTGCTGTGCTGACAGGGGAACCAGAGGAATCTCTGGGAGCTGCTCCCTCCAGCGTGGACCGTCCTGCTCTATCAAGACTTTGGTGATCCTGGTGAAGTATTTAAAGCAGACAGAGCTCGTCGTCAATGGAATATTCACACACACACAGACACACACACATACTTTTTCAATCTAAGACGTCATTCTTACCATGAATTTAACTTTGAGAAATTGCACTGTATCAACTTAAAAAGCAAAATGATTGTACCAGTCTGTGATTCTGGCAAAAGGATACTGATATTTGAACTCAACAGCCAATCAAATTACACCCCTTCCTTCCGTACTTCTGAAGCAATGTGTTGATTGGCTGTAATCATGTATGGCTTGCTCTGAGCCACTTTCTTTCCTATTTACAGAGTCAGGACTGTGTACGAACACCAGAGTCAGGACTGTGTACCAACACCAGAGTCAGTCAGGACTGTGTACCAACACCAGAGTCAGGACTGTGTACCAACACCAGAGTCAGGACTGTGTACCAACACCAGAGTCAGTCAGGACTGTGTACCAACACCAGAGTCAGGACTGTGTACCAACACCAGAGTCAGGACTGTGTACCAACACCAGAGTCAGTCAGGACTGTGTACCAACACCAGAGTCAGTCAGGACTGTGTACCAACACCAGAGTCAGTCAGGACTGTGTACCAACACCAGAGTCAGTCAGGACTGTGTACCAACACCAGAGTCAGTCAGGACTGTGTACCAACACCAGAGTCAGGACTGTGTACCAACACCAGAGTCAGGACTGTGTACCAACAACCAGACTCTTTTGAGCGCACACACAGAATGGAAAGCTAGAGGACAGTCAGGAGCAATTCGCTGAATTTCACAAAAAAAGCGTATGGGATTAGAATCACAGACTTGCACCTACTACTACTGATGATTGTTCCAAACATCTTTGCCCACTCAACCTGTTTATGCTGTCGTGTGCTGCCTGCACGCTGACGTCGATCTGGAGAACAGTCTTGTAGTCCACGTAAGCCTTGCGGTAGCGCTCCATGTACTCGTGGGCCAGAGCTCGCCTCAGGAGCGGCTTCAGGGAGAAGGGCTGCAGCTCCAGGGCCCTGAGGAAGAATGAGGATGAGGATGAGGACGGTGACACAGAGGGGGGAAATTCCACTGAGCAAACACAGGTTCAACCAATCCTCCCCTTTACTGATTTGGCCTGCAGGACTGGCTGAGGGGAGGGGCTAAAGAGGATGAGGCAGTTGTCCTGAGTGAGCAGAGTGTCTGAGCCAGCGAGGCCTGAGGAGGCCCTCACCAGCTGATCGCCACTCAAGAGGCTTTCACCCATTCATAAATAGCAGTGAGTACTTAACTGCATGTCAACTGACGGAACTAGACAGAGGGATTCTGGTGATTACGTTCTAAATACTTGTTGTAGCTCCCTTTGTGAAGCAAGGCGCCACCTGTCATGTCTTTGATTATCAGGGAGAATCAAACAGAATCACATACAGAATGACAGAATAGATATTTATTTTCTATATTGGAAATCACTTGAAATATAATTTGAAGTCTTTACAAAGCTGAATTCAGATACATAGCAGGTCTAATATTTTCCAATGGCTGCCTAGATTCCCCAATGGCTCCATAGAACTCTACAAGACTGAGGAAAAGCACAAGTTTCCAAAAGACTCATCCCTAGTGACAGTCGGAGTCTCTGTCTGTAAATCTCCTTAGCGCTGAGTGCTAATCTCCTGTAGAGACAAACGCATACCAGCATACAGGAATTACTAGCATGCTCTCAGTCCCCAGTCCCCAGTAAGACCTTCAGACATTTGTCTGATTTATTCAACTTTGCGATCATCCAAACCCGTTGTTGTGTGGCCTGACCTGGTGCAATCCGTGATGCAGTCCGTGCTGTTCCCATCCTTAAGGTAACAAGCAGCTCTGTTCGAGTGGAGGATACACAAATCCTCGGGGCTATCAATACCTGGAGAGAAGGAACAAAGCCCCAAAAATAGTCATCACTGAAACGCAGGCAGATTTAAATGTTTCATGTTTAAGGTTAAGTGTTACTAAATGCCTCCTGAAGCAGCAGTTAGACCACAGCCTCTTAACTGATCCAGACTACAGCCTACTAAATGAGTTATTTAACTCATAAACTCATACAGTTGAACAATCTTAAGATATTTAATGTTCAATTAGTCTCATTATTTGGGTTATACTATACTATACCTGATTACTTGTTCATTACTAAGTTAAATTATGATACAAATGTAAACCGTTTTCAGTCAGGTTTCTAATTTGACCACATTTCCTATAAAAATTAAAAAATATCTAACATATGTTTAAGGTTTTAATGACTCTACTCTAGTTGGCTGGAGAGCTGCTACGGATACAATGACAGGTTTCACATGACTAGAGAGTGGTGTGTGAGTCAACAATCGATTTTACTTTTTCAAAGTGTACACAGTATGGTGGAGATAACTGGACCCTGTAAGTGCCTCTGGTCGCTGGCTCTTCTCAGGAATAAGATTGCACATGGCCTGGGACCTGACAGAGATGCCTGCCTTGTGTGGAGTGCAGATAAACACGCACTTCATGCAAACCTGTATCTGATACCCTTTTTCTTCTGAGACTCAATACCAGGGAACCTGATATTGTGTCTTACTCTTCTCCGAAGCCCTGCCATGTACTCACTCATTCAGGTGAATAGAACTACGGATAACACTGTTCATCTAGCCAATCAATCCAATGCTTAGGGCTTATATTTGTGAGAAAAGGTACACAACCCAATGAAGCGTGACATAATAAGTATGGCAAGATGCCTGCGTATTCACTTCAAAAATAGAGAGGATGCATGTGTTCCACACTCCATTAGGTACATCCCCAACCTCATGTGCACTAATCTATCAAGACTAAGGCGGATGTTACCTTACCTGCATCCTCACAGCCAGCGATGGCCTGGGAGTACTTCTCTAGTGCATCTCCAAATTGTCCGTTCTTGAACAGCCTGTTCCCCTCGTTCTTCAGCCGGGCCAGTGGAGGAGGGAGAGCCCCAGCGGGAGCATCCAGGTAGCTGCTGTCTCCCCCCGTGTCAGCTGGGCTGCTGACTGTGCTTTCATCAGCTGTATGGGTCCTGTTGTTCCCCTGAGTGCCATTTATTATCGGAGATTTCCCACGGCCCCTGCCCTGTCCTGGGTTGCAAGGCTGGGTCCGCTGGCCTCCTCCATCCCCCCTGCCAGGAGGCCTTTGCTGCGCATTGCCCATAGCTGCACGTTCTGCAAGAGCAGCGGCGTCAGCACTCTCTCCCTCCTCTTCTCTTGATCCTCTCACTTCCTCCTCCAACAGGACAGGATCAGCTCAGCAGAGGACACACCCCCTAAAGCGCAGGCATTGTGACATCACAAAGAGGTAGGGGAGGGGGAGGGGCTGATGCAGTGCTGTGCTGCAGAGCTGATGGGGGATTCCAGTGTGATTCCGCTTCATCAAGAACCTGTCAGACACACCAAAGTAATCAATATGGCACCATCCCCACCATCAGTTCTATTGGGGCCAATATCATCATTGAACAGGTTTAAGCAGACTAAAACAGACTCATTTAATTCATTCAATTAATTTAGGCTTTAGCTGCAGATATTTCCATATCTAATTATGCACATTAATTTTATGGTATAATAAGGACATAAAGGTTATGTATTGTTTTTTTTATTTTAGAATGGTTACAGTATACTGTTGAAATAAAAACATTTAAACACATAAATTGAAAAATTTTATTCAACAATTATGCATGATATCAATGCAAAGATTAAAATGACCATAACACGAATTTGTGTTTGAAGTGTAGATCTTTGGGAACAAAAACACACAAGCTTTCATTAAAGCAACAGTATATAGGAATGTACCAATTTTTGAAGTATGGGACACTGGTCTTGGTATGATATTCAAATTCCTTTTGCTGGTATATGGTCATGTGAAGGACAGATGAACACACCTGCCGTTCCCACAAGCCATCATCATTACATAGCGGTCCAGGATGGCACACCCCGCGAAAATGCAAGAAAAGCTTTCACACAACTTTGCTACCTACCACCAAAAGACCCCAGTTAGCATGCTAGCTAGATTTTTCTCAGTGCTAACTGTGCTGCTGTTTGCAAGATTTTTTCCTTAACCCTGAACCAACTGCCATGCATTTCTTTTTTTTGCAAATATATCACATTATTAGACATACACCAAGTTGTAAAACAATTAAGCTCAAAGATCATTTTGAGGTGAACAAACACTCATTTGACTCATAATTAAGTTGAAAAATAAGACATTTTATTGGCTTTGCAAGTTACAGCACAGTCCTTCAGATGTGTGGACAAGGAACAATCCAGATGCATTCTTATTCTAACTGATTGGACAAAAATGATAAACTGCAATGTTTATATGTATGCTTAATCAAAGTGTAAAGCAGAGGTTTCATATCATTATATTCATCATTCATTGCATTTTTTGCCAAACAGTCCTTTTAGAAACTGTACATTTCAGCCACTTAGTTTTACAAAAGCTGTACATGTTAAACAACTAAAATACAACATAGGGTACACGTCGGGGTGGTGTGGGGTGGGGAGTCAGTTCATCGTGCATCAAACACCACCACTGAAGAGACAGAGTTAAGGATGTCATTGGTGCAACCGCAGGAACATTTACAAACATTCAATAATTCTGCATCATAAATTACAAAACTTTCAATGTGGTCTGGATCTTGAGCTGGAGTCTCCACCAATTAGATGTTCCAGGTCAAGGCCTGCATATCTTCACCATTTTCCTTTTTTATCTCTATGCATATTACCTTACCTCAAGTTGTGGACAGGATAGAGATAACCCTTGATATGAGTAGTGCCAAGGCCTTCTATCAAACATTATTTTTTTTTATTAAACATAGTATTTAAAGTAACTCACACAGTATTTTTTGCTGTTTCCTAATCTAAGGAAGCAAATGGTAGTGCTAATGTCGGTAGTTACCAAGAATCCATAGGCACTTATTGAAATAAATACTTAACTGAACCCAGAACCCACAATGCAAATCATGAAAGGATACATCTCTTCGTTCTCTTCTTGTACATTATTCTGTAACCGCACTCTCTGCATCTGATGGGGTCTCTGGCCTTGATCTCGTTTTCAGTGTGGCATTCTGATTTGAGAGAACACATGTCATCAGCCAAATACAGGATACAGACTGAGCACACCGAGAGCGTCTATAGCCTATATGGCGTTCAATTGACAGTTAATCACAAAAATTATTACCTCCACAGATGTAGATCATGGGCTGTTGTTTCGGTGGTTGTAACTCTTTCTGAGGATCCATTATTAACGTCTAAAAAAATTGATAAATAATATATACATAGACATATAGACACATTCATAAGCATTCGACAACGTAAAAGAAAGCAAGAAGCAAAATAACGTTTGAGGTAATACAGCTTTAACAAGGACAACAATCGATGATATCGCCAGCTAACACGAGCTATGTCACTTAGCTAGTGCACTACAGACCCAAGTATTCATTAATGTTACGCTTCCTGTACCTTCACATAAAATAAAATAATTAGTAAAAGAGGGCTACAATTTGACATCAGTGTTATCTGTTACCCTATCATGCTCCCTTTGATAGTGGTAACGTATTCAAAGTTGACTTGCTAACGTTAGCAAGCAAAATTGTTGTTGACTTCGACTAAGACACATCTAGCTGCATAAATAATTAGGTAGGCTAGGTTAGGCTATACATTCATATATAAATCACTGAATCACTTCCATAAAAGCATTACTCACCACTTACAACAATGTACCACTTATTTACAATTTACAAAGTACAAATTATTGTGATGGGTCGGACCATTCCAGCAAAAACGCATGTAGTCCGTTGTAGCACCTTCCAACAAAGTACTCAGTGATTGGTTGCGGGCCTGGAACTAGCATGCGCTGTAGAAGTCACATGTGTAATACTCCAAAACAGAAGATGGCAGCATACACACACCCCTCTGGAAAACACGGAAAATGATTCCACGTAGATCGCTGCTCTGTGGTCAGAAAGAAGAAAAAGACTCATTCGTTTACAAGCGAAACTCGGTCACCAAAACAGCTATCTTTTCAGAACTATTGGACAACTTAAGATGAGTTGTAATTAAGTAATTTTTACACTAGATTTACATATTTGAGTTATCGAAGCACTCTGTATTTCAGTCATGGAGCAACCTGCGCCCAAAAGGTAAAGAAACTGGATTAATATTGGTTAGGGAACTGGCTAGCTAGCTAGCGTCATCGCTAGTCAACTTGGTTTTTCCCAGTTAGCTAACATTAGCCATGTATGCTGTTGTGAACATGAGTAGCTTGTACTAATGCTGTACTGAATTGCAAGTTGCTACTTAGCGTTTCAAGTTATAGATTACACATTTAAAAACAGTTTAGATTGAAGAAAATATATAAGAATTGACAACAAGCGATGATCACCGTTACTCCCACATCAATTAATACCATACCATGTAGCTTGGGCCGTCTATAAAGTTGTATGAAAGTGTAATAAGGTATCATGTGAATGATGTATTATACAAATGGTTACGTTTTGACATGCCGAATTAACCGAATACAAATGTCCCTGGGTAGCAAATTGAAGAAGTTGAGCGAGGACAGTTTAACCAAACAACCAGAAGAAGTCTTTGATGTTCTCGAAAAGCTCGGCGAGGGGTAAGACTGACAAGTTAAAATGACGTTGACTGTTCATCTGGTGAATTGGTACTCTCACTCACTCAATGTCTAACTTCTGTGCCGCTCAGGTCATATGGCAGTGTGTTTAAAGCCATCCATAAGGAGTCGGGGCAGGTTGTGGCTATCAAGCAGGTGCCTGTGGAGTCCGATCTGCAGGAGATCATCAAAGAAATCTCGATTATGCAACAATGTGACAGGTAGGTGCTACAGCCCCCTACTCTTCCTTAATGGCCTATTTGCTGAGGTAAATACCATGCCCTACTTATGACCCCTACTCTCTGTGACCTCTCATTTTTCAGTCCTTATGTAGTGAAATACTATGGCAGTTATTTTAAAAACACGGACCTGTGGATTGTCATGGAATACTGCGGAGCTGGGTCTGTTTCTGACATCATCAGATTGCGCAACAAAACGGTATGGTTATTGCAGCAGAAGATGATAGTACATTTGATTTGTGTTGTGCTTAGTGCCAATGAAACTTATGGTAATCACCCTGCCTTACTTATGTAATTAACAGCTCACTGAAGATGAGATCGCCACCATCCTCAAGTCCACCCTGAAGGGCCTTGAATATCTGCATTTCATGAGGAAGATCCACAGAGACATAAAAGCTGGCAACATTCTCCTGAACACAGAGGGCCATGCTAAACTGGCAGATTTTGGAGTGGCTGGACAACTCACAGTGCGTTATTATGAGTAACCAAATTGCAGTTTTTTGGGGAGTCTGTTGTAATTGACCAGTTACATTCTCACTGGATGTCCAAGATACCAGTAACAGGACGGTGTTTATTGTACTGTACTTCTGTAAACAGGCTTGGGAAACTGCATGAAGAGCACAGTGAGGGCATCTCCCCAGCTGTACTTTATGGTCCTCAGTAGGAACAAGTCACTTAGTTATTTTAGTTATCAATTTCACCCATTGCCATCAGGTGTCCCTTCTTCCCCTTTACTTCTGTTGCAATGCTCATTGCGTAAAAGAACACCTAGTTTTTATTTATTCAGATTGATCAATTTGCCAGCAGATGTATTAAGAACGTCAAACTGGCTTCTTATACTGCGTCCAGATCCTGGCAAGGCATGCAGAAGTTAGAAGCGCCAATCCCCACCAGTTAGCAGCATTTATTTCACACACTGTTTAACGGTGGACAGGTCAAATATGGAACCCAAATGCCATGTTCTCTGTGCTGTACTTAATTTGGCTGACCTGTGTTTGTGCCTCAGGACACCATGGCCAAAAGGAACACCGTGATTGGCACTCCATTTTGGATGGCACCAGAGGTGATTCAAGAGATTGGCTACAACTGCGTGGCAGACATCTGGTCGCTGGGCATCACCTCCATAGAGATGGCTGAGGGGAAGCCACCCTATGCAGACATCCACCCCATGAGGGTAAGTTTAGGAAACCTAGTACATCCTTCCCTCCTAAGGCGTTTGAAAGCAAACCATTCACTTTTCACTTAAGATCTACAGTTCACTGCAGGTGAAGGTCTCTAAAAACGTTCATAGTTCTATGATTATTACTAAGTATGAGAGTATATGGAGCAATCATATCGCTCCCTCCTTTACAGAAAACTGTTTGCAGTTATTAGATATATTTATTGATTTAGCGGATGTTATTGTTCTGACTGACTGGACTGCGTGTGTAACTTTGAAAATGAGTGAACCTAAACTTAGTTACATGTAAGACAATTTTATCCAAAGCGACTTGGACACCCTGCTGAACTCGGGAATCGAGTCCATTGGTGACACGAACCACCACACCCACAACGATAGTCAAAAGAATATCAATTGTAATGTTCATCAGCGCTGAATGTTGTGCGGTTTACCTTCATTATGTCGTAAAATAACTTTTTTATTTTTTGTGGCACTACCAGGCTATTTTCATGATTCCTACAAATCCACCACCGACTTTCCGTAAGCCAGAGCTGTGGACGGATGACTTCACAGACTTTGTGAAGAAGTGCCTGGTGAAGAACCCGGAGCACAGAGCTACGGCTACACAGCTCCTTCAGGTGAGTCTGGCCATCCAACCGCCTCAAAGCTACGGCTACACAGCTCCTTCAGGTGAGTCTGGCCATCCAACCGCCTCAAAGCTACGGCTACACAGCTCCTTCAGGTGAGTCTGGCCATCCAAACGGCTAAAAGCTACCCACATAGCTACATATCTACTTAGCAGAGATAAACAGAGAGGGTTGAGCTGAAACCTGAAGCACGCTGTGGGAGCACAGTATACTACTGAGCTACTGGGTTGTTGATCCCCAGGAATAACCTGGTTGACGCGCTTAGATCATTTAAAGATGATTACCGTCAGCGAGATAAAGTCCATACACGTCTTGATTGCGTTAAACAGTTCTCCATTTATTGTACGATTGTCCATTAAAACGCAGAGCAACGACATGTTACTCGCTCAAACCTTCGCGGTATAGCGGTCAAAACCATTTGCCCTTCCAGGGGTCAACACCTGACCACAACAGTAGGCTTCGTACCTATATGCCTAAAAACACCTGTGCAATGAACAGCAACACCCAGTGTACAACAGGGACATTACACATTAAGTGTCAAACACATTTAGCTGCAGCAACCCATTTGGCTGCTACACATGCATTTAGGCAAGTCACAGATCAGCAGCTTAATTCCACAGGGCTCCTCATCTGTCATCTGTTCCAGCTGTTTCATCCCTTTCTGTTGTGTCCCGTGTCCAGCATCCGTTCATCAACAAGGCCAAGCCGGTGAGCATCCTGCGGGATCTCATCACGGAGGCCATGGACATGAAGGCCAAGAGGCAGCAGGAGCAGCAGAGAGAGCTGGAGGAGGAGGAGGACAACTCGGTATGAACACATCGTGTGTTTGTGTTTATGTTTATGTCTCCGAGAACTATTGTTGGCATGAGGACAGCCTCTGGATGCCCT
Organism: Clupea harengus; assembly: GCF_900700415.2. Lineage (NCBI taxonomy): Eukaryota > Metazoa > Chordata > Actinopteri > Clupeiformes > Clupeidae > Clupea > Clupea harengus. The sequence continues at coordinate 25,517,285 of NC_045170.1, read as the reverse complement.
TTTTAGTGTGTTTGTGAGGGCTTGTACTTTTCTGTTTGAGTGTGTCTGTCTTGTTTACTGTTTTTGTCAATTGTGTAACATCGTGTCCCTCCGTGGCCTCTGTAGGAAGAGGAAGTGGAGGTGGACTCTCACACCATGGTGAAGACCGGCTCTGAGGGGGCGGGCACCATGCGGGCGACGGGCACCATGAGTGACGGGGCACAGACCATGATCGAACATGGCAGCACCATGCTGGAGTCGGACCTGGGCACGATGGTGATCAACAGCGATGATGAGGAGGAGGAAGAGGACGTTGGCTCCATGAGGAGTAGGTTCCACAGACACTCTAAATACTATTCTAGAATGGTAGCTAGTGAATGTCCTGAAATGGCACACGATCTAAGGTATAAAAACAATGTATAAAAACTGAGCCTCAGCCTAGCTTGTGACATGTTTTGTGTTTTAAAATGGAAAAAAAAGCTTCCTACCGTAGTTTCCCTGCTATATTCTTTTATTTATAAGCTGCACTTTAAGGCTGGAAGGTGGGGACATTTTTTTTAAAATTATTATTATTCTCCTTTAGGAAATGCTACCAACCAACAAGCAGGGCGGCCATCCTTCATGGACTACTTTGACAAACAGGACTCCAACAAGGCACAGGAGAACTACAACCATAACCAACAAGACCCGTACCTCATCCCCAAGACCTCCTTCCCTGAAAGCTGGAAAGTGCCCCAAGATGGAGACTTTGATTTTGTAAGTACATCTGTTATTATAGATTGATTTTGTTGTTTTGTTCCATTTCCATGGTAACAAATGGAATACCACTCACTTCCATTCTTACTAGTCATTGTTCTTCTGTTGTGTTTGCGTGTGTGTGTTTTTGGTTGGTCTGCTACACCATATCCACATATTGTTCATTGTGTGCCTGCATTGCTCACCTTTTTCTAACGTCTTTGTGTGTCTGTCTGTGTGGGTGCACGTGCATGCACGCCTTCGTGTGTGTGTGTGTGTGTGTGTGTGTGTGTGTGTGTGTGTGTGTGTGTCTCTAAAGTTGAAGAACCTGGACTACGAGGAGCTGCAGCTGCGCCTGAGCGCGCTCGACCCGATGATGGAGAGGGAGATCGAGGAGCTGCGTCAGCGTTACACGGCCAAACGCCAGCCCATCCTCGACGCCATGGATGCCAAGAAACGCCGCCAGCAGAACTTCTAGGCCAGACGCTGAAGAAGAGAAGCAGACTCCTCCCGATCATCATCATCATCACCACCAGCTCATCTGAGCGTCCTCAGACCCAAAGGACTCTGCTCAGTGAAGTCTGCCTTCACATCTTTATCATTTTCTGTTGAGGGGGGATTTCTGTGACTGACTACTTCAGGTCATATTTTGCTAAATCACTTTATGAAAACAATTGTATTGTATGATATAGTTATTGTTGTAATATACCTTATCATGTTATTTTCCCTCCGAGAATCTACATCGGACATGACCTGCTATAGCAATACCCATTGGGCCTTTCATAGATACCATATAACTGACAAAAGAAGGAAAGGCTTTTGTGATTTGACATACCTACGCTAAGTACATTAATGCACAGGGGAAAGTGAATATCTGCAAAAAAGATCATCGGATAATATTGTAAATTTTAGTATCTTTTTACCACTGATGAAATATTTTGAGAAATGACTTCTCAACCAAAGACAATCACATGAAGAGAATGCCTTAGACTGTTTTCTGACGCTGTTGCGCTGCTCTGTTTGGAAAGTAAATGTATTCCAAGTAATATAAACCACTTTAGTGGCATCATGTATTAATCTTAAGACACCAAGAAGTGGACAGAAAACCGTTTTACTCGATGACTTGACTGCAGCTGCAAGGAGAAACTGAAAAACTCACCAATAGAAATGCCCTTCAAGGCCTAATTTCAAAGTCTGGCCATTTCTGTTTACATCTTAGTGAATGTGAATAGATGATTATTGTTTGTGTTTTGATTTCTTGCTTACATGGTTTGCTGAGAGGATCTTACCGTTGAATGTTTTAAATCAGAATGTTTAATTTCCAGTGTGTACATCCTGAAGTAGATTCTGGACCTTTCTCTTTTGTTTGGTGAGTCATGTTCTACTGAACCTCTGGATTCCACCAACTCTCTCAGGGGCCCATAGAACACGAATACCCCCTCTGTTAAATTGGTATGGCCCAATCTGGCTTACTCTCACTTCTGTACTGGGAGATGTGTAAGAACAAGTTCCACTATTTATTTTGCTGACTTTACTGTCAGTAAAAAACTTAACAGACTTCCACGTTCCATTCATACATGGCATGGTTTGGTGGTGTAGTCACCAAATGTTGAGTTTCTTGATTAAATGTAGGCTTTGCTGATGATTGTTTAGTCCAGGGACCAGAGTTCTTGTTTAGTCTTTCCAGTTGTAGCCAAGGGTAATGGCTGAAACACAAGGACACACTTCCCCAGAAACCTGTTTACTGAGCTTTGACCAGAACATGTAGTATGGGTGTTTCTAAGCATGCCTATGCTAGTTTGCCCTGTGTGTTGTCTGCACTATTTGGCTGTCGCAAAGATTTGAAGGATGATGATAGTTATTTTAATTTGTTGGACAGCATTAAATGTAAACCACAGGGCCCCCTAAGACCAGTTTTAGTTATACCACTTTCCTTTTACTTGCTTTGGTGTTGCTAGAAGTTAGCATGCACAGCACACCTACATGAAAGTACATAGCTGCCTTATGCCTTATTTAGCTGTCTGCATTTGTGTTAACAAGTGTAAATTTTTGTTCCTTTCTCTGACATGTGCAACTTTTTTCTTACAGAAAACTAATTTATTGTTCATATGTAATATTTTACCATGTTTTGTAACACCTCCCTAGTATGGGTTTCATGAATAAAGGTCAATACTAAATAACCCTAAATAAAACACCATCGTTATCATTCATTTTGGTGGGTTATCAGTGGAACGTAGGTGATAGTCTCCTAATCTACAGAGTCCATTAAAAGACGCACCATAAATCATTATCTAAATGTTCTTCGGCAACACCTGTTGTCACCGTAATGACTGAATAAAGAAACCCTTTAAACGGGGTGTTGCATTAGGCTACTAGTTTAAAATGAGTGGTGATGGTCATAGTTAATTAATTTATGTTTCACATCATGAAAAATGAATGGGGTGTATGAGGAATGTGTTGTGTATGGGGTGTAGTTCTTCCATATGCGCCAGTTTATCGGTTACTACGGTAGAAGAAAACTTGAGTAACAGCTGTAAGAACTGCCTCAAGAACTCCTTGCTACTACCTTTCCTTTTCCAGCGGCGTTATTCTTGAACCACAGGGCATAAGGAACAGCATGGCAGCAACAGTTAGAAGGATAATCCATACAGATACGGCTCCAGCAGCCATTGGACCGTACAGGTAGGCTACATCGATAATGATTGAGTTGATTCATTTTTCAGTACACTTGGCATTAATTAGGTTAACGTTACTTATTTAGATTTTTAGAGCCTTAGCCTTTGTCAGTGGACAAAACACGTGATCGTCCTTAAACGTGTACATATCCGTTTTAAACGGGTTTCTGAACCTGTCTGTGAGATGTGTTTAGCAGGTGGCACAATGGCACTGAAATCCTTTTACTGTTTATGACTGAAATCAAACATTTACTACGGCCATCATGGGTGTCTGTTCATGGGCGGGTCAAAGGGGAGGCAGGCTGGGTAGGTAGGCAAAGGGTAAGCTGATGTGTAGGCAGAGTTCATTTTCAAGTAACCATAGGCTACAATGGATGCTATAATTAGGAAAATACCATACACATGTAAAGCCCCCATACGGCAGGGAATCTACAGGTAGGTTTTCAAGCGACATGCTGAAGGATTTTCATAGAGCCTTTTAAATAGGCTACCTTTAAAACCCTGTTTTATCCATGAGTGTGCGGCTCAGAAAACAATGGATATCATTTAAAACTCAATGTGGAAGTAGGGTAAGACCAATTAATTATTAGAACTACATAATGTTAGGGGAGTTGTGGGCTCAGCCAATGGTTGGCGCTGTATGTGCATTGCCTGTGCGTGCAACACAGTGTGAGGAATGGATATCACTATCTGACCAAAGTGCAGTCCTGTCAAAGTTCTCTTTTGGGTTTTCCTATTTTGGTACATTTGATCGCATAGACCAAAAATGTTTTACTATCTCAAGTGTCCTGTGGTTGTTCAAATAAATCTGAATGGCAAGAGGGGTCAGGTGGAGTTCCCTGCAATGTGACGCAGAGGGCAGGGAAGCGCACAATCGTGTTCTCCTGCGACCTTATCTTCGTTCCACCTCATGTAATTGCGGAAGTGAAATATGTACATCATTTTCTGTATATTCTCTTTGTCATGTGTATCTATGCTGATGTATGTAAGCTATGTCTATTGTCTACCCATTATTTGCTTTCTCACGCTTTCCTGGATTTCTCTGTTCCCTCTATCTCTACCCTTTTCTTAGAAACAACTCATGCACATGGACCCCCATTTGAGTTGATTCTTGACACTAGTGACTGTGGCCTTTGGTGTGGTGCACCATTGGGTCGATAAAATATGAATTAAATGATTAATGTATATGTTCTGTTTGCAGTCAGGCTGTGGTGGTGGACCGGACCATGTACATATCTGGGCAGCTGGGTATGGACACGGCCTCTGGGCAGCTGGTCCCTGGAGGAGTGCAAGCTCAGGCCAAACAGGTGAGACACACCCTTGGAGCTAGTGGGGTACAAAAAAGGGATCTTCTTCCTTCACTTTTTCCTATGGAATGACCTTTTAACCTTCAACATGCTACCTACCTTTATGTGTTCTCTGAGATTATACTCCCACCTAAAACATGCAAAGTATTCCTATAGCAGCATCTTGTCCAACTTCTTAGAAATATTCACACAAGAAGATTAGAGTGACATTTTTGTCTGTATTTACATTTAGCACTGTAACTGAGGTCTTGTTCCTTCTCTCAGGCACTCACCAACATGGGTGAGATTCTTAAGGCTGCTGGATGTGGTTATGAAAATGGTAAAGTACTTAATGTTTTAACTATTTTTCACACATTCCTGTGATGAACATTGTGCCTTTTCTTCCCTTGAGAGTCCCTCTCACTTCTTTTTTTTTCGTTTTTGCAGTTGTCAAGACAACTGTCCTGTTGGCTGACATGAACGATTTCAATAATGTCAATGAAGTTTACAAGCAGTGTAAGTAAATGAGCCGAACTGTAAACCAAGGAACACCAGTAGGCCTGCAAGTACACACTGAGTCTAGTCATACAGCTGCAGGGAATGGGCTGACTTCTGTTAAGGTCAGGTGGTTAACATAGTATTAGACTGAACATTGTCCATTCAATCTCTCAGAACATTGTCCAATGGAAATGACCATAGCTTGTTGCACATACAAATGGATATTTACATGTCTTGCATGCTCTACTAACAATTTTCTAGTAATAAAATATATAATATGTCAATTCTGACATTAGTACACAGATTATCTGTCCACATTCCTCCAGTTGACACATTCCCACCAATTAGTCGATGAAATCTTAAAACTTTACTTCTAACAACAACTAGCTACTACAAGTACTAACACCAGTAGTAGTGAGCATTTGCAATTTTAATGTTGCATTGATTTTCTTTATTTCCCTGGGACTTAACTACATCAAGGCTACACAGACCCATTTCCTGTAAATGCCTTCACACATCTGCTCTGTGCACCACCATCTGTTAGTGACTGGGCCTTGGTGCCAGTGGCATGCTGGGTATGCAGGTTCAGGGTATGGCTTCATTGACACAGTTCACAGGTGTAACAGTAGCCGTGGGTGTGGGTGTAAGGGGACCCGGGGATGTGCTATGAAATCTAAGCCTTATCCTCCAGGACCGAGGACTACCTGTCTACGTGTGCAGACTCCCACCTCAGGGAACTTTCCATGACCCAGGCCTCAGAATGGGGCTGCACATGACCCCCAAGCTCTCATGTCATTTCTGTAATGGCTCTCCCAGTATCTCGAGAGATTAAAAACCAAGAGCATTTCCTGATCAAGGGTCATTATGTTCTTACTGACTGAGCACTGATAGAGCACTACTAACTACTAACATTTCCAGATGTTCATGGTACCTCACATACAGACAGGGTGGTGTCATATTCAGTACCCAAGAAAACTACGCTAATTGTTCTAGATCAGTTGAACTGATGTATCTCATATGCATGATAAAGTGTTTGTGTCAAACTTAACTTGAATTTAGGAAGGCCATCCTACATGTCTTTACATTATATATCTATACAGATAACCTTATGTGGTTAAAACCTTTAGTGCTTATAAACCCCAAAATTCTGAACTAAAATTCACACTTTTTCTCTGTACAGTTTTCAGCAGCAACTTCCCAGCTAGGGCTGCCTATCAGGTCGCTGCATTGCCAAGAGTAAGTGCCTACTCCATTTATGGAAGTATATATAAGACGTTCTGACCCTTTTTTTGTGTTTCTTTCGTGGATGTTTGTTATATCACTGCTAAAGTATCGTTCGGTGACCTCCCTGTCTTTCCCCTCCTGTGCAGGGTGGTCTCGTGGAGATTGAAGCAGTGGCTGTCGTGGGGCCTATCACTCAGGCTTCCTGACTAGCCGGCCCAAACATGCATAAATTGTAATTAATCCAGAAAAGGAACTAATATGAGATTGTGGAAGTACATCAGTGTTTACCCAAGTCGGCCAAAATGTTTGTCTGCCAACTGTTGTTTTTTTTACATAAAGGCAAAACATTGTATGATCAATGGTCTTCTATCTTGTCATATTGTTTTATCTAACATCTAACAAACATATTTACATCTACTTTATGTTTATTCTCTGAAAGAGCAGAGGCCAGAACTACGAAGCAGAATTTGGGGGTTGGCGAGGTCACTTCAGGTTAAACCCTGGGTTTTCAGGGTCACGACGGTGGTTCACTTTTTACCAGGGAATATCGCCATAGTGATTTAAACTGCACACCTTACCTGCTCCGGAACGGGGATATTCCAAAAATGTGGTTTAGGAATGAATGAATGAATGAATGAATGAATGAATGAATGAATAAATGAATAAAGTTAAAAGTAAGTGGTAAACTTCATTAGCTTCACAATAGAAAAGCTATATGGCTTCATTCTCCAAGCAAAACAAAGCCATAGGGCTCTTCTATTAGGAGGTTTACCACTCACTCTGACTTATTTTAGCCAGGTTTGTCACTAAACCACATTCTTGGAATACCCCCTACGTTATGTTCAAGAGAACAGATCAATACGTATGAAAGCACTGCCTACTGACCAATGGTGTCACCATTCCTGAAAGATCCCGTGGACCTCGTGGGCGGACCCAAGATCGTTTAACACCGCCAGGGATGCAGCTGAAGAAAGACGCTAATATTGACTTAAACATACTAAGAATACATTTAAACAGCTTGTTATTTATTGGTATACACAACTGTAATTATAGTCAGATCAACTTGTAGATTTCAATTCTTCATAGTTCTTAAGGATTATAGTTTGTTCTTGAGTGAAATATGCAGCTCTAGCCCTTTCCATGTTTGTGATTGGTCATTTGGTGCCAACACTTTTACGGGAACACACTCATAGTGGGATTGGGTAAACTTGGGTTGATTTAACACATTGATAACCACTGTTGTGAGATTGTTGATACGTGCCTTCAGTTGTTAGGGTTTGTGAAGCCAGCTGACAAAAAGATAGCCTGCATGTTGAACTGGCTTCATAGTATAGGCCCCTGGTGCTTTAGTCATTGAGGCAAAGTTTTAATGTTTAATTTTACTCACTATCACTATAGACATACCGATGATCTTAACCATAACTCCACCATTTCTTCATTGAAACTTGCTTTACGTATTGCTATGAACAAACCAAACTGTCTGCTTTGGAAAGGCCACAGGCTTCAACAGCATCTTCTTCAGCCCAGTTAGGTAGACAAGCTGACATACGACACTGTGCTGACAGATATGCATCAAACATTAACAACATGAAGAATCTTCTCAGAGGTGGACGAATAATACATGTGGCTGGGACCTGATTTGAATTCTTAAACATTTAATATGGTTTCAGAGATGCAAATGAGCGGAGCCTAATTTACCTTTTATACCCATGCTGGTATGACTGACATCAACTTACTTTCAGGTTCACAAGGCAAATTTTCAGTTGACCTTTTATTTCTGATTCAGGAAATTACAGTAAAATGGACGAGGCTGCATAAAGAAAATTTAAATCTTTGCAAATTCTTTGGCTTTCAATCATTTAAATGGTCGTGGATTATACAATACATATATAGCCTGTGTATTTGTGAAATACACAGAGGTGTAAGGCGATTAAGTCCAAGTCTTGACTTTTACGTAAAAAAAAAGTCAAACCTTTCACAGTAAAGTAGTTGTATTTCAAAGACATTAAGCTATATACTATGTAATTTATATAATCTCTTATCTTATTGTGCTGGTGAAATATGGTATATACAAAAGTATAAATTCTTCTCACACACCAACAGAAGGAAATGAAGGCACAGTCACTCTGTTAGACTCCAGCTTTTGAGACTGGTCTGTCTATCTTGGCAACAGACAATTGCTGAATTATTGTAGACGTGACCCTCACAGTAGGGACCATTGTAAAAGCACGGTTGGTTCCAGGTGACTTTAACCAACTTTAACTTTCAAACTAAAATGACTATATAAAAGGGGTTCAAATATAACTTCCTGTAATCAGACTCCTTGTGTGCTGGTACCTGAGCTGTTACAAGCTATTGCTCAACTGCCTCCAATTTAAAGGTTTTATAAATAAAGTTCCCTGTGGATTTACAGTCTTGCTTTTGCACACTGTGAAATGTGGTGAGCATCATGGGGTTTTGTGGGTATGTGTCCCTCTGGGGCACCCTTAGTTCCCCTCGGTGGGAGCTGGAAGAGAAAAGGGGAAATGGCATGAATGTGCTGGAAGACAGAGAGAGAGAGAGAGAGAGAGGCCACTGGAGAGAGGCTGGATGCTCCCTCATGCTACTCAGGATGCCTTTTCTCACCTGGGGCTTCAGGGTTGGATTCAGCCGGGGTCTCTGATGATGCAGCATCTTCTGTTGTCCCCTCTAAGGAAGATGAGAATAAAGAATGACTGTCAGCGTTATTTGCATCCACACATTTGGAATTTTGGCCTGTAGTGTAATCATTAAACTAACCCCAGACAATAACACCATTGAATGAACGTCATGAATGAAACATGAATTTTTAATCCAACCTTCCATCTTTGACAAAAAAATTGACCCACTATTACTACTACTAATACAGGTTGCTAATTGATTATATCAGCATTTTAAGAAATCCGATGGATTGGGCTGTATGGTAGCCATTTGGCACCAATTACGGCCCTCTTAGAAAGTTTCACATTGCGAAGTGCGGGTTTTGTTGTCCCAGCAAGCTCAGGCCGATGTCAATGTGGGCTCTACCTGCCAACATCACACCTTCTTTTCCTCTGGTGTCAAGCACCATGTCTCACCGCACAAGCGCCTCTGCCTGATGTTTAACCACAAATCACCCTCCAACTACTACTATGAAGTCATTCCAAATATTCTAAGCAAATAATTACAGCCTTGAAACGGGAAAGCTTTGTTGCTTATCTGTAGACGGTCCATGCTATATCTTAGCATTTTGCATTATACACGGGAAGAGACTCTTATATTCAAGAAGATTTGCATGACTGCCAACTAACATTTACATGTATATCTCCTCACCAGTGAAGCAACACTTACCACCCACATCATAAGCTGTGCTGTAATATAAACTGTGGGATAAACTAAAATGTCAAGTCACTATCCACTATCACCACATTCCACTGTTCCCCTCGGGTGTCTGTTAAAGACAGCTCCTAGTGAGTCATTGGATATTCAGCTGTGCCACAGATGCAACATATTCTAAATTGAGTATATGCACTCTCTGTCCTTCTGCTACATTTGAAAGGTGTTTTCAAGTTAATAACTACCCTCGTGAGTTCATTAAAAGACAAGAGTAGGCTTGTGTACTGGAAACCCATAGTAACACCGCCTGTAGCGGAGAATAATAGTCCTGGGGGGGAGGGGGGAGGGGAGAAGTGAAGGGAAGGGAAATTCACCAGGGCTGCAGCCAGCAGTCAGCCAGCAACTCTCCAAATGTTCCCACACGACATGCTTCCGTCTATCCATCAAAGCATGCATGCTGCAAAGTATTTTTAGATGACTCATGAAATGCTTCTTTTTTCTTGTGTCTGTCACACCACTCTTTCCAAATGAATAATAACCCATGACATAGAACACATCCCTGCGTGTGTACGGGTTTTAAGCCTGGTGATGTACTTGAGACACTCACCTGCTGGCTCGGGGGCTGACTCAGCAGGGCTGTCTGAGGCCTCGGCAGGGGATCCAGACGCAGCTGCAGCCTCATTCGAGGTGCCCTCTGCTGGGGCATCACCCTCAGATGCTGCCGGCAGGGCTGTGGAGTCACTGGAGGCTGGAGCGGGGCTGGAGGACTCAGGGGCAGAGGCAGCGGAGGCAGCAGAGGCAGCAGCCTCAGTGCCCTCTGCCTGTGGGCTCCCTGTGGGCTCTGCTGTGGCTGGGGCTATGGAGCTCTCACTGGCTGGCTGTGCCGCGGCCTCTGGTGCAGTTTGGTCTGGGAGGGTCTCACTGTCCTCTGGAATGCCCCCATTTTCATTGGCTGTGCCTGTTAGTGCAATAGAGTGGAACTGTTACGGGGACTTGAAAAATTATTTAGATCCTATCAGACAACCAGTTAAACTGTAATCAAAGCACATAGTTTTGTAAGGAGAGTATGGCCATTTACGAAGAAGTTTATGTTTCAAGTATATGAACCTCAAAAAGCTTTTTCATCCCAACATTGTAACGCTTCCACAGGTAACTAAAACTACCACGAGCCATTACCAAAGACAAGCACAAACAAATGAAACACAGATGATGAGTCAACATGAGGTGAAATAGAATCAGACATCGATAACATGGGTTTTTAACATGTCCCACTGTAGTGACATTAGCCATTAGAAACACAGGATTAACATTCCAAAACATCCCACTCTATTTTGTCTCCAGAGAACACCCACATATGACAGCACCACTGTTAAATTGCTAATTCCACATGCCAAAATATTGTCTATGGTATAGTCTACAGACAGATTATTTCAATGTAAGTTTGTTATAAAACCACTCATTAAACCTTTCATGCATGTGTTATAGAAATGACAAGGAACTGTGCCAGCTGCCTCTAAAGATGGACAGTAACTGACCAACTAGTTGGCTAGTTGGATTTCTACATGCTAACAAACAAGTAGGCTAGTTGGATTTCTACATGGTAACAAACAAGTAGGCTAGTTGGATTTTTACATGGTAACAAACAAGTTGGCTAGTTGGATTTCTACATGGTAACAAACAAGTAGGCTGGTTGGATTTCTACATGGTAACAAACAAGTTGGCTAGTTGGATTTCTACATGGTAACAAACAAGTAGGCTGGTTGGATTTCTACATGGTAACAAACAAGTAGGCTAGTTGGATTTCTACATGGTAACAATAAAAAGGACATGGCATTCAGAGTAGTTCTCCATGTGATTTGCCTGCGCACACATCATTTGGCTTATGAAGTCAAGTTCAGAAGTCAAGCTTGTCATCATGACCTAAATGGTAGACTAAAATAAAATGCTCCATAAAAGAACTATGTATGTAATGCATGACTGACATAAGACCTTCTATAGCGTGTAGAAGTGGCAATGTTTTGAATATCCCTTTCAAACCATTCCAGTGAAGGAAGAAGAGCATGGTGAGGCGACGACAGGTGTGTGTTATGTCAATGCTGGCGAAATGATCATTGAGTAACACACCCAACTTCTGTTCATCATAGAGGACAGAAGTGGATGGCCAGATATGGCAAAAGAGTTCATGGAAGTGAGCCTGAAACTTTCAGACGTGTTATTCATCTTCAATACTTCGTTTATGTCCCATTTCCACAACCCCACTTGAGATGATGTTACATTGTGTTGAATGTAACAGCCACACAGCTGAATCAGTGCCATATAGGCGATGCTCAGCTGATCCAGGGAAGTAAGCGACTACGTAGGGTGTTGAATTTCTTTCTGAAACTAAAGATGTTACACTATCTCTGACCATGTAACCGTTTCTGAGGGGGAGGCCTTAAAAACAGGTCGAGTCCCCGCTTTAATTAGAGGATTCGTTTGTCAATATCAGTAAACATACACAGGCATACAGGATCAGTCCCACTCCTGAGTCACCTCTTCATGAAGACAGCATCCACTGTAACTTGTGCACACTGTAAAGTCTACAACAGAGTCGGGTGTGATTTTCAGAACAGCTTTCCCTATTTTTCAAATTCAGTCAAATCCAACTTTATGCCGAGCCCAGGCAGCTTTCATTAAACATTCAGTTCAACGTTTTTAAGCAAACCTATACGAAAGACTGCCCCAACCGTATTCAAAACTTCACTGAGTTGACTTTGCACATTCACAATAATATATTTTATATTTTCTTATGACCTCTCTGGAATTAAAAGAAAAACGCAACATGCCCACCTGTTGTGCTTGCTCCGTTACTTTCCTTTGGTTTTGAGCTTGGTTTGCTTGCCTCTTGTGCTGAGGTCTGCGTACTGGAGTTACACCCCATTCTGTACTAAAAAAACATAAATTACGACAGAAAAGCCAGAGGTGCGTAATTAATGTCCGAATCCTTGATGACGTGCATAGATGTTCACTGTCAGCCTGCGTTGATGCAAGTCTACGCTGTTCTGCGCTTCGCTCAAAGCAAATGATTGGAATACTGATCTCCTCAACCGCGCAGTTCTTGCGCATGACAGGTTAACAGGCAGAGGATCTGTTGTGTTCGGTTACCATAAGCGTCCAGCAGGGAAAAAAACACCTTGCAGGAACTGTGAAACTTCGTTTCCGCTACAGAAACTTTATATATATATATGTGTGTGTGTGTGTGTGTGTGTTTGTGTGTGTTTGTGTGTGTGTGTGTACAGAACCAGTAAAAAGTTTGGACACACCTTCTCATTCAATGGTCTTTCTTTATTTTGATTATTTTCTACGTTGTAGATTAATACCAAAGACATCAAATCTATGAAAGAACACATATGGAATTATGTAAACAAAATTAAGTGTTAAACAAACCAGAATATGCTTTATATTTTAGATTTGTCAAAGTAGCTACCTTTTGGTTTGAGGACAGCTTTGCACACTCTTGGCATTCTCTCAATCAGCTTCATGAGGTAGTCACCTGGAATGGTTTTCCAACAGTCTTGAAGGAGTTCCCAGAGGTGCTGAGCACTTGTTGGCTGCTTTTTCTTTGCGGTCCAACTCATCCCAAACCGTCTCAATTGGGTTTAGGTCGGGTGATTGTGGAGGCCAGGTCATCTGACACAGCACTCCATCACTCTCCATCATTTACCATCCGCTCACCTTCTCTGCGTCTCACAAAGACACAGCGGTTGGAACCAAAAATCTCAAATTTGGATTTATCATTCCAAAGTACAAATGTCCACTGGTCTAATGTCTATTCCTTCTGTTTCTTGGCCCAAGCAATTATCTCCTTTTTCTTGTTCTTCTTCAGTAGTGGCTTATTGAACCATGAAGACCTGATTCACACAGTCTCCTCTGAACAGTTGATGTTGAGATGTGTCTGCTATTTGAACTCGAAGCATTTATGTGGGTTCTAATCTGAGGTGCTATTAATTGGCAGTTTCTGAGGCTGGTAACTGTAATGAACTTATCCTCTGCAGCAGAGGTAACTCTTGGCCTTCCTTTCCTGGGGTGGTCCTCATGAGAGCCAGTTTCATTATAGTGTTTGGTTTTCGACACTGCACTTGAGGATACATTCAAAGTTCTTGAAATGTTCTGGATCAACTGACCTCCATGTCTTAAAGAAATTATGGGCTGTCATTTCTCTTTACTTACTTGAGTGGTTCTTGCCATAATATGAATTAGTACAGTAGTCCTAGTAGCAGTAATATGGCTATTTACTGTATAGCAACCCTACCTCTGCACAACACAATGTATGGTCCCAAACATATTAAGAAGGCAAGATATTCCTTACTTTACACTCTAGTAGACTATAAAAAAACGTATTTTGATCAAAACATCTTGGCCTGTCTTCACTGTTGGCAGTGCAGCAGTGCACATTTCTACACTGTTCCATTATTTTAACCAATACAGAAACTTTCATTTGAGTGAACATCCTTGTCCATCAGTGAATAATGTGGCCAAAGATTCCAAGAAATACACATATTCATGTGGATGTCTTGCTGGAGCAGGAATACTCTCTCAAAAATGTTTTCTGTCAGTCAAGCCAGACCACACTAGTTCCTCCAACAAATAAATGAATACATAAAGAGATGTTTACTCATTTTAGAGGGATGGGCTGCTGCTGTTCCATGATATAGGCCTACAGCTTGACCTAAACAGGCAGCGTTATTCTTGATGTATCAAATAAGTTAATATGCAAAAGTGCAAATAATAATATTTATTATGTGGCTATTTAAAAGTAAGTTTAACATAGCTGTTGAAGTCTATTTTACAGGTTACAGTTTTTTTTCCACAGCGCTTTCATTCTTCCTCTCGCGATGACAGCCACAGCTCATCCAACCGCGATGCACCATGGGAAATCCTTTCTCTCCGAGGCCATATTGGAGGTGTCTTGCTGTGGGTTTCGCTCTGTATTTATATTAAAAAATAACGCCTATTTATTTGATATACGGTGTTTTTAGTGGTAGTGGTAAGGAAATTAAAATATGTGCCTTATCTCTCTATGTGTAGGTTTGCCTGAGTGGACTAAACAGCAGCGATGGTGGCCGCAAAGAAAACGGTGAGTAGCGCCTAGTGCTGTCCATGCGTTAGCACAGCACTTCAGTTGGCCAACTATGTAGCTAGCTGGCTATGTCACTTCACGTGGATTTGTAGCTAGATAGCTAGTAAGATTCATATATACTTTACAAACTTTGGCTGTTCAGCCAGCTTGGTAAATAAAGGTATCTTAGTTGTCTCTAACGTTAACCACATAGAAATCGTGTTGAAAGGGATGTCACTCCTTAAAATGTATTATCGAATAACTTAATGTATTCTTATGTAATTTACTGTTTTGAAAACGACGATGGCGTGACCATATTAACTTGTTATTGATGGTAGCTGGTTGATGATGCAAAATTCTGAATCACTGGTATGCTGCATGGTGTTATTACTTATTGAGTGTGTCAGAGGAGTTTCAGAATTGCCCCAGCTGTAGACAGTGGTTCTTAAAGAAAGAGCTAACAATAAAGACAGCAACAGCATCTGTTGGTAAAAGTGTGGTGTGGATACTAATGACTGATGATTGTTTTCCAGAAAAAGTCCTTGGAGTCCATCAACTCCCGGCTCCAATTGGTGATGAAGAGCGGTAAATATGTGCTGGGATACAGACAATCCCAGAAAATGATCCGCCAAGGCAAAGCCAAGCTTGTCATCCTGGCCAACAACACCCCGGCTCTGAGGTAGGTTCTGTGTGCATACAGCATGTCCTTATCACTTTTGGGGGACTGTGAAATGTTTTATGCATACAGCTAGTGAGATGCCTACAGATACATGCAAGTGTAGGAGAGTGAAAGAACAGGAGCGTTGTCAGTCTGCTCAGCTGTTAGACTGAATACTTTCCCTTGTCCTGTAAAAGGCCTATTGGTCTGCAGTGGTTGTATTCATGTGATGTTCATGTTGTCTGTTCTGTAGGGGTCTGTTATGGCACACAGTGTAAAAATGGTTGCATGTCTGTGTTTGGGAACCGGTTGTCACGTTTGGTTTCATGATGTAATGTTTTGGCACCGTGTGTATTGAGTTGTTGTCGTTTCCCCTCAGGAAATCAGAGATTGAGTATTATGCCATGTTGGCCAAGACTGGTGTCCACCACTACAGTGGCAACAACATTGAGCTGGGGACAGCCTGTGGTAGATACTACCGAGTGTGCACACTGGCCATCATCGATCCCGGTAAGTTGCTGGCAATACACTGTACCTAGAATCTCCCCTTCCCCAGCTGATAGCTAAAACATAAAGGAAATGGGCGGTCATCAATGGAGACCATATACAGTGCATGTGGACCTACTATCATCCAATGCACTTGGCCTGAGTCCCTACTAGGTTACTTTGACTACACAAGATCAGGCCTCTATTTAAATGAATGGGGAGATACCTATATTTGCCATATTGGGTGTCTATTTGGAAGAGACCTTTATTTCTATTTGCTAAATATGGCTATTTCTGTGGTAATGGTTATGTGACTTTACGTAAAATGCTGCACGTCATGGATGTAACCCCTTCAAATAAGGATTATCCAAGATAGCCACTCTCCTGGTGAAATGTAAGGGAACATAATTATATGCCGACAAACACAGCTGCGTACAGTTCTTTTCCAAAACAGGATAACTGGGCTTTTTCCTAACTGTGTTCCTTGGGTGTCAGCATTTCCCATGGTGATTAATTAGTTTGGGCAGCACTATGAATAAGCATGACACAAGCAGGGAAAACCTATATGTAACGAGAACACATCACCACTCCCCACTTTTCAGTGATTTGGCAAACTGTTCAAATGATTTTCCAGATTATAATCCCAGTCTATCAAGCAGCACCCAGCTAGCAACATTTATCAAATAAGTTTAACCATGTTCACACCATTTACTGTGATAAAGAGCACAAATTCAGGTATTTTTATTAACAGTAGATGATAAAACCAGACCAATAATTTAGCCAATTAGAGGGACAGGTGATTAGTTGCTTAGATTCGATTAGATGCTGCTCATTAAATGGCATTCCAGTTCAGAAATGGCCTCAGTTGTGAAAAATGAAATTGTAGTTCTTGTAGGTGCTCCCTTTCCCCTGTCCTGGTTAAGAGAGTTTATTGTCCTGGATCCACACCAGACCAGGTGGACATCCACACCAATCAGCTGTGTACTGGCTCTGTGGATTGATTATTGATTGATTTCCTGTAACCACATAACTTCTAGGTGTTCAGGACCCTTTTTGTTTAATGCTGTCAATCAAATATTTATTAATAGCAGGTGACCCCGCTTAAGCCTCAGGTCATCTTCACAGGGGGGGTGTATGCAGAGAGATTAGTTTCTGTCTTTACTGGGTTAGACAGACAGGGGGAATGGCTGTCACAGGTATTTGCTGCCTGCTCCCGTTATTTTGTGTGCAGTCTTGCATAAGGTACACGCTGTGTCAAGAACAAATGTTGATTAAATGGCTTCGGACACAAGTGGATAACAACTCCTAATGAGTGTGTGTGTGTGTGTGTGTGCTCTCTCCACAGGTGACTCTGACATCATCAGGAGCATGCCAGAGCAGTCTCAGCCCGGGGAGAAGTAGATGCTTTGCCCAGTTCTAAATAAAATTGGTTAAATGGTCCAGGTCACTGTTGGTCTGCCTTTCATTTGAAGAGGATTCAGTAGTAGCCTGTCTTTGCTTTGTCAAACCACTTTCATATATTCACTGTGTTCATTGTGGTCTAGAATGGTACCATTGGACCCATTGGTATTGTTCAATTTATTTAGCCCCAAAACAATACAATGGTCTCAAGGCACTTTACAGAGAACAGTTCCTGAACCCAGTTAGCCAAATTGGCAGGTATTGTTAATCAGCATTGATTTAAAAAACACCTACACCCTCGAGTGCAGCCACACTGTTGTAGTTGTATTTCAAATGAAATTGCGTTCCCTTTATCATATTTAGCTACCACCAGTGCTTGCTGATTGTTGGGTGTGTGTTGCTCGTTTTCAGTCATTCTTAGTGAGAATTGAACCTAATTGGTTCTGGCTATTGTGAGTCTAGTAACTCACATCAAACCGATCTGATTCACTGGTGAAGGAATGCAGAGGATCTCATATCGTCACTCTTTAAGAGTGCAGTGCTTTAAAGTGCCTGAAGGTGAAACCGGAATACTGAATGTTTGAGTGCAGTTCACATTCAGAATGAATGAATAGATTGTCCTCCACATGTTGGGAAGAGAATCTTAAAATAGCCATCCATCTCATGAGTTGTCCTTGAATAATGGATGTTTATTTTGCATTGACATCTGAAGCACTGCAGCATTGTTGAATATTAATTGTTGGACTAGCTACAGATGATCTCCCCTTCAGGCAACATTTAGTGTTCGATACCCCAGATGCTCATGAGATGATATCCAAGAATGAGGGGTGTCTGTGCCAAAGACCAAGTAGGTGACCTGAGCTGCATAATCAATTTGACTGATTTGATACACGACTCCAAACTGATACGAAAACTGTAAATTGAGCATGCTGACTGAAATGGTATTCAGTTCAACAAACTGGAATAACTAAAACATTGAAAAACAGCATCATGGTTCCTGTGCTACTCTAAGTGACCAGCAGATGGCACAGTGGTTTCGATTTAGGTTTCTGTCATGGATGATAATTAGTGTAAAGTAGGACTTGGTTAGTGGCAGGAACTCAACCTTACCTGTGTACGGTAGGAAACGAAAGACTGACGTTCACTCCTTGATCTACCGATTGCTGCGAACTAACCACCATTGTGCTTCACTCATTTCTTTGTAACTTTGAATTTCTTGAAACTCACTCATTTCCTTGAGACTAAAAGCTTTCTGGACATGTTATGGCCAGTAGATTGATTAGTTATCTCATTACATACACACACATCCGGGATTGATACTCACGTTGGTCCTTCCCTGGTCCAGGAGGAAGAGCAGGGCCTGCTGTGTGCCTCCGGGGTCGATCCTCTCTTCTGACTCATTAAAGTTATGTAACCCCAGTGTGGGAACATTCATGTCATAATCCTATTTGATTTCGGTGTCTTGGCACCTTTGGCTTGTGATGGGGTGAGTTCCCTGGTCTTGCCATGCCAGTGACTTTTGGTGCCTGCGACTGAAATGCAGTAAGGTCACACTCAGTGAATCTAACACCATGGGTATTAAGAGATTTACAGGTTTAAGGTCAGTCCTGTGCTTGCACTTACATATTGAGATCTGAAATGCATTAAGAGCATCATGGAGAGCTGTAATGGTCTCTAAAACACAGATATACATGTGGTGTAATAACATCCGGCTCGACGCGCACACTGTACAAGATGTATTAAGTACATACGGTAGCCAAAGTGGGGACTGGCGATGTAGTCCAGAAACTGAAGCTGAGACGCAGAAGGCAGCGTTAAACTGGGATTTAGGCCTCGCTCTCTGGGAGTCATTTGTGTGATGGCACTCTACACTCTACAAACAAATCAACTCAAAGGATAATGAAATTGTCAGACACAGGTTTCTGGGCCACGGGGGAATATTGTTTTTGCCAGTTCTAGACACTTATTAGATTTGTGGTGGCCTGCATACACCCTTCATAACATTGTCACTCATCATTATTCTGAAAGGAAAAAAAAATCCACAAAAAAAGTTTTTTCTGTCTAAGAGAAATGGTCTCTTTCATGCTACCATGACAGCACATGATTGGAAGTGGAGCTTATGATCCATCCATCCATACTCTATACATCCATCTCTATACATCCATCTCTATACATCCCATTGGAAAGCAGCCTAATGGCTACGGCCACAGCAGGGAGGGAGGAAGGCAGGTGAATGAAGGTTAATCCTCTAGGAATACACTACGATGCCAGAGTCTCAGATCATGGGCCAGACATGAGAGCAGAGCACTGCATCCATGCCAATCCAGGGACGGAGAACAAGGAGGTAAATGGGCCTTGACTCCCATCCCACTGGAAATGGTCAGATATTCAAAACAGAGGAATGTTAAATCATAGGCAGAAAGAAAATACAGTAGACAGTATCATGTCCTTCATGTTTCAAAAATAATTTCTCTGTATGAGTCCACAGCACAAAAAGGTTCTCTATTAAAATCCTCATCATAGTCTGTGTAAGGGCTTGATGAGGTTTAAGCTTCAATGATAAGGATGTCCCACAAACTTGATTAGGATTTAATATATGATATTTTCTGCCAAAGGGATAAAAGCTCAAATCCTGACAGATAGACAGACCTATATAAAACAACTTTCAAACTAAAAAAAAGATCTCTCATCTCTTAAGTGAGTTGGCCTACTTTCTTCTGCATGCGTGCACGTTCACTGAGCCCTGACGCCCACATCGCTACAGAAATCAAATCATCTCAATCAAGCAGGCACGTGCCCAGGCCTCTCTGAAGAATGAAACCACCCTCTGGCACGGGCAGAGTGCTCTCTCAGTACTAATGAACTCAATAAAGCATTCAAGGGCATGGTCACATTTCAATGCTTTATCAAATGTAACTCTCATGTTGAGGGTCTCTTGGTAATAGCAAGGGCATAGTGACGCTGGTATTGAAAGATGTCTGACAGAAGAGAAGTATACTCAGGAGTCAGGGCCTGACCTACTTGTGCACGGTCCGGTAGTACAGAAAGTAGGTGACCACGTCTCCTCCTATCAGACCACACCAGCCACGATGCCAGGCAGTCCTCCAACAGCTTCATCAGTGCAGTAAATCCATTCTGATCCTCCACGGATGGATGGTGCACAAGAGATTGTGGCCGGAGCCCGCTGCCAGGCACGTGAGGTGGCACAGTGTGGTGCCCGGGATAGCCGCCTTACCCACTCAGCACTGACATGGCTGCTGACTGATTAATTCACCAGTACTGATGATCGCAGAACACTAACATCCCCAGTTCAGCAGCCTACAGCACGCGTTTAGGCTTTGAGAAATCCTCAGATAAGGCCATGTAGACACAGAGGCAGTCATTCTGCTGACGTACTGAAGGAGACATTTTATTATCAAGAGATGTGACAGTCTAGTGCAGACCCAAGGACAACATGTGTGACAGGACGGTACAGCCCTAGAACAGATCTTAATCCACTGGTTCTGAACTGCGTCAGAAGCATGATTTAGTTCATTTAAATGGTGGCCCACTGTACACAGCCTAAGATACACACACTGGATCCACATGAACACGGAGGGAAATGAGACATCAGTGACAATTATCACATATCATTTGTCTGTTAGAAATGCTCAGCGTCTTTGCACACCTCATCTTAGACAAGACAAAGATTAGATTAGACAAAAGTTTAATTAGCAAAAGCTGCAATAACAGTGAAATGATGAAAGAGAAGCTGAACATCTATGATATTATTAACTATATTAACTGTTCACTAATTGCACTGTTTTTCATGGTATATCCACATCTGTATCTTTTCCAAAGATGACATTATAGAAAATACAGGACATGACCTTTCAAAGCTTTATAAAAATGAAAACAGGATTACAAGCTAACGCTATATGAAGCTAACAAAGATTGGATCGGAAACCACGTCATATTTTCCCTGTCATGGTCAGGAACAGGAAATACGTGTTGGACCAGAAACTGACCATATCATTGCTTCCATATCATTCGTTAGTCATTCACAACCATCTCAAACAGTGTCTACAACAGACAAGACAAAATCAAGACTGATATTATGTGCAAAACCTTACAGGTCAGCTGCCAGCATAGGAACACAGAAAAACATTTTCTGTTAATTTGACCTTTTCCCTCTTCACCATTATGAAGCCAAACCATTTCTATTGCATCCATCTGCAAATATTGCATGTTACAATATTAAGTTAACACATCCAAAGCCAGCTCACCTCACAGAGTGAGTACCGAACCCACAATTCAACTGAACTTGATTCATAGGTAGAACATTTGTGTTACGAAACATTTGGGTTATGATAACACAGTGTTACATGTGTTATCTCAGGAAGACATTTATTGCAGATTTTTGAAGGGTCATTTTAATAAGTGCTACTGAATGTTAACATTATGAGCTGCGTTCTGCTCAAAGTTTCTTCCTGTTGAAAGGGAGTTTTTCCTTGCCACTGTCACCTTAGTGCTTGTTTAGTAGAGGGCTCTGCAAAGCGCATTGAGACCATTTCGATCGTTATTACCACTATATAAATAAATTCAACTGAATCGAACAGTTCATAGACTTTGGAAATCATGGTATTTCCTCTTTCTTAGGACACAGTTTGTAAATAAAAACATAGTACAACAGAGAAACCCCTCGTCCTTACATTTGGGGCAGTTCACCAAAGAAATGGTCATTTGAAAAGTGCTTTTGCGTAACCTCTCAAACATGTCACTCTCATTGCTTTACAAAAAAATGAGATATCTCAGCAGATGACAGTTCTGGAGAAATTCACAGTATAAGAAAAGAGTGGATGGGGTCAGGACAGGCTAGGATGGAGGGAGTTGAGTTTTGGAGGCGCGTTGAGGGGTGCACGTATAATCACTGACAGCGCTAATGGAATACGAGCCGACACATATCTAGTCATAGCAGGACAGCTGGGAAGCGCCGCACAGGAAAGGACATGTCAAAGGTCATGCTCACGCCTCAGGAGAGAGAATGGACATGTCAAAGGTCATGCTCACACCTCCGGAGAGAGAAAGGGTGGGGGGAGGGGGGAGGGGTGCAGGGAAGGCCAGGAAAGGTCCTTTCTTTGGAGAGGACAGGGAGGGAGAGGATTTGGGGAAGGGCTTATTGAGAAAAGTGTCTCTGGCATGTGCTGGCTCTCAACTGCTCTCATGCTGACACGTATCGAGGAGGTGGTTCTTTCGGTGGGAGTGCAATGGCCTCTTCATATGCCGGTAGCAGTACCTGCGGCACACAAACAGAAAAGCACCATCAGACATGTGAAGCTCTGCGCTTTAAAAACATGCATCACAGCCTGGCACACACAGCAATATGCATTCCAGCCTGTACTCTCTGCCTGCTCATCCCCCCCCCCCCCCCCCCCCTTTCCAACTAGCATCCAGGACTGCAGGGGGGGATCTGTCAAAACCTCTTAGAAGCATATGAGCCTAGCTCCTGGAGTGGGACCAATTCAGGCAGGGCTAATTAAAAGGGGCGAGCGAAGGAGAGAGACGGTAGAATATGCTCTGTGGGGGTACAGCTCTAGCACTGTCAGGAGGTCCTGTGTGCACCACTGAGAGGCTCCAAATGAACAGGACACGCACAGACACTTATGTAACTCTCTGTGAAAGCCAGAGAGAGAGAGAGAGAGAGGGTGAGAGAGGGAGGGTGAGAGAGGGAGGGAGAGAGAGAGAGAGAGAGAAAGAGCGAGAGAGAGCCCTATGTATTCTAATGGCCTTCCCTCTCAAAGCAGCTGAGCACTTAGTGGCGATGCCCAGAGACCAGAGAACCAGCTGACCGACACCAGCAGCCCTAGAATCTTACATAAAGACATTAAAACATTCCATCACTGGCAGATTTCTGACATATGCCCCTGGCTTTACTGGCCCCGGCCCATGACACAGGGTTATCTATGCCACACTGGATCTGAATGTATGACACACAACAGCAGCTGTATGAAGCAATCAGCAGATCCAAAGAGTAAAACAAGAACAGTATTTGAAGAGAGAAGTACCACAAACACAGAGTAAGGTTAAGGCATATTCTATGCATGCCTCCTCTCAGTGTGAGGAGGGGTTGGTTTGACTGGCTCATCGCAGCGGAAGGATGTTGCAGAGGGAACGAGGAAAGAAGCTGGAGATTAGTTATGGAAAGTTACAAAGAGCCGTGGATTAGCAGCGTGGCAGACTCAACAATAAGAAGGACGCACGCGGGAGACAGAGATGATCCAGTCCTGCGGCGGCTCACACAAGGCCAGCTGAACAAGTTATGAATTCTTACAAATACATTATTCTTTTGAAAACTAAAAGATCTGCATAGGTCACCAAGTAAAAGACATTTTTGACAAAGGGTTTATTCTCAGAAAGAGGGACCAGCAGCAGTGGTTTGGAGGAAACGGTCCTATGACCACCCTGACAAAACCATGATGACCTTATTCTACCATGCTTTGTTTGAACTGATTGAGAAACTCTTTGAATCAAATTGTTAGATGGTGTAGAAGGCTGCTAAGTGAGTCACAACTTAACCTAGCGTCCCTGTACACCAGACCTGGATGCACTCCCACTCTTTGCACACTCTGGATGGAGGTTCTTCCCTCTGGATGGAGGTTTACAGAAGCAACGTGCAGAACACAGGGGTGCAAAACTAGCTTTGATCCAGCAGCCATGGCATAGCAACATTGTGCAGATTATATAGAAGCTGCATGTTTTTATTTATTTATTTATTTCGTTATTTATTTATTTCTTTGGTTTTTAGTGGTTTAGGAAGGATTGGAACCCTGAATACTGTTATGTTATTATGTGTCAATTGTATGTGTTGTTTGTAGAATGTGTGTCATGATGGATCTACTGCAATCAGAGAACAACCTTTAAAGATGCCTTCATAGTTATAAGCTGCCTTTTTCTGACTGTGGATATGTCATGGCAAGGACAGGGAGCACTGTTTCGACAGCAACATCTTGCTCTTATCCTGTTATCCAGCCGCTGGCTGCCCAGCACTGCAGCAACATCAAAGACAACACAGTCAGCCAGCAGCCGTAGTGATGTCACAACTGCTCTGAGGGCAGTTGGAAAGCTAACTGCAGATAAGTGGATAATGCAAGGACATAGTGACACGCCGTACTGCAGGCACCCTTCACTTACTGCGGTGTCGTTTGTGGTGACGTACACCAGCACCTCTGTGGAGAGCCTTCCACTGACGTATCTGTAGCAGTTCCACACGCAGGCAATCAGGTAGGCCTGCAGAAGGAAAACACATTGACAGTCTTTGAAGTACTCATTCAACCATACTTAATTGCTGGGATTAATTAATGGCTGCCATTTTCCAGTTGACCCACAACCCCAGTCGGTCACCGTGGTAACATAGAGTAAAAGGTTATAGTCTACTAGTGAATAACCCTATGCATAGCTGGGCACAAGGGCAGATGACTCATCGCACAGTATGGTTAGCAGTCAGCACATACATTGCAAACATACTGCTGTTAATTGTTTTGCTCTTCAATGGTTGTTCTGACACAATAGCACCCCAGGGTAACATGCATGTGCACTGCAGTGATCAATTTGAATGCAATACTACATCACTGCACTGCACTGTTTAGTCAAGCTAATTAACAGAAAAAATGTAATTGTGAAAAAGTGAAAGGACTCGCATTTGTTGTTATTTGAATGCATCCACATACAAAACTAAAATCACATCTTAGACTTGATTTGTGTCGTGCTGCATTTTGTTGTTTCAGGTCAACATGAGCTAATTTGTGCTTTCAGCATTTTGACGAGGAGCTCATTTTGAAGCAAAGGCACATTCGCAGTGGTACAAGCCTCTTGTCTACCCTGCCTACCAGCATTCACAAAGCCTTTTATTCCACATCATAAGTCACATGGAAACATTCTGCCTCTGGATGCTGAATATCTCCATGAGGTCACAGCGCTGGGGTTATGAACAGCCTCTTATTTCAGCTGTACAGCTCTCTCGTGCTCACAGGACGACTTCAGAATCAAATCATGCTGTCAGCATCACAAACTCCTTAGTTTCAGGTTTTCTTTTGTGTGTGAAAAACTCCACTTCCCCTTAGGGCTCTTCATTGGGATTCTAAAAGCATCCGCAGATGAATTCCATGTACGTGTGACAAACACAAGTCCTCCTTGGAGGCCATCCCCAGTCTGAGGGGGAGGAGGTCAAAAGCCCTGAACAGAAATCTAAACCTCTAAAGCTCAGTCTGCTTGCACTTTTCAAGTGGAGGAATATCTATCAGGTTTATTACAGAAATACTTTAGCACATGTCATGTGCATCAACATACACTCATACCGTAATGCCACAGTTTGAAGATCATATCAATTGTAGATAATGGGGCATAGCCAAATAGACTTCTGCGTACCTTTGTGAAATGTACTATCTATTAAATTGGCCTTACCTTAAAGGCCAGGATGCACCCAACAAAGAGGAGCACTGCAAAGACTAGGCACAGGTTGTTTGTGGACATGATGTCCTCTTTGTATGGAAAGGTTCCAGGCTGAAATTAAACAAACCAAGCATTAAAATGTATCAGTCTTACGGTAGATAATGAATATGTATACAGTATGCCTGAATTGTCAAGTTGTCCTCACCAGCTGCTGAAGGTAGTCTTGCACTGTGTTGGGATAGACCACAACACTGATGGCTACCAGGGTGTTAAGGGCAAAGTCGAAGACTTGGTAGCAGAAAAATGGAATGATCCAAGCAGCATGTTGCTGTGAAGAGAGCAAATATAATGAATAAAACTATATTTGGGTAGGATTAACAAAAATGTACATGAAAATGACTTTAATTTACATAATTTGACATGTGTGACTTATTATATGCTCCATGTATATTAAGATTTGAAATCAAAACATGACATGCTTTAACGCCAAGATAAAAAGAACCTCACCTTATAAGCCCCATATGTTGCCATGCCACAGATAAGAATCATAAGCAAGGAAATGGCAGCAGCAATACACATATCTGTACAGGGGAAGAGAAACGGCATAGTCACTTTGAGTCAAAGGGACATGTTCTTGTCTTGTCTTGACAACACAAAACCACTATATTGACTTCTTATTAAATCTGCTTAGAGAATTGACAGTTAAGAAACTGTTTGATGCTTACTGGGTGTTTGGTGTTACCTAGTTTCTGTATGAATCACAGCTATTAGCAATAGTGAGTTTATCAGACATCTAGCTAGTGGGATCATATCCAGTAAAAAATGTTTCATAAAGTATTTTGTTAGTGTTTGAATTATATTTGTCCTATGGAAAATATGAATTTAATCCAGGGAATCCAAACCATCCAATTACAATTGGCACTGATTGACACAGTAAAATTGACACAGTAAAATAGGTTAGTACACCAGGGATACTTCTGTTCTAGCTTCAGTAGACCATATTGGCCTTCCTATCCAAGCATCGGAAAGGTAGAAAGGTGTCCCACCAACCCAAGGTGGACACAGGAGTTGAACATGATAAAATGATGAAAAGTGGCACTTTTTCTGTGATAACGACATGGTAAACTGTAAAGTCTTTGTAAGTCATATTATTATGAGCCTTCTCAGTTATTTACAAACGCACACTTCTGGCATGTAGTAGGCTAAGTCTGTTTGGCTACGTGTAATCTTGGTCAAATGTTTACTGTGAATGTATTATTCGTTTTATGTAACTCTTAAGTATCTTTCACTTTTTATTTAAATAAACCTATTCTAAACCTATTCCCAGTTATACATTTGCTTTCTCCTTGTAATTAATATGGGTTTATCAAGAGAAAAACTCTTAATCCATTCTGTGTTCTCCAAGTACCATTATAAAACAAAGACGACACAGCAACAGCCCTGACGCACGTAGATTAAACCAATGGCGGGCCTCAGAAGGAAGCTTAATCCAAGTGAATTAGGGCAGTCGCCTCTAATAAGAGTCACTAGTGCTTGAGGCGTTGGCGGCAAGGCTGCCCAAGTGATCATTCACCAGAGGGAAGTGTCACAACTACATGCATGAACACACATTCAGTCACACACATGCACACATAAATATTACCCGCCCCCCCCCCAACACATACAAAACACACAGACTCTCCCTCTCTCTCTCCCTCTCTCTCTAACACACACATACACTTACAAACTGCACCACCTGGCACAGCATGTATAACAGCCTGAGAGAGGGTGTGGCTGACTTCCACAGACAGTTTGAATTTCCAGAGCCTATATTTTAACACATGCACACCCAGCATATCTATGGTGAAATAATACTTTTATTTCCCCACTAAGAGCTTGCCAGTACCATATGAGAAACCTTATGCATTTGACTGGGACAAGAGTCACTCCTAATGGCTTAATGGAAATGATTAGGTTTATGTTTAATGACACTATTTGCACATTTAAAGATCCAAACTCACTTGCATCGTCCATGACATCAAAGTCTGTTCCCAACTCGGTACTGGTGAGATGGTAGTGATACTGGACCGGGTCATTTAGGGCGGATAACAGGATGAGTAGAACCACTGCGTTGATGAGCTGTTGGGGAAACGTCATGTCAATCACGTTAACCATTTGTAATGCTGCTTCATTGACATTTTCTTGCAAACGCAAATGACATGGAACGGGAGCTTTTTCTACCATTACAAATATGTATTCGTGTTCAGTGTTTAAACTATTAGCATTTAGGTAGCAAAACGGTATCAAAGTATTAGGTTTGCATCCGTAATGAACATTTGCTAGCGTACAATGACCCGCGTCGAACCCTCCAGGGTTGCTGACGGGATGCTGAGAAAATATGCTGAAATGTTGGACAGCTCCATGGGAGCTTGTGGGGCCAGGCAAAATTTAGCCGTATAAGTGTTACCTTTGATATTAAACATCAATATGACCTGAAGCCTATAGCTTGGCAGTGGGCCTCAATTTGTTTTGACATTGTATTGGTTAATTCGCTTGTTTATGTTTACTGCAAGATCCTGGCCCATAACTTCTTACATAAATAGCCTGTTCTGGAATATTCCCTTATAAGTAAGTCAAATCCAAATAGGACTGTGAGTAAATTAATCGCTTTACAAAAATGACTTTACTGGCCATACATTTACTTTCACCATCTAAAAATATCTTTGCTTTGCGTTTCCGAATAGGATCAAGGTTAGAGATTTGTCCCGCCGGTCTATTTTTACTGGATAAAAGAGCTCTAGTTTCTAAAAACAAATTTGAGTTTGAAGATTAACGTTACGAGATGTTGTGACATCATCAACAACCGCTTTGTTAGTGTAAAGACTGAAAGTATTCATTGAAATAGCAGCACTAGCCTAGGCTATCTGTGACAGATGGTCGTTAGCAAACAATTAGCTTTTGCCATACAGATGGCTACAAATTAATTTAAGATAATAACCCGTTTTCAATTTTACCAATGAGGGACACAGTCGCTGTCCAAAACAATGGCCAATTGCACGGCACATTGAATACTTGGGCTAACCATTAAGTTATAGGCTATAATAGCAGCTGAGACAAGCTACATACACAAAACACAAGAAAGGCCTGGCTATAACTAGAAGAAATTACATGTTTTATGCTTAGCCTACCATATACCAAATGCCCAAGATAATGGTGCCCGTCCGAACATGACAGCAGAGGCAGCAGCTGGTCGTATACCATCTGTCCCACGGGGAAATCATCTTTCTAATCCAAAACAATGAGACTATTTCATGAAGCCTTTCCCTGACAGAAGATTTTCTAGTTTCTCATCTACACGAATAATACGCGATAGCCCAGGCTTGACGTTAGAATCTCTGAATCCAGATTGTGCTCAGTCCGGAGCTGATTCTGCTGTCCAGAGTCCCCGTTCTGCAACGCTACATTTAATCTAGCTCATCTCAGGAACACGTGACCGGAGGAGGACTTTTGGCTCAGACCAGAAATCCAGTGATGCAATTCGTTGTTCGAGAAGAAACCAATGCAGGTGTTGGGTTCGGTAGGCTAGGTGTTTATCATTTGAGGAAATCTTTGTGGAAGTATTCATTTATCAACATGAAATTGGCTTCATTACATAGCTGAGCCAGTTTCCACACCGTTTCAGTTCATCCTTTCGATGTCATTCACAGAAATGGAAATTCAAATGCCCTTTTGTAATACTGTCCTTAAATCCAGCCTTCAAAGAATCTACTATAAAAAACTACTGTAACTACTGAAACCAAATCATGTCTAGCTGTTGTCAACTTAAAGTAGGCCTACGTAGGCTACTTACTGGTAGATTCATGTTAGCTGTCTACAATCTGTTTCTTACCAGGTAAAAAAAAACTGCTGTCAAAATATGCCTTCAGCATACAACACTTAATTATGATGATTATATTCTCGTGTATCCTATATTTAGCCTATTTTCTGGCCTCTACGTCTCTACCCTTCAGAACGTAAACAAATACAAAACAGAAACAAAAGTAAGGTTCAGAGTGATTTAACTGAATACTACTATTTTCCTGTTGTGTCATTTATAAACCGGTGCTTTACATGACTTGCATTATTTTGCATTATTAAATCATCAAACAGCAACATTTATTTGGATTTGTAACTGAATATATAAAAAAACACTGCAGGGAAAGAATATAAGGATGAGCCAAATATGTTTTTTTTTGCAATTTCTGAATAAAGAAGAGAATATCTGTGTAGCCTGAAAGGTATAGGCCTTTTATTTACTTTAGTTGTATGTGTTAACATTTGTGTGCCTTTTTTAGGTTATTGTTTACATATTAATTATGCTAAGAGATTTACATTTAGATTTACATAACTATAATGTTTATGTTTATTTTATTAATTTCCCTCCGGCCTTCAATTGCTTTATTTTTGTATTCAGTTTATTCGGAATGTGATTTAATTGAATCTGCATATGGCAGATTATTACACAACTGGACATAACTCCACATTTGAATATAAAGCATAGGTATACAAATATCATCATATGAAGTTAATCACTATTTGAGTCCACATTTTTTTTACATACATTTGAACTAAAATCATTATTTTGATGGGTACTTTTACATCTACTTGAGGCACTATTATTATAAAGTAACAATACTTTCACTTGAGTACAGCTTTTGCTTACTCTACCCACCTCTGCTGACTAGTATTTCAACTAAAAACCTGGCTTGGAGGGTGGCTCCTGCCTACACGCTGAAATAAAATCCTGACTATGTCTACCATGTGTGTGTCCAGGTGTGTGCATAGATTCTATTGATTGAATGGAAAGGCCAATGTGCTAAGTTAATTAGTTGACACACACACACAATCTCTCTCACTCACAAAAGTTAGAAATTCAAAATAAATATTAAGTTAAAGATCTAACATTTAATGACATTTGACATCATGAATGCAATTCAATTAATGCAGAGAGAGACAAAGAAGGGCAAAAGGGAAGAGGAGAGGTGTGTTAAGACTGAAATGTAGAGACATAAAGAACGGGAGAGAGATAAAGCGAAAGAAAGATAGAGACAGTATAGAGCATGGGACTGGGAAGGTGATAAGAACATTATGATAGAGTTAAAGAAAGAAAGATAGGTATGGTAGTGGTTGCTAGAGAGATTGTTGTTAGGGTAGTCATGGTGGTCGCTAAGCTAATTGAAGTAGATGCTATGCTGGTTGCTAGGGTGTTGCAAGGGTAGTCATGGTGGTTGCTATAGAGACAGAGCACAACGTGTCATAGTGTGAAAACCACGCCCACCTGGGGATTCATCGCTCTCCGCTGACTTTGTATTGGGTAAAGCTGCATCTTTGTCATTTTTGATTAATAACAAAAAACTGAAACATGCCTAAAAGCATCTGAGTGGTAAAGAAGTAACTAAGTAGCAAATAATTAACAAAGAACTAAGTTTTTATAAGCTGAACAGAAAAACCGAGCCTTTAAAGAGATGTTGTGCTAGCTATCTGACAGGCTAGCAGACCCTGGTTAAGCTTGGTGGTGGCAATGCTAGATAGCTAACAAAAAAAATGTGTTAGTGGATGGGTGCCTTCACCTTAGTTCATCAGCCATCCTAGAGGGTCTAGTAGTGGATATTTCACTAAGCTTGTTAACTTAAACCTGTTTTTAGACATGCTGTTTTAACCATCATAAGATATGACTTATGGGATGTTAGCATGGCCCAGACATCACGGATGCCGTAATAGCCAATGCATTGGAGTTTTATTGTGAGTTTACAGCCCAGCACGGTTGGTTGTGATCCCACAGCCTCACAACATCTGATGGTGCATCATGATACACTCTTAGAATGAATTGTCTTTTTTATGTCTGATTTCAAGCAAAGGTGGAGATCCCGGGGGGGACAGGTGTCCCCCCCTACCATAAAGTTGCCCCCCCCCCCCACACACACACACACACAACAATCCTTGTAAACACAAATACATCATTTTGAATAACATAGTAATATTAAATAAAAGCCCGACAACACAAGCGGTGCTAATTATAAACGTATGCTTTTTTTATTATAATTTTTTAAAAATGTGTTTTTTAAGTGTTGAAAAATCATGATCCCCCTATTCCTCAAAGTGGTTTGGTTCACATACTATTTCCAACGGGCGGGGCTATCGGCAGCTCCCCGTTTCAGTCAATCAGGCCAGTACACTATCAGATTGTCTGGAAACCAAACGAACCGTAAACCTCTACAAGTAAAAGCCAGTAAGTCATTTATCACACCCCTTGTTCAACAAGCACAAGTTTGTAACATGAAGCCCGAAGAAATTTCTTCTTAACTCCACTTACGAAGTTCCCGGGACATTTCTGGCATTCATGAAAGTTTTCTCATCTGGGATTTGTTCTTAACTTTGAACATAATTTAAGAATGCTAAATAGCAGTCGTAAATCGGCCAGATTGGAGTGCGCCCATGTTCTTAAGGGCTGAATTTGTGAGAAATCATTGGTGATTGCGTTCACATCAGTTCTACTGACATCCTTGGATTTAAATAATTATAATAATAATAAATACAAGAATATTTGTATCATAAACAATTACGTTTCACATTTATAGTCATGATTCTACGAGGCATCGTGATGTCCTAACAAAAATAAAAGCACTACACCAACACTGCAAATGGCATTGAATAAATAAATAAGCACTAAACTCAATCGCGTGGATATAGCCATGGTGGAATAGAATGGACACATCTACTGCAACAGTTCTGCAACAGTCCCTCCACCTCTGCACCGGTGAAGTTAGGTTACATGTTGAAAGTCGCTCCAGTAAAGTTCGAGCAAAACCCACGCTGACTGTGTGAACTTTGGACATTATTTGTCTGTGAGTAGATATTATGTGTTGGTACATTAAATGCCGTTTAGATAATTTCTGTTTGTAAATGTTATAAGATAATTCCGTAGCCTATTTAGCAGCCAAGTTATGCTAGCTCTCGTGGTATCTTGCTACCTTTATGCCACATTATTTGACATGAAATGTATGTATCTCTTTATTTCTGTCTGTTCCAGACAGTTTTTCAAAATCAAACGTCCTGTATGAATAATTGCATGCTGATATCTTCAGTAAACTCAAGAAAAACAAGACTTGTGGATTCACTCGAAATTCATCATCTTTATTCTGCAAAGACAAGTGTTAGCTAGCTGTCTAGTCTTGCAAGGTAGCAAACGCAGTACGAAGAAAGCATATAGAGAGGGCGATAGGGCCGGACAGCAATTTTTCCATGTCCCCCCCAGGAATTACTCCCTGACATTTTACCATGTATTGACCCTCCTACAAATAAATGGATCTCCGCCCCTGGATATAGCCTACAGTACAAGTTGTACACATTCTTATAGCAAGGTTCGTCTTGTTGGAATTTATTATCCGATACTGATCGGCCTATTTCATTATTGAATTGGAAATCATGAAATGCTAGTGTTCCTGCCTCATGGGCAGATCAGGGCATTGTGACGCATATGAGACGTTATTGTTAGATCATTAGCCACATTGATGCCACGGTTATGTTTCAAGTATTCTCACACAGAACTTAAAATTGACTGAGCAACACAATATTACAGTTCATCAGTGCTATCGGCTTTGTATTTTAAAGGTTTATTTCATATTTGCGGACTCTGGTCTTCCCGATCTCACAATGTCGGAAAGAAACGAGGTAGGCCTAAGTAATAGTTTAATTTCAAAACCATTAGACTTACGTGTTTTAGAGATATACGTTTTTGACTATTTATGGCTTAAGAATGGTTAAAATCAGACAAAATGTCCCTCTCCGCTTAGGTCCCCTGTTATAGATTATTATATATATACAATATATATAAAAAGATTGCTAGTTTTGTGTGTGTAATTTAATTGAGCTATTTTGTGTCCCATTGATATTAGGGCTTTAGTTTGTGGTGCTAGCTAATAAATTAATACAAATAATAGCTTACTCAACAGGACTGTTTCTCTCGAAAGTGTCATTGACCAAATACCTTGGTGGTTGTGTAGAGAGTGTTCAAAATTATAATTATTAACTATGGTAGTTGTTCAACAACACTTTCAGCAAACACACCCCAGGTCTATAGTTGGTCAAGAAAATGTATGTATGAAAATATGGAATTCAAATGTCTTATTTATAACTGTCATAAGATCAGATTTGTCTAATATGCCTAGTTGCCATGACAGCAGAAGTTGCTAATTGTCATGATGACATGGCTGTATAGCAGTTTAGCATACAGGCATGTTGTCAAGACAGCTTAAATTGTTAGTTGTCATGACAACCAGTTGTCATAGCAACACAATGACAGGATGTTTAGGTCAATGTTGCCTGGGTGTCTCTAGGGTCTTTGTATAGTACTTAAGGTGGTTGCTATGGTCACTGAAGGGTGTCCCTATAATAGTTGTGGTTACTATGGTAGTTACCTGGGTGCTGCATTGGTAGTCAAGGTGGTTGCTAGGGTGTTGGTATGGTAGTCTAGGTTTTTGCTATGGTGGTTGCTAAGTTGTCATGATGGCAGTGGTTCCTAGGGTGTTGCTAGGTTAGTTGAGGTAGTATCTATGATAATTGAAGTGGTTGCTAGGCTGGTTGCTGGGCATTGCTAGGGGAGTCATGGTGGCTGCTAGTGTCAGTAAGAAGAAAGAGTAGAGAAAAGAAGGATAGAAAGAGAGGAGTGAAAAATGTTTGGCTAATTTATGTTTAAAATGTTGGAGAAAACAAAACAGAAGATAACAGTACAGTTGATGATAAGAGAGATATGACTGGGCATTTTATTCCAAAATCCTGAAGGGACTGACTGCTGAGATTAATGAACCCGATGATTACAACTAACTATGTTGTTTTTATTCTTAGTCAAAAGAAAAAAATCTTTTGAAGGAATCAAGAAGCTGAATGTAGTTCTACAACGAGGACCAAAATGTTTGTGCAGGTAAGTCTATGCCAATATTCAGACACAAAAAGTATGTCAATAAAAGTAGTCAAAACAAGTTTTAGTACATAAAAGAACGTTTAATATCTAACAGTCAATACAAGTTCCTCTGTGCCAAAAGTCCCACTGCTAAAATTGTCAACATGCCCTACCACACATCTTAAAAATAATACATGTGCTTTTTCAGATCTGGATCATATGAACCTCTCCCCCATGATACGCCACCTTGTGGAGAACATGACAGAAGAGTAAGAGACAAGTAAAAATATATTCAGTGTTTCCTGTCGTATAGTAAAGTTCCAATGTTCTAAAATGCTTTTCTCTTTTGCAGGCATTGGAGAATTGTCCGTGAGGCTCTATGTGTGCCTGTGGTTTGATGTTCGCCACATAAAATCCTTTCGTATATTAATGTTCCGATTTATATATGGAGGGTTGATTTGAATACGGAAATTCTCTAATATTTCTTTTTCTTCAAATATTTCTCATCTGGATGGACCTTATTGGTCTTGATTTCGTTTACTCAGAGGGACCAAAGAAGAAGTTTGGGGCCATCTTTGTGGCTATCATAGGTGAAGAAAGTATCCAGACCTGCTGCATTATTACCCTGCTCCCAGTCCTCAGTGGAAATTCTGGGTGGTCGCCTGTCCGCATAGTATGTGGAATGAACAAAGTTCAGGGCAACACAACCACATTTTAGGTAATGTACAGTAATCACGGAATGAACTTGTTTACTCATTTTATTTTCCTAAAACACAAGATTTTACTGTTTATTACTCCCGTCATCAGATGCCAAACTAAAGTAGCACTTCCCCACTGCAATGATTCCCAAATAACATCCTGTTGTGAATTAGCATGGGATTCATCGTCATGTTTTAATTTAAGTGAACTATGTGTAACTAGTTCTATGTAACTATGTGTTGTCAGTTTATACATGTGGTCTTTATGCCTTGGAATAGGGTAGCAACCTCGGAGGCCAAGAGACTGAAGGATCATCTCTACGCCAAGGATCTCAGAGGATACAAATGAAATGCTCTTGGCAGCAGCCAAGAAAGAAGTCGATGAGATTTTGCGAGAATCTGGTCAGAATAGTCAGTGGTTTGGATCCAGTTGCGCCTGCCTTACCAGAGGGATATTCTAATGTGGATTTGACAGCCTCATGCACCATTAAGGACTTTGACTCTGGTCCTACTACAGCACCCATGATGGCTGAGGACGCTAAAGCCTCAGGACTATCACAATCCATCCCTTGCTCAACAGTTTACCGACACTGAATTTCAACAAAGGGCAGCAAAGCAAGTGAGTGAGGTTTTGCTTCAAAAACTCCTTGAGGAATGAATCCCCAATTGAGGAATTTGCTGAAGATGACGAGGAATCAACGCAACGCAGAAAGTCAAAAGACCTCTGTAGGGTTCATGCTATCTTTCCATCTGGTCCCCGGTCAGAGTCTCTTGCAGTTGATCTAGTTGGTGATATTATTGAATCCATGAAGGACAAAGTCTCCGGCCAAGAGGTCCATTCAACATCATATGATGTTGTTGGATGTGTTATTGAAGGGATGAAAGATCTTTTGGAGAAAACACAAGCCCTAGGAACTGTTGTTCCAATGAAAAGGATCTACAGGACAACATCTCAAAGAATGTTCAATGCAATTCAGAACATGGTGGGGAAATTGTTTTGCAAATCTTTTCACTCAGAGAAAACGACAGTGGCTTCTGCCATTAATGTCACTAGCCAAGTAATTGTGTCCATGCAGAGTGAACTTCCCGATCTCAAGACGGCAGGAAATCTAGAGCAGGTAGAGCTGATTGATAAGATCCTTAGTGCTATGTTGAATGAAGTACAAGTGATTGACATTGAAACAGAAACAGACAGGTCACAAAGCCCTGGATTGCCATTGTCACACTCCTCAGTATCATTTCACTCAGAAATAGATGACCAATCCAAACTCCCCGGTACTTCTGTTCTCCCTGAAGTGTTTATCGAAAGGATTTCCCCTCTTCTGACGCATACTTTTGTTGACATGGATGCTGCTTCATTGTCTCCTGGATGTGCAAATGAAACCATCAGTAAGTGTGTTAGACACCATCTTAGAATGGGAAAAACGTGTACCCATCAACTGGAAGAACTGGAGAAATTGATCACTGAACACAAATAGGTCATATTCCCTGTGATATTGCAGATCGAGGTACATAAAACACTAAAAGGTTATCATGGTCTCGAGACCATTTCCGTGCCAGCTGGAAAGAGTCTTTCAGATTCTATTCTTTGCAAAATTAACATCTAGAGCTGAGGGAAAGAATGAAATTCCATCAGGGTTCGTTTACAGTTATGTAGAGGAGGGCCTGTTGACGCGACTACTCCTGTCATGTTTGTTCCCCTCAGCATCTTCTGAGAATCAAGAACTTTTACAGAATAATCTAGAGACCCTCAAAATCATCACCTGAGGTGTTTGTGAAGTACAATGAATGTATTCACACAAGTGATGACCAACGAAGTCATGGTGGCACTCTCCACAGAGTTAAAGGAAATGTTTCTTCTGACTTGAAGGAATTAGTTAAGGAGGATCAGAAACTCTTAGACAAACAGGCCACAGGACACTAAAACGAGATCATCCAGCACTAACTCAACAATCTGCCCCCTGTACTTTTGACGAACATACAGATTTGATGCAAAAATAGTCCAGTGTGAAGGAGTCACCAGTTCATGTCACCTACGTCTGTTAGAGTCCAACAAGAAGGACTATTCCTCCATGGTCTCCATGCTGGTCATTCGACTCCTGAAGAAAGTCAAATAGCTTACACCAGGGACATTGGGCCCCACCAGGATAGGCACTTCCAGATAATGTGCTGGATATGTCCAGAGACTTGATTCGGAAGATTCTGTCTGAGCTCGATACAGCTTTTGGCATGACAGGCGATGAAACCTATCCTAAGGATGTGAATTTTCACCAGATTTACAGAAACGTTTACAAAGAACTTACTCG
The DNA here is from genome assembly GCF_900700415.2 of Clupea harengus. Lineage (NCBI taxonomy): Eukaryota > Metazoa > Chordata > Actinopteri > Clupeiformes > Clupeidae > Clupea > Clupea harengus. Next base: position 25,479,564 of record NC_045170.1, on the reverse strand, counting down.
ACAGTTTGGGTCTGAAGATGTGCTCTGTTTTGCCCTTGAATCACAAGATCAATCTTTTGAATCATCACTGGTAGAAACGCTAACAAAAGAGATAACTAAGACTTGTAGCCAAACCAGCATACCAGCTTCTACACATCTCCTTCCAATTCAACATACAGTTGGACAAGACCAAGGAAAGGAAAAGACCAGGAACAAAATGTTTCCAGTTTGGCTCAAGATGCCAACAATCAAATCGAAGGTAAAGTATCATGCGTATAATTTAGCTCATGTAACTCATGGAGTTTTTTACTGTCATACAGCCATACTGTCTATTCACTACAAGATGTACTGTACTGTACAAGATGTATATATAACTATGTGTTCTTCAGAAACCAAAGAGAGGGTCACAGAGTCTCCTTGTAAGCCAGGACTTTCCTGTTGCAAACACTAGTAAGTTCATGGTGATATTTGAAGCAATACTTCAACTAGATCAAACTATTTTCATGTTTTTGCCTGCTATAAATTAACCAGTTTGGATGAGGAGGATAAATCATTCCCTATTTTTTTCACAGAGCTCAGTGAGACGCTGGCTTGAGGTCGCCAAGGCTCCTGTATCTGCTGCCCACTGGAGATGCCACAGGAGGAAGAGACCGTAGGGTGCTGTTTCTTCAGTGATGCCGAAATTCAAGTTCTCCTTCAAAGGTGGAGTTCAGTTTCTATACGAGATGTTATTGTAATTTTAGACATTATGTGTACTAATGCTGTTCAGAGAGGCTACTGAGTGAAAGAACACATTGGTGTAACATGATCTGTGAGTATGCAGTTTAGATATTTCATTATTCATTACAATTTGAATCTGAAATGATTTAATCTCTCTCTCACTTTATCAGAAAATGAGGAAAGGTGCTAAAATTGGGCATTGTGACGATGATAAGTCCTTTGAAGAGAATATCAATGTCTTAGGTAAGTGAAACTGAAAGTCTGAACACATAAAGATATATTTATTCACTGTAACATTGAGTATTGAGGATTCACTAAGTAGACGTACTTGGAAAGTGTTGTTTTTTTCTTCGCCATCTCTTTTTCAGCCTGTGCAACATCTTGTCAGACTCAGCTCAATGAGGCTACTGCTGAACTGACTGCTTCTGAGAGCCAAACTAAACTGGAAGAGACCGCATCTAGGCTGACCAACACATCTACTCCAGAGATGGGACTGTCTCACCTAGCTGTTTAAGTCACCAACACAGCTTAATGATCCTTTGGATCATCGGATCCTCTAAGAACTCTTCGGTCCTTTCAACTACATTTTTTTTAACCCCAATCTGGCTATTTTAATTAAACTTATTATTGCATGCATATTGGTGTAACTTTGCCATTTACTATGAGGATGACTACATACAGAGGTTCTTGAAAGTTCTTGAACAACAGCTTTTAATTGATTTTAATCTCATATTAAAATATAGACCATATGAATCTAACTGTGCTTAATTGTAAGATATGTCACAGGCTTGAAGCTGAAAGGTTAGCTTTGCATTGTGTTTTGATGAGAAGTTGCAGATGCATGTAAGACTGATTAGCAGGGATATTACACAAACCAGCCCACATACTACTCTGGAGTCCCATTGGATGCCTACAGCAGACTTGCAGCCATTTGAATGGAGAAAAGTTACAGTGATCAATGATGACTGTATTTTTTCTTCTTTTCACAATATTGCCCACCATGAACTTTACAAAATAATGATTCACCAATAAATATCATCACTATTAAAAAAAACATCATCACCAACACCATCAAAACAAGGACGTTATGTATGGGACTGTACAGCCATACATAATAGGTGCTCAGGGTTCAATTTAGGCCTCAGTGAAAAATGAGAGTCCAACACTTACAAGTGTACATCACAAAGACACACACATACACGTTCAAGCAAACCAGTACGCTCACATCTACATGTCTAAGACGTGACATTAGACAGGAGAAAGTGTGTGTGTCGATGGTGGATGGGGAATGGGAAGTGTGGAGTGTAAAGGCAGGTGTTTTCTCGGGCCAAGTGTTTGGATCCTGATTTCACCGCTGGTCTTGTGAATCACATGATGGAGGGAGCAGTCGTAAATCGGCCAGATTGGAGTACGCCCATATTCTTAAGGTCTGAATTTGTGAGAAATCGTTGGTGATTAGACATCCTCGGATTTAAATAATTAGAATAATAATAAATACGAGAGTATTTGTATCATAAACTATTACGTTTCACATTTATAGTCATGATTCTACCAGGCATCGCGACGTCCTAACATAAATAAAACCACTACTACACGAACACTGCAAATGGCATTGAATAAATAAGCACTAAACTCAAGCGCGTGGATATAGCCAAGGTGGAATAGAATGGAGAAGTGAATTTACATGCAGCTGAATTCCTCCTTGAAGAGCCTTCATTTGCGTTTGAACTTTTGACATTATTTGTCTGTGAGTAGATATTTCGTGTTAAAACATTTAATGCCGTTTAGAGAATTTAAAAAATCACGTTGAATTTCTGTTTGTAAATGTTATAAGAGAATTCGGTATTAAGAAGCTAAATTATGCTAGCTCTCGTGGTATCGTGCTACCTTTATGCCACATTATTTGGCATGTATCTTTATTTCTGTCTGTTCCAGACAGTTTTTCAAAATCAAACGTCCTGTATGAATAATTGCATGCTGATAACTTCAGTAAACTCAAGAAAAACAAGACTTGTGGATTCACTTGAAATTCATCATCTTTATTCTGCAAAGACAACTGTCAGCTAGCTGTCTAGTCTTGTAAGGTAGAACACGCAGTACGAGGACAGCATAGAGAGAGAGGGCAATTTTTGTGTGTGTGAAACTGAAATTTTACCATGTATCAGGGACACCCCCTACAATGAAATGGGACCTCCGCCGCTAATTTCAAGACCAACATGATTTCTGTATGGTATATTTAACATCCATTAAGCTTCTGTGAATGTGTTATTATCAGGGGTGGAAGTAACAAAAATGTATTGAGAAAAATTGAGGTGATGAAAATGCATGTGAATTGAGAATTGAGAGATAAAAATGGAAACGGTGATAAATTGTCAAGTGATTTGTTAAACTTGATTGACATTTTATTTGAAACAGTGTTGCTCTAATAATTAACTCATAATTAACTCAACTGACACAAGCAATTTTTGTTACTTCTGCCCAAGGACTATCTGTTTTTTTGCTCTCAACTTGCAGACACGAGACGACATTCTCATAATCTGTCTTTGCCAACAGCTTCACCCAGTCTGATCTCACAGCCAAGGGAGGCCCCAGGAGACTGACACAGCAGAGCTGTCCCTTGGTGACCTGGACAGATGAAAACCACTGAACGCTGTTTCTGCATAAAATAGCAAAATATAAGCCTTGATGTTAAATTGCAACTCATTTCTGCCTCCTCTGGCCTCCTGCTAGTGGTATAAGGTTATTGTTATGGTTCAGGTGTGGTTATCATATGGTTAAAGTATTTGGCAAACGCTTTTGTCCAAAGTGATTTATAAAACATGCAGTACATATCCACTCTAGCTATTAAATATTAAAAGGGGTTTCAAAGAGGTTCTCATGGAATTGTTGTTGCAATCATTCCTAATTGTGCCATGTGTGAGTGCTGCCTGGACCCTTAGGATCGCAATTTGTGTATATTTTTATTATTATTATTATTTTCATTATTATTGTTTTATGTTTTTAGGTCAGCCATGTGGCTTTAACAACAGTAAAAGCCGAAAGACAGAGGACCAGGGGATATGGCAGATGGTCAGTGCTAAGCACAGGGTGAGGAGCAGCAGCTGGATGCCGCTGAGGCCATGATGACACCGCTGGGATTTGGAGGTCTAAGTGGTCAGTGTTCGATGGAAGCCCGCAGAAACAGACAAATCGAACAATTGTCATGTCTGGGGATAATGTGGAGTTCCTCTTGATCCCGTCTCGATGCAGCTGTCACCCCCCCTCCCTCCTAAACCTTATCAGAGGCTGAGATGACTTCCTTGCACTGAGATGACAGTGCAAGGAAGTCAAAAGCCTCACATGACGTTGAGGCACAGCAGTCCCATTGAAGATTTAGTTGGACTGCTGACTGTGATTCAGGAACCAGTGTGTTGCACAACATCTCAGATAGAACCAGTGTGTTGCACAACATCTCAGATAGATTTGTAATGCATAAGGTTTTCTCAGGTCACACCCTGTACAGCCCAAAATGACCCTGTAGTTGGTATTGTATTAGTTTTTATTTAAACATGAAAATGGGCAAAAAATGACATAGGTTTACTCTTAAGGACTAGGCATGGGTTTCTGTAAAAAACCTTTTGAGATCGTGCTCATTTTTAACGGCACTAAAAATGAATACATTTTGAACTGAATTAAGTACCCCAGCAGATCATGCTGGAAGATAAAGCAATTAATGATCCTAAGGAAGTTTGTAATGCTTTCAATAATCATTTTATCCAATGCGGCACTTTGTTTGACCTTTCTAATTTCCCTGATGTACCGGATGGAGTGCTAGATAACTTCACTGTTGATGCCAGGTCACTGGGAACTGACCCAACCACATCCTTCTCTTTTAGACTAATACAACAGCATGAAGTCCTCTCTGCTCTTCGTAATTCTAAATGTATGAAGAGCTCAGTGGGTGCAGACCAGTTAGACCCACGTCTCTTGAAGCTTGCTGCCCCCATTATAGCCAGACCCTTGACCCACATTTTTAATCTATCACTTTTTTCTGGCTACATTCCTAGCATCTGGAAATCTGCATTAGTGGTGCCCCTTCATAAAGGTGGAGACCCAAATGATATGAACAATTATAGGCCGATCTCCAAGCTCCCATGCCTAGCCAAAATGTTGGAATCCTTTGTAAATGAGCAAATTAGCTCTTTTCTATCTTTAAACTCAATTTTATGCCCCTTTCAATCAGGTTTCAGAGCTGGCCACAGTACCATTACTGCAACAACCCTTGTGGTAAATGACATAGCCTCTGCTGTAGACAAGAAACAATGTTGTGCCGCTTTATTTATTGACCTGTCGAAAGCTTTTGATACAGTAAACCATGAGATACTTTTTGGCAAACTGGACTCCCTGGGATTTGATAATGTCTCCCTCAGATGGTTAAAAAACTACTTCACGGGTAGAACACAATGTATAGATGTTGCAGGCCTTACATCTGAGGCACTAGTAATTAATTCTGGTGTCCCTCAGGGCTCTATTTTAGGCCCGGTATTGTTCTCACTTTACATTAATAATATCTGTGACCATCTAGAACATTGCAAAGTCCATTTTTATGCCGATGATACAATTTTGTATGCCTCAGCGCCCTCTATAGATCAAGCAGTTTCAAACCTTCAACATGCTTTTGATTGTGTACAGCAGGGCTCTTCAATAGGCGGCCCTTGGGCCGGATCCGGCCCTCGAGCTGCTTTGGACTGGCCCCGGGAGTGTGCTCCGGTAGCAACATTCAGTTCGTGACTATGGCTAATTGTACACTCTCACGTGCAGTAGGTGGCGGTATGCACCTGTATAGGTGGCGGTATATTTTTTCCTACTCTGATATATATGGCCAGAAAACATTTGCCTGTAAATATTTTCTTAAACAGTTGATCAGTTATTACTTAGAAACATTACTTCTTGTGGAAACCACTTGTAATGAACCGAAGTTTGTTCGAATTGTTTACTTTGATGAATATGCTAATCGCCACACACAGAGAAGCGGGGGCAGAATAGTAAAACCAAAAATTGGTGCATTTGGTAGCAGTTAAATTAATTACATTCTAAACAACTGATACAGTTCACCTGAACTGAGTGATGACATTTGAAACCCATTTCCTTGATAGAATACCAAGCACTTTTAAGTTGTTACAATTCTATTCAGTTCCATGCAATGCACTTTGTTGTTGGAGATACATTTGATTCTGCCTGTTACACAAATCAGTTTAATCTTAAATATTGAGGATAATGACCAGTAAAGTTGTGTTGGTACAGCTATGTACAATGAAGTGCATGTTTTTGTTAGTTAATTGCATTTCAATTGTCTGTTAATATGGCTTGGTTATTGCGCACCTGGTTTGATTTTTGAATTCTTGGGCCTATGCGTCCTCTTGGGCATATGTTGTTTAGCACTTACAAAATAGAATATATTCACTCCTTCAGTATGTTGTTGTAATTTCTTTATTTGTTACCGTGATTACTCATATCCTCCGGCCCCTGACTTTGCCTCAGTTTAAAGAACCGGACCCAGCTCCAAACTAATTGAAGAGCCCTGGTGTACAGGATTCCCTAAAGTCCCTCAAATTGATGCTGAATGAATCTAAGACTAAATTCATGATTTTCTCCAATGATAGAAATAATGTCCCCCCCCACCCATAGGATATGCACCCGTTCTGGGACTAATATTGAGCAAGTTCCTTGCTATAAATACCTAGGTATCTGGCTAGATGATAGGCTGTCATTTAAATCACATGTTCTTGACCTAGCTAAGAAGGTTAAAATTAAACTGTGTGCTCTCTATAGAATAAGATCTTGTTTTACTTTTGAAAACCGAATGGAAATAGTGCAATCAACAATTTTGTCAGTTCTTGACTATGGTGACATTGTTTACATGTATGCTGCACCCTCTACCTTAAAACTCCTGGACTCTGTTTACCATAGTGCTATTCGATTTGTTACAGGAGACGCTTTCAGGACCCACCACTGTAACTCATACAAGAATGTTGGTTGGTCCCCTCTAGCAGACAGGAGGGAAAAACACTGTCTTTTATTTGTTTATAAAGCCTTAGTGGGAAAACTGCCTAATTATCTCATGTCACTTTTAAAATTAAAATCCATCTGTCATAATACACGGTCACAGAGCCTCATCTCCCTTGAAATCCCCCTTACAAAAACTAATATAGGTAAAATAGCTTTTAAGTTCTTTGCTTCCCATAAACGGAACACTATTCAAGTGGAGTTGAAATTAACCAAGTATTTGTCTGTCAACCAATTTAAGAGCCTTTTAGATAATAAGGATGTGCCTCAATGCTGTTGTTTTAAATGATTCTCTGATTTAACTTTTTTACTTTATGTTATTTTATTTAATTTTTTTTATACTTAATTTCTGAGTTGTTTAATGTGTTTTTTTAAATTTATTTTGTCTGTTTTGTTTTGTCAGGGCATTGCTGCAAAAGAGCCCTGTGCTCAGTCAATTCTCCCTGAATAAACAATGATGATGATGAAGTAGAAAGGACAACATACATGATAAAGCTCTATTAGATTGTGTGTTACAGTCCTGGTGATGGACTGCTTTAAAGAAGGTAATGATGACAAATTGGAACTAGAAATTTGATTGGAATTTTCCTGAAGGAAATACCAGTGCATGAAATGCAAAAGTTAAGAAAGGAAGAAGAAAAGAAAGAAGAAAGGAAAGAAGAGTGAAAGAAGGAAAGAAGAGTGAAGAAAGGAAAGAAGAGTGGAAGAAGGAAAGAAGAGTGAAAGAAAGAAAGAAGAGTGGAAGAAGGAAAGAAGAGTGAAGAAAGAAAACAAGAGTGGAAGAAGGAAAGAAGAGTGGAAGAAAGAAAGAAGAAAGGAAAGAAGAGTGAACAAGAGTGGCTCTGGATAAAGACAGTAAAGAGAGAGTGAAGAGGGAAAATATTGAAAGGAGAGAAAATGGAGTGAAGCAGAGAGATGGAGTGTGAGAGAATATAGAGGTAGAGGGATAGTATGGGAGTATGGAAGGTGTCTCTTATATTCCCAGTTATACAGTTGAATGGAGAGGGAGAGAGAGAAGAGGAGCCTTGGAACCTTGGCCAGGTGTCAGTGAAGCACAGGTGCAAGCCAGTTTAAAGACCCTATTATGATGTCATAATGGCCCAATGTAAGTCAATGGGAAAATTTGTATTAGTTTTTCTTTAATATCTTAAAAAATATAAAGTTCAGAAAAATGAAAAATACATAGCACAGGTGTCCTTTACAAGACACCTAGGCGCGACAAAGTTTGAACAAAATTTCTACGTTAAGCGGTTCAAACTGAATTAAGCACAGAAAAAGGTAAAACGAATAATACGAATAATAAAAGTTTGGATAACAATACAGGGCATTTCATGCACTGTAATTAAGAAAAGGAAAATCAGGTAGGAACAAAAGTACACAGTAATCATAGTGTATACATGTGATACTTAAGAACAGAACATGTCAAATGGAAGTTGAACATAGTTACATTTGGTTTCTTAAATGAGCTCGTAGCCATAAACCTGAAAATATGCCATTCCAGGGTTGAAATAGGATACAGATCAAATGTCAATACAGTACAATTGTGAGGAAAATGCCTCTATGAGGAAGACTGAATGCAGATGCAGACCTCTGAGATCAACCCAGATTACCTTGGCTGCCAACAGTCATTGAAATAAAAAGAAAACCCTTAATCCTTTTGAGATTAAGTTGTTTTATTCAGGAATTCTCCATTCAAAATAATGGCTTTTGCAGAGCATGAGCCAAACAAACCCAATGTCATCCTGTTAAAGAGGGAGAGGGAGACTGTAACGTGAATGAATGGGCTAGACTTAATCCTAAATTAAACTAGAAAATGGCACTGGAGGTCAGTCTCATCACACGAGACCCTGCAGCAACGATGCCAGCAAACCAGTCCATATGTATGAGTGTTTGTGTGTGCAGAGGGACACTTGACACTGGATTTCTGCTGGAAAACTCAACCCATCCCGGGTTACCAGCTGCTGACTGTGGCACAGATTTGAGGTGCCTCTGTTTACACGTCATCATTTTAATCCCATGCTGGATGCAGAGCAGATGCCCAGAAGAGACACTGGCCACAGGAGGAGCCAGCAAGGGGACAACACTAAGGCCTTAAACCGCTTTTAACAAACATGGACGTTTATTCTCTTAGCATATGGTCTTCGGCATAAATAAATGAGATGGATCAACAAAAACAGATTTGAACCAAAAAATTGCAAGCTAGAGTTACTCTGTATATCCATGGCAATTTTGGTTTTAAATCAAAAACCATTTCTAGGCAATATAGTCCAAGGTTTCAACCATGATCATAAAGGTCAGTGCAGTTTAGAATGAGAGGAGGTCATAATTAATGAGGTTTACCAGATAAAAGATGACAAGGGAAAGCGGTCCAAAGCAAGAGATATTGTGTAGTGGACAAGGAGGGAGGTCTGTTTTGAAATAATTATACAGGCCGATATCAAAATGACACTTTTAATATCAGAGTTATCTAAAGTGCAACTAACTTAAAAGTGATTGTTGATAGAAATAACAGAGAGTGGTTTTGTAGATCAAATTTATTTGAACAAATCAACATAGAAATATTGCATCAACTTCAGTAAACGTAGTTGTGTCAAATCCATAAAACCAGCAGGCCTGCATCAACAGATACATAAGCTCATGTGATCTTCTGCCATCACAAACATGTGTCACCTCTGTGCAGGACCTGAATGCACCTCGGAGATCCCCAACTGATCAAGGGCAGAACACCTCCAAGGGACTTCAAACATGACTGCTTTAAAACTGCACATTCTCAAAAGCTGACATCAATCCAATTTGGCTCAAGCTGGAGGTTTGAAGGCTCTGTGGACCCTTGTCACTCATAAAATAATATTTACAGTGAATGGTGTACAGGCAAAATGATTCAATGCTGACCATTGTATGTAATGGTATATTGGATGGTATATCAAAGTCATGCAAGAGTTAGCGCTGTTCTGACAGAAATCCCACTAAAGACTCAATGGGGCGGCCATAGCCTGCTATGGGGACTCGTACAGTTCAAAAAATACAAAACAATCAACCAAACAAACAAAGATTCAATGAACTATAAAACTACAGGTTAAGGCAACAGAATAGACCTGATAAAAGTGTCAAGAGACATGGATTTTAGAGCTGCTCTAAATATGTCAAGCAATCCTCTAATATTACATCAACACCTCAAGTCCAATGCAAAATCTTCACATTTCACCTTTTTTTTTCTCAATAAAGCCAACAAAAAATACAACACCCAGGGTGCAGTACAGCCAATGGCACAGTGCAATCACAAAGAGTCAAAGGAGAAAAACCCTTTGAACCGGACATGGAGCGGCTTCACAGAAAACACACACAACTAAAGCTAAAGCAAACAGATCACAGGTCTGAACCATGGATGGCATTTCTTTACTAAATTCAAACATTTGATAAACTGTGAAAATGCACACATATGTACAATGGAGGCCAAATCTAACGTCACATTTTTAAAAACACGGAGAACATATGTAGTGTGTTGAAAGGGAGCCCTGTGGCAGGTAAGATTCTCTGTCATACTTGGGTTGTCCCTTTAACTCCTCAGCTCACATGTTCAGTCCAAACATGGGACTCTGTGGTCCCTACTGTCCACTCTGCAGTGCATCAGGCTCCTCCAGGGGGGGATATCATAGCAACTACTACACGTCTGTGGTACCGACACTACTGCGTGCAAATCACCAGTACCAAAACACCACAGGAAAGATGAGAGAAAAAGAAACATTCAAAGTATGCGTGTCTTTTAAAATGTCTTTTGTGTTTCCAGGAAAAGCTTCACATTACCTATAAGACACAGCTTTCAAAAGTACTTATAATAGAGATAAAAATAATGATTTGTATTGTCACCCACTGCGGGGAAAAAAAGGACAATTTAGCTCTAAAGCGTTCCTCTCTGCAGTGTGGCTTACAGTGCACACAGTCAGGATTTAGTTCACTGGAGCAGCAGATTTGCAGCGTTTGTCTAGTGTACTGATCCAACTCAGCATTTTTCATGTTTTTTTTCCATGTGCTTTTTTTTGGATTTCTGAGGAGCACAGTCAGTGATTTCTGGTATTAAATTCTGCACTGAGTGATTATTGCATGAGGGCAGCCATCGGCATGACGACGAGGCCCTGCAATCAGGTCTCTCTCCTGGCCTTCTTTTTATGCACATGCTTCAGAGGTTCTGGATGCTGGTCTGTTTTTTCTGTCAAATAAATCATGAATAAAGACAAAAACAGAATATTATATATTATATATAGTATTTACATATACAGTATACGACTAAATCAAAATAATAAAAACATGGTACCAGCGTAACTCATTCAAGACATAACATGTGTGTATATGTCTTGTAAATGTGTGTGTTGTCTCACACTGTGTGTCTGGTCACTCACTCTGATATCCTGGGGAGGTGTACTCTGTGTGTGTGTGTGTGTGTGTGTGTGTGTGTGTGTGTGTGTGTGTGTGTGTGTGTGTGTGTGTGTGTGTGTGTGTGTGTGTCTGTCCGTGTGTGTGTGTGTGTCTGGTCACTCACTCTGATATCCTGGGGGAAGTGTACTCTGTTTGGCAGTGTGTGTGTGTGTGTGTGTGTGTGTCTGGTCACTCACTCTGATATCCTGGGGGAGGTGTGCTCTGTTTGGCAGATCCTGACTCCCCCATGGCTGAGTATGTCTGTGGTTTTGGTGACCCACTCTCCTGTAAACAGACGTGACATGGTGATGTGCACAAACATCACATCAATACCAGAGGTTTATCAAAACAAACTGCTGCTGACAGACAGCCAGTCTCATTTCATATGTGAATGTATTATGCTACAGACAGATGTCTCTAGATATCACTCTTGCAAGCCATGGTCGCAGCTCCATTCAAAAAATTCAATTCAATTCAATTTTTTTTATATTGCGCCAAAACAATTAAATTGTCTCACAGCACTGTACAAATGTCCCATTCAGATTTCATGCATTTCACTGCAGTTTAAAGGTGCACTAAGTAGATTTTGTTGATACAAAATGAAAATGGTTTTAGACTAAGATAAATAAATAATATTGTTCCCCAACAGTACTGTGCACTTGACCCCCCTTGTTTCAGTTCAGTTCAGTTCTGTTCTGTTCTGTTCTCCCAGTATAGATGAGCTGCTTCCTCTTACCATCTCTGCAGCATCCCCCTCCTCTGGACTCTTCTTCTTCTTCTTCTTCTTCTTGGATTTTGTGGCTCCACCCATTCCTCCATCACCTTTCTCTTTGTCATCATCTGAGTCTATTGACTAAAGGAATACAAAACTATATACACATTACTGAACACTTTACACCAATATATTAACACATGACTTCAACATTGTATGTTAGAATATTCCGGTGGGTCACAACAACATAGATTACACTATGAAGAGACCAGAAGACACTGCTGTGCTACAGTAATATGTCTACACACTGTGAGGTGGAGGTGGTTCTCACTGCTGTGCTACAGTAATATGTCTACACACTGTGGGGTGGAGGTGGTTCTCACTGCTGTGCTACAGTAATATGTCTACACACAGTGAGGTGGAGGTGGTTCTCACTGCTGTGCCACAGTAATATGTCTACACACTGTGAGGTGCAGGTGGTTCTCACCTGCTGGCTGACAAGTGCTGCTGCAGGGGCAGAAGTGTCCACTGCCGGCTCCTCATAATTTCCCCACAACTCTGTCGGGGCGTTCCAGTCCGAGCTGGGATCCACAGCAACCAAGCCATCTGCCACAGCACAGACAAACACAGTTTAAGAGCAATCTGCCACAGCACACACAAACACAGTTAAAGAGCAATCTGCCACAGCACACACAAACACAGTTAAAGAGCCATCTGCCACAGCACACACAAACACAGTTAAAGAGCCATCTGCCACAGCACACACAAACACAGTTAAAGAGCAATAAGCTCTTTCATACATAGTCTGCTAGTCACCCTGGTACACATGCAGAACATATGATGTTATACCTTATTCCAGACGCTGCTGCTGCATTAAGTGAATACAATATAGCAAGGGCCAGCAACCTAAGACACTTGGGCCACTGTGGGCATGTGAGCTCAAAGGTGCACAAGAGGAAGTGATAGTCCTTTAGGCTATGACATAATAAGCTGCTATTTTCATAGCAGCTATATTCATTTCAGTGAAAACGAAATGATTATGCAGTAAGGTTAAAACATTTCCATTCACTGGTCAACTGACTGGAAAGCAACAACGTGCGATGGGATGTTTAGAGAGTTGTGAGACTCACTGAAGCCGGACCACTCGTCAGCATTGGCTGAACTGTTCCACTGAAGGTCCGCTGCTGGCTGGGACACTGGCTCACCACCTGCAGCCAATATGAAATGTCTTACGGTTTCCCCTTTCACAGCTGTCATCAGAGCAACGTGATATTAATATGACAGCAGCTGCTTACCAGAGTTCAGTCCCGGCGCAAAGTTTACAGGGTTGAGTTCACTCTTCATCCAAGACCCTGTTGCATGAAGAACCATTCCTTTAAGACTCTCCAATAGCCAAGCCACTAAAGACAGATCTACTCAGAATCATCACTGCACTGTAAAATGGCGCAATATGACCTTAACGTAATATCAGTGCATTACATTATAGTGATAATGCATTCATGATGAAATTAATAATGCAGTGTAGTGTGTGTATCTGTGCTTTTGGAGATTATTGATTACTGGTTTAGTTAGGGGGACAAATGAAGAAATGTGGGACTTGACTTTGAAATGGAGTTGATTTGAGATGTTATATACCAGAGTCTACCATGGCATACCAGGTGTGTACATTTGTTGAAATTGAACACCTAAGTTGAGAAGGGGAAGCCTTTATCAGTATTTTTCCACTATGTACGAAGTGAGGTTATATCCCTACCTTCAGTCTCCTGGGCCCCACCCACTGGTTCAGAGTTTCTGTGCCCAGATGGCTTCCTCGTGGATGACCGTTTCTCACTGTCGGCCTGGTTCACTGGTGATCTAGGTTTCAAGGTGGGGTCTGTCCATCCTCCGCTGTTCACCGGCGGCACCTCAGTCCAGGTGCTGGGAGCTGTGGCAGGACACCCAGTTAACTGACATATACATTCAGAAAGTTCTTCTGGAAATACACCCATGATGTTAATTAACAAAGTTTGCCAGGAACTTTCCAATCTTAATCTGTCTAAGAAACGCTACGTTAACAAATGTGTCAACTGTACCTTGGGCCACAGCAGAGTCCGCTTTAGCAGCCTTAGCATGTGTGGAATCTACAATGAGAAGAAAACACTGTGATGAACCTATTGGACCAGTATATCTTCACCTTCATTCCTTTGCTTGCCTAAATGTATTGAAGCACAAATAATGGACTTGTGTCGTCTTACAATAATGCTTTAAGACAGCAAGTGGTCCAACATGGCTGGTCTTTGTTCTTTTGATTCTTTGTTATGTGAGGTATGGACAGTGTTTGTATGAAATGAATGAATGTCATGCGTCATGAAGCAGTCATGTGCACATCATAAGTAGATATCATCAATGGACACTGGTAAGAGAGGCTAAGCCAGAGGGAACAAAAAACAGTGTTTCATAAATAGGTGGAAGGGAAAAAATAAACAAACAAGCCAACAGTATCAACACCTACTGAACAGTGTCCTAATGCCAGATGACAGGTAAGGCTACAGCCTGCCTGGAGTGCACCCAGTAGTGTACCTCTGTTCTTCCTGGAGCCTGAGGAGGCTGGAGGAGCAGATGGTGCTGGCTCCCCCTGGTGGACCCTCCGGTCCCCTGCTCCCGGACTCTCATCGTTTGGGCCTTTCTCTTTCTTGCGCTGCTGTCGCCTCTCCTTGTTACTGACCATCTTCTCCCAGTCACCTAATAGACAAGGATAGACCAGACTGAATTAGGGCTACCGTTCTTCCCTCCTATCAAATGAATTATTGGTTTAAAGTTCTTCTGTGTTTTTTTATAGTGACTATAGTGATGTTTGTGGAACCTCCCTTCCCTTCATCTGTCTACTTTCCTTATCTGTCTTTATTTCTTTATCTGTATGTTTGTCTTTCACCTTCTACACACAGCTTTGCTTTTCTCTCCCCTCTCCACTCTCCACTCTCTCTGTGCATGCATCGATTATCTTTTCAACTTCTACAATCTTTTACTTTACATTTGTTTAAAAAAAATGTGAAAGCACTAGTATTTCCTTCAGGAAATGAAAATCGAAGGCTGTGGACGAACCACATGACATTTTTTAAGGCCACGGCCAATTCATCTACATGAAAAAACACTAAAATGACTTAATTAAAAAATGTAATACATGACATTCTTAATGTTTGAACACTAGAAATTCAGATTTTTTTTTGTATTTTAAAATCGGCTTATTGAAAATCCTTACGTCATTGACCAAAATACATCCAAAAGGAAAAACTATGTCTAACTATTTAAAATGAATGAACCCTTCATTAACAGTTTTACTGTATGACCCTGTGAGAAAACATCAGTTCAACAGTTATAACAGCTTAGTAACAATAACGGCTGCACTGACTGTACCTATCTTACGTAACTCAGAAGGTTCAGAAATGATTGCCAAGGAAGTAATGAAAACAAACAATTCTCCAAAAGTGAGGGCTGTTGCAGACATTCATTTGCTGTTCCATATAGTGTATTTGAAGGAAAGTGGGTTAATCCAAATGTACGCTGATATCTCACCTTCATCTCGCTCTTTGCCTTCCACGGATGGTACAGGGGCCTGGGTCGGTTTCACTTCAAGTTTAGCTTTCTTTTTGTTTTTCTTAACCTAAATGTCATGGGGAGGCATGATTATAAAGTCAGAGGGTCAAGTATTTATTTTCTTTACATGTTTCACACACACACACACACCCCCACACAACAACAACAACAACAACAACAAAGGCACAATTTGCACAAAAAGTAGTCAGAGTGTATCTATTGGATGTTTAACTTAAGCTCCATGACCCCGACAGCTACCCGGATGATCCGGAGCTAAAAGTCAAAGGGCTTCTGATCTACTTTTGGAAGTTCTACACTGAGATGCTTCATCAGCATATTCAGATGACAACCTGAAACTGCCACCTGGCTCTCCCTGATCACTTTACTTTCACTTGGCCAACTGTGTCCAGTCATTTGCCAACAGTGTCCAGTCATATATTGAACCCACGTGCAAGCCTAACAGAAAAAAGTGTAAACTCACTAAATTCCTTTCATAATGTCGACTGTGTTCTTCTGTCACGTTTGGTAAAACCGTCTCACAACACAGAGTTATCGTTTTAATAGAGCTTCGTTGCAACATCTTTAGTGATATTATTTCCCATGGAGAGTAACTCACCTTGTCAAGTTTACTCTCAGTTTGCAGCTTGGGGATGTCTTCTGCGACTTTGAGTTCCTCGGGTGGATCTGATGAAGTCCGACCGTTCGCCTGAGGTTTCTGATATTGACGAAATTGAGTAAAGGTCAATTAAGTTTACATTCTATCTAAAGACGCGTGTGCAGCATCAGCTCACTAGTATCTACATTACAGGTTAAAAAACAAAAAAGTAAAATCAACTTATGGATCCAACGTCGTACACATATGTAATTGACATCTTCCATTAATATATTCTGTCAACATACACTATCAATACATACTGTCAATAATTATATTACAACTCGAACCTGGTGGAGGTGAATGGTCCTATTGGCTGGGCTGACAAACCTTTCTTCTCGACAGACCAGCAAGCCAACAAATGTATTGTTCCCATACAACATTACGATTTTTTTGGCCGCCAGTTAACATGCAAACTAAGTAAACCCAGCAACTTGCCATGTCTTTGGAAAGCCCTTTACTATACAGTTAGCTACAGGCATTTGAAAATAACGTTACTTTGTACAACCTACCAATTTTCTATGTGAGCTAGCTTGCTAAGTAAACACGATGATGAACCTCTATGCTAACCAGCTGTTAGCTACATGCTAACAATGACTGAGTAACTGTCAGACTAGCGGCCCATTCGAATTGCATGAATTTTAATAACGAATACTGGAGCGTTTACGTATGGACAACCATCTATGCTAACTAAAGTTACACTGTTTATTATTTACAAATAAAACAATTCAGTAATCACGTTTGCATGTAGAATGGAGCAAGGGGTCTCCACATTTCAGTGCATACCTTCTCAATGATTTTTTTCTTGTTCTTCTTTTTGGGTTCCTCGGTTTTGATCATCTTAGTTAATGAGGCCTTCACAACATCGCTATTCTCACTCACGATAGGTCTCCGCTTTCTTCCAACGAAGAATCCGCTGCAGGCCGCTATCCACGAAAGAGCGACTACCACAAACAGACCGATGAATACAGTCGAGAGAATGATCCATGACGGGTAAAGCTCAGGCTTTAGGTCTAGTTCTACTCCAAGCTCGGTTTTGAGGAACTTCACACCTAAGGATAGGACTGTCCGTACACGACTGGAAATGAGTTCAGCTTGCTGCAACGCTAGGCCTTGCCAGTCCGTTGCCATCTTTCCAACAATCAGGCAGGCAAACAGCATTCAGCAGGACAACAACTGAGTAAGAAGGGGGCGGGGTTTCATTTGACAGTTTCATCAAAACAATGCCAGATTTTTTAAAGCATGTGAATTTGTTGACTAAATAGAATTGAATCTCTAACAAAACATCTATACAGAATAGGCCTACATATACTTTCCAATTAATGAACATTATATGACAATAGGTGCAATAGCCTACACATAAAATATGCATCCATCCATGTCAATTCACAATGTTCCCATGATATACAATTTCATGAATGGATGTCTTGATGGCAGGATCACAATTTTTATGTTTCAATTTGGAGGCTTATGTAGAAGAGGCATCAGTATTTTCCGAAGTGTTTTCATTCCGAAGTTGTGTGTGAGACAGGGCGGATTATCCAATCCCGAATCCCCACATACACCTAAAACAATCATTCTAGATGCAATTGAGAACCGTATGACTAAACTACAAACAAGTCGAAAAACAGACGAGAAGAATGAAAAGTGTATCGTTCATCTTTAAGCATCAATAAATAAAAAGCGTGAGAGCATCCAATACCGTGTTCAACATACATTCAAACTTGCTAGCCTACGTCTTGAGCACTTGTTTGTTGAATGTGGTTGCCGCTTTCGCAGAAGGAGGTAAGTGCATATAGATCGAAAGTTTATACTGGAAGCTATTTTGCGTCAGGTTAAACCCATGAGAGCAAGCAAAATGTAGTGGACTGGAATGCAAAAATACGTCCTCCTACTGCTCCAAAGCATCGGAAGCTGTGTAAAAAATAATCAGGAAATTAGAGATATACTGTATATATATGGGGTAGAGAGAAGTGGGGTGAGAGATATGAAAGGGCTCACGAGTGAGTTGTGTAGAGAGATTTTTGAGAGCCACTGTTGAATAGTTAGACAAAACGTCCACAGCCTTAGTAAGTCCCTGAGGTTTTGCTGGTTTGGGGACTGTGGTGATATCTCCTCATACCCTGCTGATTAGGTTGTTCCCCTGATAGGCAATACACTGTCAACTATTGCACTCTACCTGAGGCCTCCCATGTTTTCATCTTTGGGGAAAGTCTAACAACCCTACAGTTCATATATATTCAATATTCTACCAAATAATATAACCAATATTCTATGGAAGTGATGTGTCTGTAGTGGTATGTGTCCTGGAGTTGGATGACAAGACAAGACAGATCTGTTGTTTGATTTTACTCTGTATCAAAACCTCCTTACTGCTGCGTTTGGTCTAAAACTGGTGAGTTAACTACCTAAAGGCTTGCGAAAGCCTGCAAACGCCAACAGCAGAACAGCGGGTGCAGATAAAAGCTTGCTAGTATGCTAACTAGTGCCTTTTTGCGATACGGTTAGAAATGTAGTGCTGTGAAAGCTTTTCCTCCATTTCTTCCATTCTTCTGGTGGCCCGACCCTGACCTCTTAACTACATAATGCATCATCTGAGCAGCTCGAGGAAACGACAAGTCTCTCTTTCACATGACCGTGAACCATCACAAGGTATTTGAAGATGACACTAAAACTAGTTGCATAAAAAGTGGTGAAATGAGCTGTTGTTTGAAATGTTTAGATGACACACCTGTAAACTGGTAGAGTTGACACACATTTTAGATAGGAAGAATTGACCGGTCAGCCAGGATTTTAGTCATGCCTGCAATTTGTCAATCACATTGTAAAACTACATTTGGAGAACATGATGGCTGATATGTATGAATAAAGTGTTCACAGTAACAGGAGAGAATAAACCTCTCATTCGCTAATTAGAAAATCAGTACTACAATGAAAAATCGAAGAAGTGGTAAGATCTGTAAGGTTTAATATAAAACACACATGAATAAACCCAATTTCCCCGCTCTCACACACGCAGTATAATATATTTATGGCAAACATTCCTTGACCTAATTTTTTTGACCTTTAAATGATGACACATGCCATCATAAAACACTGAAAATAAAAACAGAATAAATAACCATCTGGACCATTAAAAATCAGCATCTAGGGTGAACTCACAGTCCATCGCATTTGACATCACACCAAATCTCTGGTATTCAGCAACCCGCTTCTCAAAAAAGTTTGTTTTCCCCTCCAACGAGATTGATTCCATGAAGTCAAAAGGATTTTCTGCCCGATATACCTTTGGTACAGAAAACATACATTAACCAAATGCCATAACCCATTTGATGATTTTTTTCTTTATTGTGCTTCTAATATGTATGCAAACTTAGGTGAGACCTCAAGATGTCCTAAATGCAATATTTTAAACATTTACATTATAACTATATAAGTTTACATAGTGTAAGCGCTAAACACTGTCCAGTTCTAAAGTGCTTTTCACTTGCGGTCCTCTGAAAGTGACATGTGCGTCACGTGCGTTTGCAGAATCATACTACTTACCATCAATTCAATTTGAGATGAACTATGCAAACCTGACGTTATAAATAATACGCATGACAATGCAAAAATGATAAGGGGTCATATAAATATAAAAAAAAAAAAAATGGTACTCACTTTGCAAACTCCCAGGTCTACAAGCAGTCGGTCAGCCACAAACTCAATGTACTGCTTCATCAGATTACCGTTCATCCCAATGAGATCCACAGGCAAAGCCTCTGTCAAGAACTCCTACATATGTAAAGCATACTTCAGTTTTTGAAGCATTTACTTTTCGTTTACTTCTACTGCTTTCTTGAGCATTACCAACACACAACACGCACACCTCACGCACCTGTTCTATGCTGACAGCTTTGGTAATGATGTCTTTGACTCTGTCCTCTGAAGGTTTCTTCACCAGGTGGCTGAAGAGTAGGCAGGCAAAATTGCAGTGCAGGCCCTGGGAAATAACAGGTCCTTAGAAATCAGTGACAGGTTCCCTGTTATCAATAACAAGTTCTTTACAAATACAAAGTTTTTCTCCAACATGCATCATCCTTACTTCATCTCTACTGATAAGCTCATTGGAATAGGAGAGTCCAGGCATCAGACCCCTCTTCTTCAGCCAGTAGATGGCAGCAAAGGACCCAGAGAAAAAGATGCCCTCCACTGCTGCAAATGCCACAAGTCTCTCCCCTGCCAAAAGAAATAAAAAGCTTTACATGATGACCCCTGTGAAAGGTTACCGTTATCTGCCAGAACTATGATGGACAAAAGCTGGACACAGCCAAGGTCTCTTGGGGTTGATATGTTGTGAAAATGTTTTAATTCAAGTTTTACAGTTATACTGGGTCAGCTTTTATTATATAATAGGTCAACCCGATAGTAACCGATTTGTACTTCTTGGTAAATCCAGATGGCACACACAATACTAAAGAAAACATGTACTTTCTAGGGTTACAATTTATATAATGGATAAGGATAATGTACATGGATTGCATTACATCAGACCTGATAGTATTTCTTGTGACTTTTACTACACACCGAAGGTTGACCTAATATCTGAAATCCACTGTAGAGCCCAATCTGCTTTCTTTCTCACACAAGGCATGGTCTGGACAGCGTTGAATAAGTGGTCCCTGCATCAGGAGAGAAGCGCATGGAGATTCTGAAATTCAGGGGAATTTCTGGTAGGTACGTGAGATCATGCCAAAAAAATGTCAACCTTTTCCTCTGTGGTTTTCAACACTAACTGAAACTACGTACACCTGACACCTGTTAGACCTGTTAGACACAAGACAGTCCCAGGCTTTATGAGAATGATATGCAGAATTATTCAGGGAGATTCAGTTGTCAGGTATAGGTATGCTATGTCCCAACATTAAGGCTGAAGGTATGTATATAATGTATACACTATATTGATGTGATTTTTGTTTGTGTTTAGAGTCCTCTTACCTCTCCTTCAGATCCTGGATGTATGTGTTGATGAGCATGCTATACATCTCTGAGTGCACATTCTCAATGAGGATCTGGAAACCGTAGAAAGAGCGAGCCTCAGGGATCTGCACTTCTTGACTGAACCTCTGTACCTGTCAAGACAGATGAAGAAGACATGGTTATCACTCTTGTCCAGCTTTCTACTACTAATAATAATGGATGCAAGAAATATCTAAGAATTTATTATGAGTATTTAAGGAAACAGTCTAGTTTATAGGACAGTGGAGAGGGAGGAAGTGATATGTTTCTCAATGCACAGTGTGATATAGTGGATACACCCATAATAGTACTACAAAAGTGAGAGAAAGAAGTCATTGGGGCAACAGTGGTTCAGGAGGTAGAGGAATCCTTCTGAAAGGGGAAGGTTGCTATTTTGGTCCCGCCTCCTCCTGACCTTGAGTCAAAATGACCTTGAGCACGACACTGAACCCCCAACCGCTCCTGAAGTGCAGGTTAGCACCTTGGTGAGTGAGTGGATAGATGTGCGAGGCATTAACCTGTAAAGCGCTTTGAGTGCTCTATAAATGCAGTCCATTTACCATTCATTACAGGCAGGAGAGCTCCAGGTGGCCATCACTGTTAAACCACAGGAAAGGGTTATATAGCACTAGTGGTGGGCTTTTAACTTGTATACTATGCCAATCTCATTAAAGACAGTGAACGAAACCTGTCAGCAAACACAAAGGGACCTCCAACAGTAATGAAACAAGAGAAATTCAGAAAAAAGGCTCACAAGGTTCTCATTGACGATGCCATCGCTTGCAGCAAAGAAAGCTAACACATGAGATATGAAGTGCTTCTCATCGGGCTTCAGATTTTCCCAATGTGACAGATCCTTGGATAAATCTACCTGCAAACACATAAGACATAACATATTACATACATCACACTAGCAGCACATATCAACATATGAAGGAATGACATCATTGTTAAAAACACTACTTTTGAGCTCACTCATACAGTGGGCTGTGGGCGACAGACTGACTGAAATCTTACTTCCTCCACTGTCCAGAATGATGCCTGTGCCTGCTTGTACATCTTCCAGATGTCAGGGTACTGGATAGGGAAAATGACAAACCGTCTTGGATTTTCTTTCAATAGTGGTTCATCTTCGGTGTCTGTGTTCTGAGGCATTTTGTTCATATCCTTGACTGTGTGGCCGTTCTGATAACAACACAAACAAACAGGACATTATTTCCATTTAGTGAGCTAGTTCCTCAACAGGATCATACGAGCCGCAGCCACTTGATGACGTTTCTGTATACGACCAAAACAAGGGCCATTAGGCCTGACAAGGTAATCTCAAAGACCACTGAACTGCAAAATATCAACAGTAATACATACTACTCAGGTATTAAACTGAGGGAATGCCCGAGTCATTGACACATTGCACCCCTCGCTGATATAGCGTCGTATTATGCAAAGTCGTCTCTTTTTCGATCATCTGTGTCGTTAGTAGTACTGTTCAGGGTTACTTGCTTACTTGTCATAAAGCAAATTGCTCCCAGCTTCCTGAACAACATCAAAAGGAACCATCGAGGTCATTATTTAACGTTCCAGTAACATTGAACTTACTACATTGGTTTCTTTGTCAAATTGGGGTTACACAAGCCAACTCACTGACCGTTAACAGAAATCTGCAGTCTCCCCGAGCCTCCAGTCGGATGGAATATATCAAACATTACCTTATATTGTTGAATATCCGTCTGGTCGCTCATAATATTCGTGTATTCCATGGTGCGTTTGCACCACCCAGGCTAGCTAAAGCTGCTTCTTTGTGACGCTCCTCTCAACTGCGGTTAGCCATGATTACACAAACACATCCAACGAGGAGCGCCCTCCTTCGGCAAAAGTAAGCGGTGCGCATTCGGCAGAACAGCCTGATTGGCCTTTTAAAAAGGGTTTGAGACTCATACAGAAATCCTTCAGTCTTAGAACTTACATTTAAAAAAGGCTTTTTTTTTCTTACAAGATCATAATCTTCGTAAGATTTTTTTAAAATGTTGTAATCAGTTTTAAAAATACAATCACTGCTTTGAATGTCAATCCTACCGTTTCTTTAAAGTGTAACCTAGTCATGGTATGACATCTTAAACTGTCCGTAGCATATCAGTCTAGAACATTACTGTACATTAAGTTATATCAAAATAAAAAAAGACACAGGAAGGTGTTCAGTCTTGGAGATGTATTAAATTAATCACTTTCATTACATTAACAAGCACAATTTTACAGTCAAAAACAGGCTATGGTCCATTAGTGCCAAAATTAATTTACATTACCTTTTCAACCAAAGGGTGCGGTTAAAAAAATGGAGTGGATGGAGTTATGTTGACTAGGCTTTGAACTGCACAGGACTAACAGAGATGCAAACCTAACAGTGATAAAGGCTTGAAACTGTTAAACCTGTTGGTTGATTGGTGGAAGTACCTTAAATCTGTGGTTAGACAAATAAATGAGTGTTTTCAGCCAATATTTCTCCAAACAATTACAATCTTAAGCCTCCATACAATGGACTTGAGGAACAGCCTGATGTTTACATTGTACCAGTAGGAACATCTTCAACTACCGTGAACACACTCATGTAGTGTGAGCGTTTATGAGGTCACCATGGCAATCACAGCACACTAAACCAAGGAGTGCTACCTTGGGAAATACTGTTGAATGAGACACTGCAGGTAGACAACACATTTGAGAATGAATTTGGCAGTTGAGCCTTGATCTGCACCCTTCCCCTCTCCATTATTCTACAAACCCAGGGAAAAGTGATCTTCCGACAATGGACAAGGTCATAAAATCATGGTTCATGGTCTCTCCTGACACACATGGCCACAGCACGTAGTTGTTAATTCATGATTCTAATTCTTTCGAAATCACATTAGATTCTTAATACAGATAAAACTGCCTCGTGTTGAACAGACAACTGATTTACAAGACTGCCAACAGGTAATCAATATATATATAATAAAATTAAATTAATCAAACATTTATGTAAACTGTATTTGATTAGGAAAAAAGCCCAAGAGTGAGCATGCCATCTCCAAAGTCGTCCATTTTGTTGCATATGTAGTCAAAGAATGTTGGGGCTTCCAGTATTCCTTCCTTTTTCGCAGGGGCAAAAAAAAGTCAGAACATCTTTTGAACATTGAGAATTGAGGTATGCACGCCGAATCATTTCTGTTCCCAGTGACACCACTTTGATTTAGCTCCACCCACAGCTGGAATGTTGAAAGACCAATCTTTTGGCCGCTCATGGGTAGGAGGACCTGGCAAATGTCACGTTTAAATTAAGGTGGCTTGGCCTGGGCAGAGTTACATGTCATATTGGACCAATGAGAAGTTCTTCATGGTGGATTCGATGGGGATGCCGGCCTCCTGCATGTCGTACCTGCCACACATATGTAAAAAGGAATTTTTCATTAGCAAAAGCACTTCACAGCCACCCAAAAATTATAATAAATAAACAAAATCATTAAGCAGCTTGTTGACTGGGCCATCCAAACACACACATACCAGTCTGCTGTAGCGATTGTGTAGTATACGGTGGGCTTGTCAGGGTTGCTGAGGGTAGTGGGCTCCCCGTAGCTGAGGGAGGCCATGTTGCTGAAGATGAGCCAATCCCCGACCAGCAGCTCAGGCAGCAGGCAGCGCTCCACCACCTGGTCCAGTGTGTCACACGTCGGCCCCCACAGGCTGCTGGAGAACAGCAGCTCCTCAGATGCCATGGATGTCTACACCAGAAGACACAAGAATGAGAGTCAGGACCCAGAGGAGCAGCGGAAAGCATGTACATATAGACTACATGCATTGTCTAAAACACGGCAATGCCACAAAATACATTTGTTGCGAGTTGTGATTTCTGTAATATTTTGGCTTCTAAGACTCCACATTATAAAAATACATTTCCCCATTTGATTTGTTTGATTTTTTCAATCCTGTCCGGACATGTTTGATAAGCCTACTCTGTACGTGCTTAGGAATACAGGTTACAGTTTTCAATATCAATATCTTTGGAAATAACAAAGCAGGCTAAGATAGAACAAATTTTCCCACATGATATAGCATTAGCAATAGCTTGTGTTATAAATTATAAAGAGCTCTTTTGACTAACCACGCAACTCTATGATACCGACTTTACAGAAACCTTTGAAACTGGCAACATATACAGAAAACACAAGACTGTACACACATAAACAACTCAATAAGCGGTCACCTCAGATGTCCCAAGGCAAGCTCGACAGACTAAAAAATACATTTCTTTGCTGTTTATCCTCTTGGTCTTTCACTCAAAATACTCACAAAAATCTTACCTTTTCATTGAAGTAAAATTGTAAAAAAAAAAAAAAAAATGTTGACATTAAATAAATCTAACTGAAATATATTTCCAGTCATGTTTTACATTTCTAAGTTCACCTGTTTGATTAGGAACTCTTAAGTGGTCAACCATGACTTCCTGTTTCACTAGGGTATAAATATGAGGTGACGCAGGCCAAATTCCCTTAGTCATTCATCACTATGGGAAAGACCCAAGAACACAGTGACTGTCACTACCCGATACTAGTCGCGCATGCTCAGACACAAACGGTTTACAGCATAAGGCTCATCATCAACATATGCGGCTTGTCTTAACGCATAATTTGGGTTTATTTAACGTAATATTTAATAATGTTGTAAACGGTTTACAGCATAAGGCTCAACGTCAACATATGGGGCTTGTCTTAACGCATAATGTGGGTTTATTTAACGTAATATTTAATAATGTTGTAAACGGTTTATAGCATAATGCTCAACCTCAACATATGGGGCTTGTCTTAACGCATAATGTGGGTATATTTAATGTAATATTTATACCCTTCACCCTTTTTAAGCTAATTGGCTCAGACTATTTGAGCAGTCTTCATTTTACTGCTGTTGTGCTGTACAACGTACGTACCCCTCAAAATGTAACTGGGGATAGACAGTGTGATCCTCCACCTCATTTTTAGTCCATAGTGACACCATCTCTCTCGTTTTTAAGTAAACGGTCATGTTTCGGTAAAACTGGCTGTCTTCGCTGTCTTCCATGATTGAAACCATAGACATATATAGATATGTATGTCTATGATTGAAACTGGCAATCTTACATGATCTGTCGTTTTGACGCATGCGCGGCTAGGATCGTGTAGCGACGACTAGGATCGGACGGACGGAAAGTTGTTGAGCTGCACATATCAGGAAATGGATATAAGAAAATCTCTAAACAGTTGAAAATACCCATTTCCACTATCGTGGCAATAATTAAGAAGTTTAAAGCGACAGGAGATGTTAAGAATCAGCCTGGAAGAGGACGTGTGTGTACATTGACCCCACGCACCGTGAGGAGGATGGTTCGACTGGCAAAAGAATCTCCAAGGATCACAGCTGGAGAATTGCAGAGGCAAGTTGAGTCTTGGGGTCAGAAAGTCTCCAAAACTACCATCAGACGCCACCTACATCACCACAAGTTGTTTGGGAGGGTTGCCAGAAAAAAGCCTCTGCTGTCAATCAACAACAAACTAAAACGCCTACATTTTAACAAATGTTACTGGGACTTTCAATGGGACCAGGTTATATGGTCAGATGAGACCAAAGTAGAGCTTTTTGGCAACAAACATCAAAAAGGTGGGTTTGGCGTAGACAGAAAGATAGCCATATAGAAAAGCACCTCATACCCACTGTAAAGTATGATGGCGGATCTTTGATGTTGTGGGGCTGTTTTTCTTCCAAAGGCCCTGGACATCTTGTTAGGTTACATGGTATCATGGACTCCATGAAATACCAACAGATATTAAATGAAAACCTAACAGCCTCTGCCAGGAAGCTTAAAATGGGCCGTGGTTGGACCTTCCAGCAGGACAATGATCCGAAGCACACCTCAAAATCTACACAAAAATGGTTCACCGAATAAAGGTTTTGCCATGGCCATCATAGTCCCCTGACCTAAACCCCGTACAAAATCTGTGGGATGAACTGAAGAGGAGTCCACAAGCGTCAACCTCGGAATCTGAAGGATTCAGAGCGATACTGTATGGAGGAATGGTCTCAGATCCTGTGCCATGTGTTCACCAACCTCATCACGCATTATAGGAGAAGACTCTTATCTTAAGAACTGTTATCTTAAATATTGCACAAAATATTAAATGGCGGGTGCCAATAATTGTGGCACAGGAGGAAAATATTTGTTTCATGATAAGAAATTTAATGTTTCTTTCAATTATGTTACTTCAATTAAAGGTTCGCTTTTTGTGAATATTTTGAATGAAAGATCATGAGAATCACGTGCCTACATCCGCTACTGTATCTAAGCTACATGCAGCCCCATAGTCATGTGTCTCCACCGCTACTGTAACTAAGCTACATGCAGCACCATAGTCATGTGTTTACATCCGCTACTGTAACTAAGCTACATGCAGCACCAGTCATGTGTCTCCATCCGCTACTGTAACTAAGCTACGTGCAGCACCATAGTCATGTGTCTACATCCGCTACTGTAACTAAGCTACATGCAGCACCATAGTCATGTGTCTACATCTGCAGATAAGTGAAGATGTTTTCTCAACCCTTCAATTGGTCTCAGATATGGATAAAGATGATCTACAGCACGAATTATCAATTCATTCTGAGGCAACATAACAACTACGGCTACGGCTGCCTTCAGTGATTTCCCACATCTTGGCGTTTTCCAATGAGCGGAGCTCACCTTGTGCACTGAGGGGAGCGGGACGGTGCCTCCCAGTAACTTGCCCACGAATGATCCGTAAACGCCCTCGCTCATGTAGTACAGGAATTCCGGCTCATCATTGGGGGTCAACTTGTCTGTGTGAAAAGGATCATAACAACATTATGTTTTTATGCAGAACATGAAAGGGAATTGCAATGGCAACAAAAGGGTTGTAAAAATCCCCACCCCTGGTGTTGTCAGTCTAACGGGTAGAGGAACTTAGGTAATCGGGAAACCTTAGGCAACCGGGTAACCTTAGGCTTTTGAGCCAACCAAGAACACATCTGACAACTGTCTCAGCCATGCAGATTTTTGACCAGACGGTGGGCTCCACTCACCCTGGAGCTGGTCTTGGAGGTCTCTTGCCACCACTTCTTTGCCAATGACATTGACAGCCAGGGTGAACGTGGAGGACACATAGAAGCTTCCAGGTTCTGCGATGACACTCACTCCAGACATGGGGGGGAAATAAGCTTCAAGCAAGGGTTTCATAGCAGCATGGACCTGGATGGAGACAAAGGAAGTTAGAGGAAGAACTGTGAAAGAACAGCAAAGACCTGTGGGGACATTTCCATGGCGCAGTCTGAAAAAAAGAGGCTCTTGGATAATGTGGTGGAAGTGTTAAGTACCTGTTCCAGCTGGGTTTCAGAGCCACTGAACCCACCACCTACATCTAGAATACTCATGTTGAAGCCGAGCTCCTCCTGCAAGACAACACAATAAAGAGTAAGGCTGTGTTCACGCGTAACATTTGTTTCAATTAAATAACGCTGGTCAGGCGCTTCTTCATGTAGAAACAATTCCTGTTTTGAAATGTAGTTGATTTTGTTACCCTGACAACTAATGCTAATCTAGAGTTCACATTAGGTAGCACGCTAGTTTTATTAGCCACTTTACTAAACACAAACACTAACCAGAAACTCACGACCCATCCAGTTTTACTCCACATATGAATATTGGTGATACAGTTTAATGGTCATGTCATATAGTTCTCTCCTTTTTATAGTGGCTATTACGGGAAACAACAGGTCACACTACTCCGCTTGTGATTGGTCAGAGGTCAAAAAAAGGGCTTGACGTAGGGTGTTTTTCCCCTCAGATGAACTTTTTTTAACTGAAAAACAGATGCTGATAGCTTCAAAAATGACGTTACGTGAACATAGCCTAAGGTCCAACTGCCACAAGAGAATTTCTGGGACACTTACGCACACAGGGAGTGGAGTACGTCAATTACAGTTCTGCTGCAACAACCACCACATTCATTCATCCAGATACAACTCTAACATGTTCGCATAAGATGCTCAATATAGACTCACTATAGGTTCCATTCAATGTGTACACTCACCCCCATGTCAAACACACAGCGGGCATCCGATAGGGCATGGGTGTATGCCTCGGGGTCCTTGCAAGAGGCTGGTACCTGAAATCTGCAAGAAAAAAAAGAAAGACTTTGATTATTATTCAGTTATGGTTATTACTACAGCTCAAAATAGAAGCCAAGTCAAGGGAGTCTAAATCTCTAAATTCTGTGGGAGTAAGAGTTCACTGATCATTAATCTTCTCTGTCATACTCTGTCAACTACTCTGTTGACTGTCAGCAGCCACAGGTATTATGCAACACCCCAACATGACTTGCATACTATATTACAACAAGTACAGCTTACCCTCTCAAATCCATACTAGATTTATAAATCATCAAAGTGCCAAATCTATACGCCCTCTGTGTCCTTCTTGTCAAACTACATATATAGCATTTGGGAGTGATTAAGGGCACATAACTGTAAATCGGCACAAACCACTGAAGAGCAAAATTAGGACACATTTCCAACCAAGATAAATGGACGTGACTTACGTGACTCCTACCACCTGCACGCCCAGCTCTTTGGCCATCTCTAGCAGGTGCCTGCAGCTCTTCAAGGAGCAGCCAAAGGACATGCTGGCCTCTTCAGCGTGGGGCTCCGTGGAGACCTGCAGCAGCAGCCTGAAAGCCAAACACAAGCCCTGTTATACAACTGCAATAACCAATTCAATCACAAATCATTTTTACATTCCATCTGGCAGACATGCTTTTTTTTTCTTTTTTGCAAAGTGCAGCAGACATAACTAAATCACAGATACAGTACCAGTCAAAAGTTTGGACACACCTTTAATTTTTTGGAGAAGTGTTTTCTTTACTTTTATTATTTTCTACATTGTAGATTAATACTGAAGACATTTAAACTACGAAAGAACATATATGGAATGATGTACTAAACAAAAAAAGTGTTATCTACCATGTAGAAAATAATAAAAGTAAAGAAAACACTTCTCAAAAAATGAGAAGGTGTGTCCAAACTTTTGACTGGTACTGTATACAGAAAATATTGTTCTTGCTTTCCAAATATGTTTTCAACGAAGAGCTGAAAGTGAATAGGTGTCAAACAAGACAAAAGCACTGTTCCATTTGTAAACACTCCGGCAGGAACTGGTCAGACGTACTTGGCATTGGGGTGAGCGCGGGTTATCTTGCACAATTCAGTCTCGCTGTCACACACTAGGTAACTGATTCCGTTCTTGGCGGCGTATTTGAGGTAAGCCAGTTGTTTGCATGCGCCGGAGAGGATGATGTTCTCAGGGGCGACATCACTGTTCAGCACTAGAGTGGCCTCCGCCTGAGGGGAGAGAGAGAAACAGCACACCTCTCAGTCAAGCACAAGCACAAGCCGTTTCACTTCCTACAGGGCCAACAAGAAGCTCAACACTTCACCCCTGGCAATGTGTCCAGCACAGCTAATCGAATGCGTGAAGCTCACCTTGTTTGCACAGACAAAGCCGACTCCGAGTGCAGCCAGGACCTCGATGACAGCAGGGCTGCTGTTGCATCTGACCGGGTAAAAGGGTCGGACCTGGGGCATGCTGTTCCGCCAGAGCACGTGCTGACGCATCAGGGCCCCAAGGTCGGCCACAACAAATGCATTCTTTTCAACCTGCAGGCCACACGACCCATCACACAAGGAGGAGAGTTAGGTTCGGCCTGTGGTCTTCTCACCAATGATTCTCATACGAAGCTGATACAAATGCACTGAAAGTACGTTTCAGCACTGAGAACTGCATGTGACTTTGGCACTGGGTGTTCTGCCAGGTCAGTGAAAGCAGTGAACTCAACTGACTAAAAAACCCAATCTAGAGGAATGTAGCATGTCCCCAGTAAGACAGCATGATAAACTCAAATCAGATACCGCACTGTGCAGAGGTCTGATGGATTAGTTCTACATAATGCTTGTGCATGTGTATGTATGTGTGTGCATGTGTATGTATGTGTATGCACGTGTATGTATGTGTATGCACGTGATGTCCACTCACCAAAGCTTGTTCATAAATGTGGTTATCGATGACGTCCTCAAGGGTCGTTCGTCCCTCCAGTAGTTCAATGGTGTAGTTTGGTTCATCTGTAAAATCTTTCATCTCAACCGTATTCCGCAAATCCAACGATCATAAAGGGAGTTTACCGAGCCTGCTGGGTATGCAACAAACTGCGCAAGAGAAGGGCAAAAACATGTTACAACAAAGAGCTCACCAATCTCGCTTTACATGACATAAGATTACATGTTGTTTGATTAAAAAGGTAATCCACCATATATAATGGGTCTGAACAACTCAATTTCTCATTTCACAGCACGCTTTCAAACGGATGCATCTAAGAGTGACGGTGCAAACCCATGACACCGTTACGAGCGACGCGATATTCTAATCCCATGCATTTCAACGGGAGCCAATCCATTGTGACGTAGACCATCGTTTTGGGCGACGCGACCGATAAAAGTTGGTAAATGTTGAATCCTATGCAAATGAGGAGCGATTTTCCCGGCAGTGGCCAATCAGATTGTTTGGTGTCGTCTCTGACAGTTTGAAAATGCTATTTCCACACGCTACAACACGCCCACTCAAAGTGATGGAAGCGTATCGTGTCGCTGTCATGGGTTTGCACGGTGAGACCTGGCGTGTCAAGGCAAAGCTGACAGACAGAGCTGGAGTTACGGACTTGGACTGGAGATCACATGACCACTATGATGACAACCCTCGCCCCTCTAAGGCCTCTATCAAAACATGGGCTTTGGGGGCACCGCTTGGAGGCGGGCCTGTTTATTTTGCCCCAATCAGAATTAATCCCAGTGGCAGCAGCTCACAAAAGAGTGATTGATGGAATTAGTTTGCATTGTGCTCTTGTACACCCATGGCAGCACGTCACTTTATGTGGTGCACTTTAAGCAAGTACACCACAGTGATCTAAAGGCTTTATTGACTCTTGTTCCATGATTAGAGAAGGCCACATACATGGACAAGTTGGGAGATGGCCCTCTCCCGCTATCAGCTAGGATCCCAAGGTGGCTCGGCGTTGAAGTCGAACTGCTCGCGGTGGAGGACCTCCCCTAGGCCTTCTGGGTAGCGCCTATACACAGAGTGTATGGAGCCCTGTTGAAAGGAAAACATAATTTCAGCACTTTGGCCAAGCAATGAGTAAACCAAGGAGCTATTGGCAGCCCCTCTATCCATACTGGAGTCATTAAAGCGATCATCTGGGACAGAGAGAAGAAGAAGGCTGTGCATACAAAGTGTCCTGGTCATGTTTGAAATACTCTGATGACCAGTGCTTATAATGAGGAACACTGCTTCACTAAAGAGTTTACAGTTTGTCTCAGTCACTTTGGTAAAGTGAATACATTTCTCGAACAATTCTTACAAACAGCACTACACAATGGATTATCTGCAAAAGCCGGTAACTCCCTCAAAAGTAAATAATTATGTCAATGTTTAAAAGTAAATCATTATTTCAAGTCAGTGCATAAGACAGTCAAAACACTCAGTCACGTTGATATAAATTCACATCCTAAAAGTGTAATCCTTATTTCCAAATTTACATTTGAATGTATGTCTTCTCACTCACAGTAATTTAGCACCATACCAGATTATAGCATGCCTCCCACTAACTGAATATTATTTTCTAGTTAAACTCTATTCATGTCACTGACAAAAACGTCAATTCAACAAGGCTCCACGTCATTGGTGAAGAAAGCAGAAAAGTACTTGAGAGACTGGACAGTGGCCACCAAAACAACTTGTGGAGAAAGAGTGGGACAGACACCTCTTGGCTTTTTTGCCTTTGAACAAACTGAATCCATCCTCATCATTCACATGTAAACAATCAAGGTTTGAATGACATGTATTTTAGCAAACATTCCAAAAATACCATGTCACTGAAAACCGATGAAGCATGGTTGACACATGACATGTAAATAGGTTTAAGCAGTTATCATTATTATGACTTACACAATAAATAGATACCTAGATGTTTTGGGGGGTAAGACCAAACCAACAGACGAGTGTACATAGTCTTTTGCATGATTGTGCAAAAGCATTTGTTTTGATATT
Organism: Clupea harengus; assembly: GCF_900700415.2. NCBI lineage: Eukaryota > Metazoa > Chordata > Actinopteri > Clupeiformes > Clupeidae > Clupea > Clupea harengus. The sequence continues at coordinate 25,446,306 of NC_045170.1, read as the reverse complement.
TTTAACTCTGAGAAAAACTGTGAATGGCACATTTCTACTAAATATACACCGTGTGCCCATTATGAACGAGGGCATAGTCTGGTCTAAATTTACTGCGCCACAAATCAATAAGTTCAGTAACTTTGTGAACTGCAGTTTAAAGATTAATGGTCAGGGATGGTCCTGATCATTCAGTGTCAGTGACTGAGGCAAACATTTAGACCTATGTTACTTTTAACTTTAAACCAATAAGTCAAGATACCATTAAATACAAGTCAAGGACATTCATGTGCTACAAAACATTCACATACTAGCCTAATAAATCAAGACCGCTAGAGAACCCAGGTGTTTTGAAAATTAATTTCTTTATCAACACTAACGCCATGTTATAATTTTGACAAATAGGTTAACACATGCTCATTAGAAGAAATACCCTCATGGGGCATTACAACTCCAGATAGTTAATGTCAGATCGCCATTACAAATGAGTTACAATGAATGGACGACTGTTATGATCATTCCGAATAGGCGATGTTTATTCCGAATACCAAAATCAAAAATAAGAACCCAAGATTAGCCGCTACCTGCATTTTCAAGTCGTTTCCCACTAACTCAACGCAAGTAACCAGGATTTGCCACACTGAATCGACAAGAAATTCGATTCGGAGGCCCATTCATAGGCTAAGCTACTGCTGCTAACTACCTAGCTAACAGCTTGCTCGCTAAATCATCAAGACTGTTTATAACAAACGATATAAGTTAAATAATAATGGCCCTACCATTAAAACAACAAAACGGTATCATTTCGATTCATAATTTCAATATTATGCAATAAATGATACACAAACAAATCGTAGCCTGTCGTAACACCCCCAACGCTTACCATCACTACCTTAAGCTAACTCATGTAATTCTGTCCGCCATGTTGTAAGAAACGTTCCCTCCAGCAACCTCCACTTACATGGACGAAACTCAAGATGAGATCCTTGAACGGTACTTACGTGAGATAACGGCCACAATGTTCTGGAAAATCGTCTTCTCTTTTTCGGCGGAATTTTTAAAGAGTAGTGGGACCACAGCTATAAGAAAGAAAATGGGCCATTAGTGCCATAAGGCTTGATGCCAACAACGTAGGAAATGTACGGACGAGCTGTCAGTAGCGGAGTCGAAAGAAGAATGAGCTAGACCACGAGTAAAGGAGGCGTAACCTTCCAGTAAAGCCGTGCAACAGGATGCACCCAGGTTTACCAAATATGTATTTCCGTCGACCGTGCTATGTTTACCAGCTGCTGTGTTTGATGAAATGTTCAACCTATAATGATTGTGGAAATTTTACGTATTTATTATATATATTCCCATTTTTGTCATTCAGTGGTCAGGAAGATCTGGTGAACAAAAAGTCTGTTTCATTTTCGTTGATTTTCAGGTTTAGTTCAGGCCTAGGCTATTCTAGTCTTTCAAAATATCAAGAATTAAATCCATTATCAGAATGAATCACTCAACTCACTCAAAGAGATAGCATACTCAAATGCCAAATAATGAAATAGCAAAACAGGCATACACTAAACTGTGGTAGGCTATCATAATTCTGTTTTAATCAGTGCTACTGACAGAGACACATACCGTTTCTCATATTTTAGTTATACACATGAAAAGATGTTAAATTCCTTGTGCTATTTGTTGGGGATTTCCCACAGTGGCTGAACCTCTCACTGTCACATGCAAGTAATTATACCCAACAACCTCATGCTCACACTCAGAATACAACATGATGTCTGATCTCATAGCAGTCACAACAACTGTGGAACTTCAGCCAGCAATCTCCAATCCAGCGCTTTGCCCCATTTGAAAGTACTGTTTGTATGTGCTTGGTGTCCACCTCAACCTCAAACACGCCATTGATTTTAAAACCGGATTACGTCTCCATGTGTTGTAACCCTTGGTCAAGGAGTTTTACAACCAGACAGAATATCTTAGCCAGCACCCATACACAACTTCTGTCTCCACCCACCCACTGACTGAGGTTCTACGGAGCAGGGAGGACATCATAAGCTGCTGATGTTCGTCTGGTTTCCTCTTCTTGCTCGTGAACAAAGCTGGTTACCATCTGACTCCTCTCCGGCAATGTAGCCTTACCCCATGCTTTCCAAATGTCACCGAACCCAAACACCGCTCTTCCCCTCTGTACCTGCCCAATGATATCCATATACCTGCCTTGGACATGTTGAACCACTTCTTTTGGATTCCACTTCTTCCCCGTTTTAACCATTGGAGCAGTCTTCTTGACTACTGGATCCCTAGACTTTGGCAAAGTCATCTCCAGGTTGGTCTAAGCACATTTGAACTCCTCCACCAAGCTTGTCACTGGTAACTCTAAAATTCCCTACCCATAGAATGCTACAGTGTTTAGACAAGGTGGCACCCCAAGCCATTTCCTAACTGCCTTATCCAAGATTGTCTCAAATTTCTCCACCTCAGAAATAACAACTTTATACACCTTACGCATGGCAAAACCCCAAACTGCAGGCACCACAATTTTTATTTACCAGGCAAGGTCTTATCAATGGTGTTGATTATCTTAACAATGAATTCTCTAAGCTCTTCCACCTGTCCTCGATCACTGAATGTGGAATCGTACCATCTTCCTAAACTCCTCACTGGTGTCTGTACAACAGAAGGAATCACCTCACCATCAATATATAAACTCTTAAAAGTCTATAAACTCTTACATCAGTTTCCCCTTATTGATAGATATTCTTCTACATTTGCTAAGTTTAACTTTCATCCTTCCACCCATTTCAGATTGTCATTCAACTTGGCTAACAGCCAAATACATGGAGCAGTTGTTGTAAGCGTCATTCTGTCATCCATAAGCTCCACCCAAACTGGCCGTGTCCATGTTCATCAAAGCCATGCCAAAGTCCAAAGCCATGTGGTCTGCCTGTGAGTCATCTTCCACCCCTGCTTTATCTGACTCTACTGGCAATCTGGTAGTTTATTCCTCTGTAGCTTAGTTAGGTGCATCTACCTGGCTGTATTTTCCACAGATGCGGCTGCCACGGGTTGTCAGCCCAAAGTAGCCCCACTTACTTAGCCTAGGTATCATAACACAACAGGGTGCACTAAAACCATCACACCGATACCTAACAATACTTAGCAACAACAACCAGAACAACAAAGATGCCTTCATGGGTTGTCATATTTTTAGAGATCAGAGCCTTGTTTGAAAGCCAAGACAAATCCCTGAAATTGCACAGGCCTATAAAAAAGACAGCATTGACACACCAATTTTGTTATACAGTAGGCCTATATGTGGACTATCAATGCTCAACCAAACATACAATGAACCTGCTGAATTAGTTGCACAGTGCTGGCTTGTAATCTTTACGAAACAGAGTGTTTATGTATCATATACTTAATTTATTTGGTGTTGTGTACTTGCCACTGTTATACGAATCATTAGTCATTTTGTCAGTATCATGTCCTTGTGCTAATCATGGGTTGAAGAAAGAAGTCCTCTGTTTAAGATGTGTGAGAGTGATGGGTTGTACATATTTGAGGGTCAACAGGCTGTGAGTCTTACAGAACTAGAAAGAAAAAACACTCTTAATGGATCACATGCAGCCAGAGACCCAGACAGAGTAATGCACTGGAAACTTTTCCAGGAAATTTAGAGAATACGCTTTTTGTAATTGCAGGAACATTTTCATATGCTGAAGATGTTATTACTTTGTGTCTGTAAAAGGGTTTTAGATAGGGGCATCAGCCATTATGAATTAAATACATTTTGATTAAATACACCTAAACATGGGTGGAAAGCTATGTTTACTTCCATGACAAGAAAAACAAGTTTAGAACTAATTTGGACTTTAACCTGTGGAATCTTGTACCAGCCTTATTGTTCAGCCAAAGAATGTGAATATTTTAACAAACCTATAAGCTTATTAAAGAGGGAGTAGGCTACCAATAAATGAATAAGCTATGTAACACACACACACACACACACACACACACACACACACACACACACACACACACACACACACACACACACACACACACACACCCACACACACAAACCCAGGTACACACACATGTCAGACAATGCTTTGTCTTTCCTTACTATTACATGTCTGTCTGGGTTCTCCTCATATTATTTTGGCCAAAGCAAAGCAAAAGGGTTCAGAGAGATTCCAGTGAATACAGTTGTATGCAAATGTTTGGGACCCCTGTGGAAATGACTTGATCTTGATTTATAAAATGAAAAGAAAAACGAAACGAAAATAAGTCAATAGTACCCCTGCAGCAAAGAAACATTAAACAATGAAAAAAATAACAGCAATTGTGGTATGCGTAAAAGTTAGGGCAATTATTAACACTCGTTTGACAGATGATTTTTTTTGTAGACAGCTAAAAGTCTTTCATTATTGATTGATGAATCTACCCTGCAGACTGAGATACATTTAGGGTGTCTTGCATGCACATCATGTTTAAGATTTACCTACAGATTTTCAATCATGCTTTTAAGTTTGGGGAGTGTAGGACATTCCCCAAGCTACTGTTTCCTTTTCTTGAAGTACTTTGTGGTGTATTTTCAGGTATACTTTGAAACATTATCCTGTTGTACAGACCAACGTCTTGTAGGCTTCAGTTTAGTCACTGATTGCATGCCATTTGCATCTGAATTGGCTGGTATTTAGAAGAACCAATTCTTCTCTTTGTATGATGTTTCCTGTGGGAGTGGCTGCTAGAAAATCCCCAAACAGAATAGATCCACCCACCAGTGGTGATCGTGGCCAAATGACACACCTTTAAAGCTCATTATGCGAGAATTGGTATGTTTTGCTACTGAACACTGAGTTGTGGAGTGTAGTTCACTTTTACACCACTGCTGTAAATACAAATCACGCTTTGAGACCCCCTAATGGACAGTGGTGTATTTGTTGACAAGCTGAAGGATATGGAACCGGCAAAGGCAACTCCAGAAGCCAAAGAAGCATATCTCTGCATGGTTTTATTTCTTGTAAAAGACGAGTTTCCCTCGTATTGCTACACACCTCCCTGCACTTTGGCCTGCACCTCCCTGCACTATGTGAATTGTAGTGATGTTAGACTTTTCTTCAGTGCAATAGTTGATAGTCTATTGCCTATCAGGGGAACAACCTAATCCGCAGGGTGTAAGGAGGTATTACTACTCTCCCCAAACCATCAAAACCTCAGGGACATGCTAAGGAAGTTTTGCCTAACTGCAATCAATGGCCAACTCAATGGCTCTCTCAATCTCTCTACACAACTGACTAGAATCTTGAGCATCTCCCTATCAGGCAAGACTCTACCCCATATTAATAAACTAATTCCCTGATTTTCCCTCCATACACCTCCCCCCAATAACTGTACATCACAAGCTGTCATCACTGACAACTGACAAGACACGGTTTCGATTTATTGTCGCTTGTATCCACAGAACATGAACAATAAACTTGTTTTTCGAGTTGGTTGCATTTATAATTATTGTTTTAGGTGTATGGAGGATTTGGGATTGGGGTGGCAGCTGGTGTGGCAAGTTAACAGCAAACACGCTGCAAATACATGATGCAAATCAAAATCACACAAATATGGTTTTGGTCCCATGCGTGAGTTCCTGACCCTCCTAATGAACTGTCTGAGAATGTGAAGAATCTTTGATGGCCCAGAGGACAGGAAATTGCTCACATTTGACAGCGCAGGTAATTATGTTATTTATGTTTTTCTTCTGAGAAAAATAATAAGTAGCCTACATTATATTTCCCCAAGTCCATCTTGTGCTTCTAACTATATAAAGATAATAAAACACAGCTGTATCTACTAAATGCTATGGGCTTTGGGTAGCTACTTCTCTTCACAATATTTCTGAATTTAAACAGTAGATTGCTGACACAACCTTTTAGGCCAGACGATGGCAGTAATGTTTCTATACATAGGTGGCTGCCGCCTCATAAATTTACAGCGAAGAAGATTGGAACCACTGCGCACGTCTTTTCGCGCAGACGTAATGTTGTTCATCCGATCAGCTGACTTTGAATGTGATGCTAGTGAAGGTCCTCTGAAACGACATACTAATAATTTTACTATTATGCGTTGAAAATTACAATCAGTGCTACATTTTATCATACAGTGTACGATTGTATCAAATCCATCCACCGTATAGGTAAGGTCTCTGTCTTATCTATTCATCAGAATGTTATTGTCGTGACAGCCAGCCATAGTGAAGCTTTGCGCTCAAAAACCTGCTGACAAGACTTGTAGCAAGAGTCAGTTATCTTTCACGACTTATGCAAACATTACTCTACTGTTACACTGTATTGCCGTGAGTTGAAAGGTTGTAAGCATGTTTAACCTGGTGAAGCAAATGACATAGGCAGCAATAAAATAGGCAGCTTTTTGTCAACGATAATAAGACTCGTGACCCTGGATATTCCAGACATGTAAAATGAGGAAATGGAACAAAAGTGAAATAGGCTATAGTTGAAGTAGACGGTGGCATTTTGGGATGGCCTGAATCATTATAATGTACAGGCTGACAACATCAATGTACAGAACTGTGATTCTGCGAATATGTTGTATGAATAATGTTTAACTCAGTTACCAGGTTTTCAATTTCATCTTGTGGTAGGGCAGGAGAACAGAGGACGCATACAGCCATGACTGAGTTCTGGTTGATTTCGGCCCCCGGCGATAAAACTTGCCAGCAAACATGGGACAAGATGAACATGGCTACCACACGCACCAACAACATTTCCACCAACAACAAGTTCAATATCCCTGATCTTAAGGTGTGTGTGTGTGTGTGTGTGTGTGTGTGTGTGTGTGTGTGTGTGTGTGTGTGTAACATTCTGGCCCATTCTAGGACCTAGCAGTTTTTCAATTCGCCATCATAAAAATAAGAGAAGAATAGTTCAACAACCTCTTCACTTGAATGCATTTGTCAATTGTGAAAGTCTTTATGGATGGACTCTTGTAGGACTGTGAATTTCCAAGGCATGTCCCAGTGCATGTCACCGTGTGTATGTGTAGTGATTCACAGTATTCTTATGATGTGCGCAACAGGTTGGAACCCTGGATGTTCTTGTGGGTCTGTCAGATGAGCTGGCTAAAATCGACTCTTTTGTGGAAAGGTATGTTGTTGGGAATTTAACCTTCTGCATGTGCTTAACTCCAAAGGTTAAGCAGCCATGTTTTGTCTCAGTGTCACATCAACATGAGGAATGTGTGGGATTGGTTCTCTATTCAATCTCCAATGAACATCTTGACAGCTGACTGTGACATGAAGCCCAGGCTCACAGTATACATATTGCATGTATTGCTTTCATTGGAAAACAATCCCTGTGTCTTCACACATATCTGTCTGTTAAAAGACATGATGGCCTTGAATACTCCCCAATCTCCTTCTTCATTGTCCACTATTTTAGCTAACAGCAATCGGTCTGGACTTCAGCACCAACACCACCGGCCCTGTGAAAAGCCAGCTGGCTTGCTAACTGATTGTATTTCGGTGATATATTTGGAAATGTCCTGTCGTAGAAACTGTTTTATTTTAATATTCATTTTTGCTAGGTTTTGTACCTCAGTGGCTAGAAGGAACAAGTTTACCATATCTTTATATTTCCACACCTTCAAAATTAAATTGATGATATGCTACCTACAAAGGATCGGTAAAAACCAACATAATGTTGCTTTAATAAATGTTTGGATTTGCAATTTGAGTACATTTTGAGTACAAGACCAAGACTACTATCACTCTGTTATGCACTCCATTAGCAGTCTTCTAACCCCTTGACTTGTTTTGCAATGCTGTGTGTGTTTGTGTGTGTGCGTGTGCGTGTGCGTGTGCGTGTGTGTGTGTGTGTGTGATTATCCTTTCTCTGCAGTGTTGTGAAAAAGGTGGCGCAGTACATGGCAGATGTGCTGGAGGACAGCCGAGACAAAGTCCAAGAGAACCTGCTGGCCAATGGAGGTCATTATGTCACCAAATGAACCTTTTCTTAGATCATATTTCCAGGGATGTGCATATAGTGTTGATGTATTGTAATTGTTAGGAGTTTGGGGGATGACATTTGCACTGGGGTTCAGTGTAGAGTATAGTTGAACTATTTGTGCAGTTTACCTCTGTGTGAACTTTAGTTTCCCTAGTAACCGCTTTTCTGTTTATATCTATTTATAACATGTTTATGTTAGAATCCAAAACATTTGATTTCAATCGCAAGCCATTGTACTGCCACATTAATATTATTCAAAAGTTGTACCATGCAGAATTTATGATTTTGATTCTATTGTGATTTCCTCTGCACAGTTGATTTGATTACCTACATAACAAGGTTCCAATGGGACATGGCCAAATACCCAATCAAACAGTCTTTGAAGAATATCTCCGAGATCGTCACCAAGGTGAGCGCGAGAACTAAAGAAACATCTGTCTGTGTGTCCATTGAAAGATATCGTACTTAAACTCCCATCCTCACCTTTGGTTTATTTCCCCCTATTTTTCTCTCGCACTCTATCTCTCTTCCCTTTCACTCCAACCTCTCCTTTCATTCTCATCTATACAGCAAGTGACTCAGATCGATAATGACTTGAAGGCCAGAGCATCTGCTTATAACAACCTGAAAGGCAACCTCCAGAACCTGGAGCGGAAGAATGCGTGAGTAACGTAGTGAGCCGTAGTCAGTGCCCAGTGGAGAGAAGAATGCGTGAGTAACGTAGTGAGCCATAGTCAGTGGCCAGTGGAGAGAAGAATGCCTGAGTAACGTAGTGAGCCATAGTCAGTGGCCAGTGGAGCGGAAGAATGCGCTAGTAACGTAGTGAGCCATAGTCGGTGGGCAGTGGAGAGAAGCAGAGAGTGGTCAGGACTGGGCTAAACCATGTGACATGGCACTGATTACAGTGTTTCACAAGTTTTATGTGGCTACGTCTGTGTCAGCCATTGTGATGACTCAGAAAAAGCTGAAGCCAAATTCAGTAACATGATGAAGGCTAAGACAATAGCAGTAACACCAGATACCAGTGACAAGCCTGTGCAAGCAGAAATGTAAAGCAATTCAGTTACACTGACAGTGTGAAATAAGTGCAGTTATAGACTTACTTACTACTTACAGACAGCTTTACTTGTCTCTTTTTGAATGACAGAAGATAAAGTGAATTATTTGTCCTCATTATTGTCTGTAACAGATTTGACCATGGTATTGTCTGTTTATAATACCTGATGCATTAATAAAGGTCAATTTGTGTTTCTCTTCATCAGGGGAAGCTTGCTCACCAGGAGTTTGGCTGACATTGTGAAGAAAGAGGACTTTGTGCTTGACTCAGAATATCTTATTACCATGTTGGTTGTGGTTCCAAAGTAAGAGCAACTTTTCAATCACCTTTTGTAATTGTGAAAAGTTTCTACTCACTATATGACTCCTAAATTTCCCTCGGGATTAATAAAGTATCCATCTATCTATCTATCTATCTATCTATCTATGACCATCATTTGACAGGATGTGTTGTCGGTTAGGTGTTGGCAGACTTTAGGGACACTGAATGCCTTTGTGTGAAAACTGTTTAGTGTGTTCAATATTCCTTCTTTTCTTGTTTGATTGCATAGGATAAACTATGCTGACTGGCAGAGAACATATGAAAGCCTGGCTGAAATGGTGGTTCCCCGCTCAACAAAGTCAGTATCCACAGAATGCACTGTGAAGTCATAGAAATATATAAGTACAAATGTTCTTTTATAGTGTGGTCTTGGTGAGCTGTTAAGTTCAGTCTGGAACATTTTGTAGTACTTTCGGAAGAGGACCTGCTGAGAACAGTTGCCTTAATACTTTATTTCTTTCATACAGGGACATGTGTCCCTTTTAGGGGAGAATAGAAAGGGTCGCCTGGTCTAGATGAACAAATCAGTATCTATGGAAACCAGCCAACCCTTGCTGCTGTCCCAGATAGACAGAGAAAGTGCCAGCCATTTTACACTCAAAGCTGGAGTTGCTGTGTTTTTTCAACACTCTTTCTGATCTTGAAAATGTACAAGAACACTTGTCTGTCTTTATAAGTATCTATGGAGACCCAAACACAGGTGTCTTGAATTTCTGCAGTCAGTTTTGTTTCCTACAAAAATATTTTCTTGCCTGGAATAAGAGTAACACATCTGACTAGTCATCATTTGCTTGTATTGTTTTGACATGACTGGATCATTTCACCATAAAAAAGGTATTATTCTCAGACGATTAACTTTGTTTTTTAAAAATGCGTTGTCCTGTTCTTTTGCAGTCTGTTGTTTGAGGATGGAGAGAGTGGCCTGTTCAGTGTGACCCTCTTCAGAAAGGCGGTAGATGACTTCAGGCACAAGGCCCGGGAAAATAAGTAAATGTCTCCTCTTCTATTTGCGCCTGTTATTCTTGCCTTCTCCTTTTAAGAGGTAATTAGTGTGTATTGGGATTAGACATCTACTTATTTATCTACTCTAGGTTTGGTGTTCGTGACTTCCAGTACAACGAGGAGGAGATGAAAGCAGATAAAGAGGAGATGACCCGCCTCTCCACTGACAAGAAGAAGCAGTTTGTATGTGTTCTCACTCACTTTTTCAAGCGTCTCGCCTATACTGGGGAATCTCTCAGATCTTAATAAACTGGCAGAATGTGTGATGGCATAGAAATGGAATTTTGGCAGCACTCTGAATGTTGGCCATAACAATGAAATGTGCTTCAGGGTACCAGTGAATGGCCTTGTTGTTTTAATGTATAGCATGTTTGCCTTGGTCTGATATCCTGCTTATTCCTATTGTAGTTTCTAGGAAGGTTACATACCTGGTTTAACAAGGTTACAAAACTTGCATTATCTTGATTTGTGTAACAATAATTGTCCAACTGAAACTTCAATTTTGTTTGGAAAATTCATTCATTTATTTTAGTGTTTTTGCTTTTCGTGTAAGATACGTTGTTATTTATGAAGTGAAACAGTGACTGATTGATTAATTGATCAATCCACTTCAACAGGGCCCGCTGGTTCGGTGGCTCAAGGTGAACTTCAGTGAGGCATTCATAGCCTGGATCCACATCAAGGCTCTGCGTGTGTTTGTGGAGTCTGTCTTGAGGTAAGGAAAAGCTCATCTAATCTATGACATTGTTTCATATGCTGCAGGTTTCGAGACTGTTTTTGATCACCTGTTAACGATGGTAATGTATTTGATCGACAGGTACGGGCTGCCAGTCAACTTCCAGGCCATGCTCCTTCAGCCCAATAAGAAGAACATGAAGAAGCTCAGGGAGGTCCTTAATGACCTCTACAAACACCTAGACAGCAGTGCGGCCGTTATAGACGTGAGTAATGACCTCTACCTAGACAGCAGTGCGGCCGTTATAGACGTGAGTGGAGACACTCAGTGGTATCTGGGCTACTCTTCAAACTGGTGTAATGCCAACAACTAAGCTGATAGGAAGAGAAGCACTAAGCTGAAATACAGTTAAATATACTGTATATACTTAAGCAATATCACACGAGTGAGAGTGGGTTTGGTAAAGGATACCCCCATGGCTCTGATTCAGCAGTCGGTGATTTGGTTTATTCATTCTCTAGTTCCAACCTGAGTTTTCGGCATCAAGCGTTGCCAAGCAGGTGTTATGTAACGTTATAGAAATCACTGCTTGCCATTCTGCTCTCTTGCTTTGAATGATGGAATATTAACGTCATCCAATTCAACGGTTAAAGTATACCAAACGCGGAGTGATTGCTTGCGGTGAAGAGTCCTATTGAGGTTGTTCCAGATTATCCTCACTCATGGAATGCCTCTTGTCCAATAAAAAATTAATAATCTTTCGACCGGATCTAACTGTTGTGTAAAGTAGAGTGTGACATATTGCAGTACCTTTACTGCATGTGTTGTGTAGTCACATTGGATACAATAGTTATGATATAATAGTTCTGCATACAAACATTCAATGTGTGTTACCATTGCTTACATCATTTTTTTTAATAATAAAAACAATTTTGGCCATTTTGGGTATGTATATTGAGGAATTGGATCACGTTACTCAGAAAAATGGGCTTTCCATATGATGGTTGATGTTACAAAGTTAGTGTTGCTCAACAACATTGTCCAAAATGTCCTATATCTAATTGTCCAGTCTGTCACTGTTGTAAATCTTCTCAATTCTTCGGTTCTGATTAGTCCTGTTGTCTTTCAGGCCGCCATGGATATTCCTGGTCTGAACCTGAGCCAGCAAGAGTACTACCCTTATGTTTACTACAAGATCGACTGTAACCTGCTGGATTTCAAATAAGATGTCACTAAACCTCTTTATGTCAATGAGAAAGCCTCGTGACAGATTCCTAAAGCTTTCATTTATTTTCTTATGTCACTTGAAGTTATCTTTTATTTCCAGTATTGTTTTGCTTCCCCTGTCTGGCTCTCCATCTTCCCTCTCCCAGCTGTGTGTTCCTGCTTCTGTGTAAATGGGAGCTGCGCGTGCTCACAAGGCCATACTGCAATCTCACCGAAGCTGCAAAGCTCTTTTTATTTTGTATTATGTTATTCCTGTCGGTATTACAAAGGGTGTCAGTCAACGTATGTACATGTACACTGTGTGAAAATACTGATCTCTTTGGGGTCCAAGATCTATCCTGTGCAATGACGAATGAATTTAAAACCATTCCTTTACTTGTGTCGATAATGATGTCTTTAAGTGAAACTATGTGAGTGGGTGGCCCATTATAACTGTGGCGTCAGGTATTTCTTAACTCCCTCGTCGCAGGCTAACATTATGTGGTGCATTTAGTTGTAGTGATTAGCTCTGATTGTGATATCAAAAAGCAATATGTTTTCATGTGTATATTGAGCATTCTTGTGTTATATATTTTGAGTGTCACAGTAACACTACTGTGACACGATTTTTTGGGAAAACAAAACAACCCAACAAGTAAGTAAACAAATAAATGTATATTTAAAAAGGACAATGGAACTTTTTTCTACACACTATTTCTTCCCAAAGATAGATTTGTGATTATAAATGTACAACATCCCGCAGCAGACTTTTTTACCTTAAAGCTGGGGTTAAAATTTCCAGCTGGCCGGAGGGAGCTGGCGCACAGATTTATGGGTAAAAGGCTTGCACATTTGCGTCCGTCAGTATTCCATTTGAGACAACACTAATCAGCGACAGAACGCACTACAGATGTACTTAGTGTGCACTACGCTCTGTATTGTAGTGTACTTCGTAAAGTACTCGATATAACACACAGCCCTACTCCTTGCAGTAACCTAGATTGAAACGAGTACCTAAAAAGCCAGATTAATGCACAGGACGTGCTTTACACAGTGTTGCTTTACTCAAAATCAAATGATGTCCATGACAGGTTTGTATAAAGTGGTTGTCTATATCTGGGTATCTCTACAGCCAAATACAACCCAGTTATGACTAAAATATGTATTGCACTGAAGGTATTGGGGGTAATGTCATTGTGGCAGTTCATAATCATGGCTCATAATCATTATTTTCCCAGAGAATACCCATTATAATGCATATATTCTTGTTTTGATGTCTGCGTGTATACTACTGGTGAATTCATTGGATTCAACAGGCCCAGCAATGAATGACCGCCTATTTCTTCAACCTGTTATCACCACGTGCAAATTTGTAAGTGTAACATGAACTGAACTACCCTGTTCACAACTATGTAGGCCTACTGCTGTATCAATTCAGATAAAACGGGACAGTATCATGAGCCATGTTAACGAGTGTGCCATCAAAACCACTGGGTGGCGCACGTACGCCGGCCAGTGGATGAGGCGAGACCAGAGTTTCCCAATGCGGTGACAAAAGCGTGATCGGTGATTAGATTTAATGGAAAATGTCTGGCAGATGAGAGGGAATCCATGAATGCCGCACTACATGGCGTAAACAAATGCAGAACTACATTTTTCAGTGAGCCAAAGTCAATCTAACACATTCACAAATGACGAATGCGCTTGTTAGGCGGAAAATAAACGTAGACAAACTTTCTGTGAGAAAACAACATTTCAATGTTTTTGGATGATCTGGGTTTTTTTCCCCCAGGTACATGATTTTGTGACAAGCCTGTGTGAATTAACATTAAAACTTGCCAATAGGGATCTTACCTCTATTAGGAGGTCTACTACTTTCTCTTTCCCAGGTTTGCCACTAAAACAACGTACTTGGAATACCCCCTGTTATGTTACATGTTGTATTATGCCAAATGCATCATCTTAATCGCGTGTTATAAACCAATTAACAGAAAAATGGTGATTGCATTTATAGCCCTTATACAAACTACTGTCTTTAACATGATTAAATGTACTTGCTTAGCTTCATTCTGGGAAGGCTACTCAGTGCACATTTGTCCCCTGTAAACCCGACTGCCTTTGAGACCATGCAGAAAACGCCATCATATGACTGCCTCTATAAGAAACCATGGGTATACTCGCACCACTTGGAGCACAGATTTAACGTCAAGGTAGGGAAGTGGAGGGAGCTCAGGCCACATCAATAATGATCCAGCCTAAAGTCCGACTCTTTCTTTGCGTGTTTTAACTGCCAACTGCCAACTCTGCTGGACTGTAAGTCAAGATAACAGAATGGCCAAACGGCCAGGAGCCGATGAGAGTATGTTACTTTCACCAACGCTCCTTCAAGACTTCAGCCATGAAGCAAACGCCAGAGACGTTAATGTGGATTGCATAGATGGAGAATTGTCTCTGGAAGAAATTTTAACACTGTACGGCCAACCTATAAATGAAGAACAAGCATGGGCGGTTTGTTATCAGTGCTGCAGGTCTCTGGCGCAAAAACACAGGCGAAGAAATTCAAAATCAGCCGAAGCACCCACTGGGGACTATAGTAGGAGGATTGACGGCCCTGGCGATGTTAGGATTCTAAAAGATGGTACCATAAAATTACAGCATCAGAGCAATCAAGGTAAGGAAGACAACGGATACGTTTGGCATATAAGTGCGTTGTGATGTGTTTTAGTTTGTTTTTTATATCTGATTTAGACGGCCTACATGAGCCAATCATTATTTCCCTCATTCACTCATCACCTTGTTATTCCATGCTGTCAACGTCTTTCTGGACGCCATCGTTTGTTTGTGCCTTGTGGTAAACGTTTTTACTGACGTGTCAACTCATTCAATCTCAACCTTAACATCAAATAGAGATTTAAACCAATATAAATGTTGTGGATTTCCCCCCTCAGTAGGGCTCTATCTGACGTGGCGTTCTGTTCAGTTTGTAGGTTACATATGAGTTGTGCATTACAGTGTACAACGCAGTGGCCTACCACTGAATCACTAGGCTAGGTCTGTTTTTGAATAAACTGCCGCGGTACAACGGGTCCTATGTGAAGGCATAAAGAGGTTTTTGAGAGTAAACAGTCGAGAAGGTGAAATTGAAGGTGTCGCTTTGGCCGTTGGTAAATGTAAACAATAGTGCCATGTGATAAATATGCCATGGCTGACACCTTGAGGGGACGAACAAAAGGAACGGGTCCCTATGTGTCGGCGTGCTCTAATGTTATCAGTCTCGGTACATCATACAAAACAAGCGGATGTGCATTTATTTACAGTATTACTATTTGCTAACATATAAATCAAATCTAAGATTTAATTGCAAATGACGTTATGTTGATACTATCAACCATTTGAATAATAATATTGGAAATATTGCTTCTGTGTCCAGTTCGATGGATACACTAAAGACGTGCCTGCGAATTCTGGAGATTTTTTTTTCTCAGTCAGCTTGTGAGTTCTATGTTTGTCTCCTGATTCCTGGTGCGGACAAACAGGTCTAGTGTGTGATGGATATCTGTGCAGACTTAATCATATGTGCTGGATGCTCCATATCGCCCCAGGACCCCTGGATCAATGTCTTTACTCGCCCTTCCTCTCCCAGAGGAGTTCATTTAACCCACCCCCCTTATACATTATTGGCAGTGTGGAGATCAGGTTTTCAGATGCAGTATCCAAGGCCATTATCGACTGTTGATTTATTCCTGTTTTTTCTCCATTAATTCTGTGTTTTTTCTGATTTATATTTTTTGTTCTTGTCTTGTAAAAGCCTGTGCTTTGAAGTGAGAAATATGCCTACATGACTTGGCTAGCTCTTGGGCTGAGCTGCTGTTGGGATGTCCATCTGTGGGTGTTTTTTTATAGACTTCAGATGCCAGTCTCACCTCTTATACGTCACCTGTGTATTCTGAGTTTGATTCTGCACAGTGCACATGGATGGGATGATTTGTTGCTTACACATATAAAGTGTGTGTGTTTGAAATCCTCCATTCTTAGCATGATTGGTGATAAGGTAATGTGAAACTCTGGCTATCTAGGGAATAGGCAGCTGGTTCAGGAGTTTGTTAATGGCATTGTAAATGATCAGTCTTCTTGACTTCCACACTCCCCCCCCCCCCCCCCCCCCCCCCCCAAAAAAAAGGCTGCCTGTGACCCCCCCTGTGGATGTCCTCTTGTCAGGCCTGACTGACCAATCACAGTTGTGCATGGCTCTTGGCTGGCCAGATGCAAGCTGTGCATCAGTCCCAGAGGGAGTGATTGATTTCTCAAAGAGAATAATGTACTACATTAATATTATATTCAGCCCTGGAGGAGGTGTCTGTTGCAGACCTGCAGTGTGGTGGATCTTCGTATAGCTGTATGTGTGTTGTAGTATTTCCGATTGATGTTTTCATTTGTTGTTAGAAGAAAAGTTTGGCACTTTGTAGCCTTAATGTTATGAAGCGCGTATTCCAGCTTTGAGGACACAGACCACAGAATTCTGCCTTGGTGATGCACCCTGTTTCTCCAAATGAAAGAGTCACATTGACTTTAATGAGATGATATTGTTGGAACAGTTAGGCCTCTATTTACTAGACTCAATAGAGGATGCATGTGTTCATCTGGGAAGGTTTGTGGATCATAGGGGTTATCAAGACATCGTTATACTTGTATGACCCTAGAATAGAGGTTAATGCTCATGACCAGATCAGACAAAAAGGAAGTGTAAAGAAAAGAATTCCAATAAGTCCAAGTCAAATAGTGTCTACGCATGGGAGTGTTCCTCTGAGAGGCTCAGTCACGGCTAATCATTATTCTGATTACTGTAATTATTATATTAGGTGTGTTCCAAAATGTTTTGACTTGTATGTTGCCTTGTTTTGAAATGTAGTGATTGACATCATTAGGGTGTGACCTGTGTCTGGGTGTGACGGAACCTTCCGGCAAGAGACGGCTTGCGTGTCAGAAATGGGAGAAGTGGAGCAGGGCACACCCTGTCCGGGCGGCCCGTAAATGAAATGTTCTTGTCCTCTCGTGTGGCTGCCTCTCCTGCTCCTGCCCCTGCCCCTGCTCCTGCTCCTACTCCTGCTCCTGCTCCTACTCCTGCTTGTGCTACAGGCGCTGTGCTCCTGCCGCTGTGAAAGGCTGACTTGTGAGATGTAGGTTAATCTGCCCTGGATGGCCCTGCATGTACCTTTCCCTGCTGAAGTGGCTCACTGTGTCTCTGGGCTCTGAGGAATTAGGCCGGTCATGAGAGTGTGATCTGTCTCAGTGTCTTTATAAAACTCCAGCGTTTATCTGCCTCAATGCCTAGCTGTGTGAGCAGGAATGTAGTGCAAGCTGTCCAACCGGTGATATCTTTCAAAAGAAACAAACAAAAAAAAAACGTTACATATTTTAGGGGATGTAATGAAAACAATCACAAATGAAAGGCATCAGGTATAATCTTTGTTTTTATAGTGGGTTAAATGTCTGTTTAGTCTTTTCTAGAACTATTTATTTCCAGATCTATTTTCCTGTATATTCTCATAGAGAACCCATTAGCGATAGACCGATATATTGGTGGCTGTGTGTTTATAGTACGTATGGCAACATTAGTCTTTAGTCAATGCCATCGTTGGTGTCATTCTTTTGCCTTTCATAGTGGACCTGTGTGCATTGACTGCACCTGAGCATGCAAGCATTAAAGCACTGTCTCAGGGTCAAGAGAAAGGAAAATACCTTTACACTATTTATTTAATTAGCACAGGCTTTTATCCAAAGCAATTTACAGTACAGATGTTGGTATAAATCCCTGGGTATAAAACTACCGGAGACCCGATGATAAAACTATAAGCCTACGAAAACTTGAATTAAAGAGAAAACTATAGGCCTACAAAAAACATCAATCTGTACACAGATTGTTTTCTACTTTTAAGTTGGTGATTATTCCCTGGTTGGTCTAAGATGACCTGTTGGTTTTTTTTCATTGAAAGTATTTGCAAATTAACTCATAATTATTTAGTTTTTGCAATTGCCAAATGTAATGAATGAATGAATGAATGAATGTTGGTTATCAGCCATCCTAAGCTATTAGATATTGGTATCAGCCATCCTAAGCTATTAGATATTGGTATCAGCCTTTAAAATATCGGTTGATCCCTAGAATGCATCTGGGCTTTGATTGAAGCCCGGTAGAAAAGTTTGGGTTTTTAAAAGGTTTCTATAGTAACCAAGTGCAGAGTGGTCCAGGTCCAGTCACCATGTGCAGTGACATTTTAGCGTTTAAGTTTAAAAGTTAGGGTCCTCTGAAGTTATTTTATAGATAATGCCAACCGATTATTGCCTCATGCCATCATACCATCTTCATTGGAAAATGACTTTTACATAGGCCTATGGTTTTTTGGTTGTTGTGAGTCCCTCATCTGTCTGGGTTAAGACGCCCAGGATTTGTCATGGTGACTGTGGTAGCTCCCTGCACTTCTCATCCTTAAGGGGGTTTAGCCTTGGACTTAACCTGGGGTCATCTGGTCTTGGAAGGTCTTACCAGTCTGTCTACAGAGCCATGGATTATTTATTTATTTATTTATTTATTCTTTCTTCTTTCTTCGGCCTCATATTGCATTCCCATACAGAGTCTCCATCTCTGCCCGTTCTGATGGCACAAACGATCCCCCACAGTCTACATTTAATATTTAATGTTGTGTGGTGATGTATGAGGTAGGTTCTGGGGTCTTGAGTTGCATTGCTGGAAAGGAAAAAGGAAGCTGAACGTGTCTGATTTTCCTCTATTCGATTATTAGGTTTATAATCATGCCATGCTTGTTGTTCATGCTAAGGTTCAGCGTCAGCAGAACAGGTTTTCATGAATTAAACATCACAGGTAGATAAGGACCTGCTGTATGCTGTTGAAAAGTCAAGCATCAGCAGTCAGCACTAATGATTCCCCTCTCAGTAGAAGAAAAGATAAATCTTAGGATCTTGATATTTATGTTTCCTTCTCTCTGTCCTTTCCCTCACAGATACATACCCACCGGCCAGCAGATCAATCGAGGTGAGTACTCTTCCGAACCCTTTACTCCTGTGAAGAGAAAGACTGGACATCATCACAGGACTCTGATTCTGTGTCCAATTGGATTTGGCTCATTTGATTTGATCCAAACCCTTAAACCTGCTGGTGGACGGACCATTCCTATGCACCCATGTGGAAGTGTCCCAGGGCTGAGCCTCTTTAAAGTGGACATAGACAAGTCTGTGTGTTGGCTGTCTGGCTGATTATGGGATGGTGATTTATGCTGTCATGGTGACTGTCCCAGATGGGGGAGTTTGAAGTGTTAGCTAGAGGGGAAAGTGCTAATGAGATCGGATGTAAGGAAGGGAGAGACCTGCTGACGCACACACACACACACACACACACACACACACACATTCACTATTCTGTACTTCCAGCTGTTCCCATAGCTGTGTGGATCTGTAAGAATTTCATGGTTTCAGTCATGGGTTGATGAAGAGTCAGTAATCAGTATCATTCAGCACATAGGCTTACCCTCTTGAAAGAAACATCAGTGGATGTCTTTGTGTGTAGCTCCTGTCCGGTTGTGTTAGCATCTTGTGTGGACTCTAATGCAAGCACACAGTTTTAGGGCCAGTCTTCCTGGAGCTGTGTGTGTGTGTGTGTGTGTGTGTGTGTGTGTGTGTGTGTGTGTGTGTGTGTGTGTGTGTGTGTGTGTGTGTGTGTGTGTGTGTGTGTGTGTGTGTGTGTGTGTGTGTGTGTGTGTGTGTGTGTGTGTGTGTGTGTGTGTGTGTGTGTGTGTGTGTGTGTGTGTGTGTGCTTTCCATTAGTCAGTCACCATCCTGTCAGGCGTAGCCCAGCAGAAGTGTGCAGGGTAGAGTCCCATGCAGGAGCCTTCACTCTCGTGTGGGTATGGTGATATGTAGTGTGTGTGTGTGTGTGTGTGTGTCTTACTCCAAACTCTAAACAGAAACCAATAGTAACCGTTGGTCTGACAACGAAGCCCAGCTTGGCGCGGTAGTGCAGGGTCTAATGACCCTTCCTGTCTCTCAGGGGTAGAATGAACCAGCACTCAGCCTCTCTAAACACAACTGACATAGTCTGTGTTTAACCCCACTAGTCTATGTTTAAGTGTAGTTAAGTCAGTAGTTTAGCCGCAGCAAGCAGCAGGCCTAGCCCTAAGAACACAAGCGAAGCTTCAGCGCTACACTAGATGAGCATGTTTAAACATTGCCTTGTCAAGCAGTGGAGTGAGAGTATGCTGACTGTGTGAAGCGGTAGCTCTGAGGATGGCGAGGTCGTGAGATGAATGCTGATGAGGCTGTAATGTGCAGGGAGTCTACGGCTCTGTGGGCAAAAATACAATCTGTGTGAGGGTTGGCACACTGCTCCACAGGAACAGATGGGACTAAGTGGGGGACATGTTCACACTTATATATATATATATATATATATATATATATATATATATATATATATATATATATATATATATATATATATAGACACACACACACACACACACACACACACACACAAATATGCAAACAATACACAGAATATTGCAGGCATGGTTTCAGTAAGAAGTAGTATGTTGTGGTGTTGGCAATGTGCTGCTGATGCTGGTTGACAGATCTACGCCCACATCCCTGACTGACCGTGCCATGGACAAACCCTCCTTTGGTCAGGCAGCCTCTCCCTTTCATGCAGCTCTCTCTGTCCCTTCCTAGTTTCCTTTCACTTCTGTCTTCTGCCTCTCTCTCTCTCTGTCTGCCTGTCATGTATGTTTGTTTGTTTGTTTGTTTTTTTTTGTTTTTTTCTCTCTCTCTCTCTCTCTCTCTGTCTGCCTGTCATGTATGTTTGTTTGTTTGTTTGTCTCTCTCTCTCTCTGTGTCTGAAGCTGCCTTTCTATTTATTTATTTGTCTTTCTGTCTTTGTCTTTCTGGGTCTCTCTCTCTCACACACACACACACACACACACACACACACACACACACACTCTTCCCGTGTTGTGAAACTGATGGGATTGGGATTGCCTCATGAGCTTGTTCAGCCTGTGAAGGAGATGGCAGAGGAGCTGTTTGTTTTGACTGGTCAAAGAGACGGATTCATTCGCAAAAGCTCTAAAAATGCTCCTGTTTTGTAGGCCTTTGAAAGAATGTGTGTCTGTGTGTGTGTGTGTGTGTGTGGTGGAGCTCCTTCTTCTGTTAATCTGAGCTCATGTGATGGCCCAGCGCGAGCCACACACACACACACATACATACATACACACACACACACACACACACACACACCCATCCTGTATGTTGCTCCGAGCTACACATCCTCCCAGTCTTATGACAACACTGCTGCCTCTGCTGCCTCTCTCACGCCAACCTGACTCACCCCCCTCTCCCTCATCCCCCTTTCTTCACAGCATCCCCCTCTCCCCCCATTCATTGCCAGTCCTGTTCATCCTTGCGGTGTGGTTTGGTGTTAGCCGCCCCTCTCTCTCTCTCTCTCCCTCCGCCATGGTGTTGATTGGCTTCCTGGTGTGATTCACCCTTTCGCTGCTCTCTGTAGGCCTTAGCCTTTGACACTAATCTCATCTGTGTGGAGGCAGGAGAGACAGACAGACAGACAGACAGGGAGGGAGAGCTGACCTACTTTCTCTCTGCAACTCTGCTTTGATGGCTGCTGGTCCCTAAATGGTGTGTAAGTAGTACAGCGGTCCATCGCACCTCTTCATAACCAGCGGCCAGAATCCAAGCCACATGCAAGGCTGTGGACAGCTGTGACTCTGCCTGGGTGTCTGGTGTGGTCAGAGCAGTCCCTCCAGAGCTATAAGCGCACTTTGAGAAGGTTGTCTTCTGTGACTGATGATGGCAGGGCTGGTGACTGTCGTGGGGTTGCTGGGCGGTGACTGGTTTGATCCCTGGCAAAGCAGATTGGGACCCGAGTTTCAGGTCACGAGATTAAGATGGGATTAGCTGTCGTTTTATTGGCCATTTCTCTTGCAGATCTCACTCTTCTTGAGAAGCCAGGCGCTGGCTGCCAGACTGTAGTCAAACATGGTGCACAGTTTGATGTTTGGGACTGGGAATGTGTTATGAATAGTGTGTGTGTTGGGTTGGGAGGGGGGGGGGGGGGGGGGGGGGGGGGTGGTGTTCTTATGCTTAAAGGCCTCCAGGTCTGTAAATGACTACACACACACACACACACACACACACAGACCTCCCTCCATTGCACTGTAGACACACTCTCAGCTGACTCGGGTCAGACTGAAGGTGAAAATTGAAAGTCACGCCTGTGTGTGTGTGTGGGGGTTTGTTTTTGTTTTTCTTTGCAAAAGGGCAATTTTTGAGCATTTAGTTCAGTATTTATCTTGGTTGATAGAGTAATAGAGTCTAGATTCACTGATCTGACACAGCCCTTTACTGAAGAAAATGTTTTTAAAAACCTGATTCACCCTGGGTGAACCTCTTTTTAGCCATAAAGAACCACTTGCTGCCAGAGAAGGGTTCCTTGTTTAGAAATGAAATGTATAGTTTAGTTTTTCAAAGAACCCACACATACTTTAAAGGATTCTTTCCTTACTCTCTAGTACCACTGTAGTCACTCGAATCCTTCTAGGACTTGAATATAGGGCATTCTGTTTATTTTGTGTGTATGTATGTACACCAGCAGGGGCCTGTCCCTCCCTTCCTGTTCGTTAGCTACACACTAATTGCCTGTTGAGCTTCTGTATTGAACGTCAGACAGTGTGCGACCCCGGGCCATGTGTGCGACCCTGGGTCATGACGCCAGCAGCTTGTCTGGGCAGGGCTGAGCTGTATACGACCCGTGGTCTGTTCCCACTCTGAGCATGCATGTGACTCCCCCAGTTTAATCTAATCTGCCCTGCTCAGCACCAGCAGCACAGGCAGGCGGGCGGACACGCACACACACACACACACACACACACACACACACACACACACACACACGTCAATAACACTGGCTTTGCTTTCTAGAGCAGGAAATATGAGCTTCCTCTCCCCCGGGATGCTGCACTACTATAGTCATTTCCCTCTGGGGGGGATCGATGGCATATTACTCACACTCAGTGTTTTCAGTGGTCCAGCCACCCGTAGATGGGCATGGACCTGTAGATGGGGATGGACCCGTAGATGGGGATGGACCCATAGATGGTGCTTTTGGACATTTCTTTTGCACTATTATCCAGTTACCTGAAGGGATCCCTATAAATACCTGGGGCACCTTTTAACCTACATGTTCATGAGCTAAAGGGCTTTGCTGTGTTTTGGATGATGGTCAACGCTTTGACGTCATTGCATCCTCCCTCAGAGACTCTGTATCCACTCTGTTGAAAGTGCCTGTGTGGTTTTGGAGGCCGCTGGCCCACCTGCTACCCAGTCTTCCTCTTCCTCCTCTCCATGTAGGGAGGTCTTGACTGTGATTCACTTGAGCATCTTTCAGAGGTTTTGAGGGAGTCCTGCCTGAGTTCAGACAGACAGCTGTGTGTCTGGCTTCATTCATTTCATTAAGTCTTAACTAGTGAAAGGGAACGGTGGTGGTGACTAATTGTGATGGTTGCCTACTTAAATAGTGGGCTCAGACTTGTAGTCACCCCTCCCCCCCACCCCCATGAGCCCTGTCTGGTGATCTGGTTTCTAGTCCGTGTGGCTGTTCCCCACAGGCCTGCCTGTCAAAGTGGATATATTCATCAGTCCTTTGCCTCCTCCTCCGCAGTGTTGCCATGTTCAAGTCCACATCTATGCTAGATGAGTTAATTGCAGTGATACTCTTTTGAGGTCAGCATCTCTGTGGCTCTGTTTGTCGGCCTCTGTTTTCTTTCTTCTTCCTCTCTACCTCTTGTTCTCTCTCTCTCTCGCTCTTCTCTTCATCACCTGTATCTTTCATCATCACTCTTTGGAAGAATATTACATCACAGCTGTTTTCTGCATCACTAGATGACGTAAGTGAGGAGAGCAGATGCTGAAGCCAGCCATTTTTCTGCCTTCAATCATTTCAGGTTTCAGAAACCCTCCTCTAAGAGAGTGCATTTTCCCCCCCCCCAACTTGGAGCACTTGCACCTAGCGCTCTGGTATCTGAAGAAGGTGGTTTGTGTGGACAGGCGAGGGTGGCTGTGGGGCATGGCTGTCCTGCACCAGCACGGCTCAGTGACGTTGAAGGTGTGTGCCGGGGTGTTCCTTTGTGAGCGGACCAGTGGCTTATCACTGTGCTGTCTGAAGGGAACAAAGCATCCGCCGCACCAAAGTCATCTGGATTTAGGCGCGTGTGTTACATAACGTTCGTCTCTCACACGCTCGATCGCTCGCTCTCTCTATCTCTCTCTCTCTCTTTGGCTGTTCCATCTATCCTGGCAGCCCAAAAGCGCTGAGGATGCGCCTGTGCTTCCCTGTCACATCTCCCTGCCTGCCTGCCTGCCTGCCTGCCTGCCTGCCTGACTAAGTGACTGGTCTGAACATTGAGCTCGTCCTCGGCTGGCTCAGCTAAAAGGCCCAGAAAGAGGAGTGGCCTGACTGAGAGACAGCTCTTATTTAGCTCTGAACCCAACCTGCCAGGAGCATCTAGGTCACAGCCGTTAAATTGGACTGAGTGCAGCATCCTTTAAGTATTGTGTCTTAGGTTCTGTTTGTGCCCTGTATTCTGTTTCAGACAGAAGGGTCTTTTGGGTCACAAAGAAATGCTGAGCCGGAAGAGTTTAGTCTTTGTTTAGGTGTTCAGAGGAGATCAGACAATCTATTTGTGAAGTCTGAAGTTCAGAGGATCTGTTTCAGACAGGTGGGCTGGAGTCAGGAGGCAGACATGATCAGTAGCACCCAGAGTGGGCTGGAGTCAGGAGGCAGACATGTTCAGTCGCACCCAGAGTGGCATAGGTGCCACTTTTCTGGGTGGAGAGTGTATATGGTTGGTTGTGTGTGTGTGTGTGGTTTTAAGTCATTGTGGTGCTGCGCAGTGAGGTGCTAATCTGCTCCTCCCATCCCTGAAGCTGTCTGTTGGTTTCAGTAGCAGTGCATGTGTGACTCAGACCTGTAATATGGGACTCTTGTAGTGTGGAGCCCATAGGCATGTGTGACTCAGACCTGTAAGATGGGACTCTTGTAGTGTGGAGCCTAGGGTTGTCACGATACCAAAATTATGACTTCGATACTATACTTGCCAAAATATCACGATACCTGATACTTACGATACGATACCACAAATACGATACGATACCACAAATACGATACGATACTGGTATATTTATCTATGATAGTAATAAACAAAACATCTGTAAGGTTCCCTTTTTTACCAGCTTGTTCCTGCCCAGCTTTTTGAACACTTAACAAATGGCATTCATATTAGTATTAGCCCACAGCAAGATATTAATGAAAACTACATGGTGACATCATAGCATTGATTATAGACCTATTGTCTGTATCTGACTATATGACTACATAGTTATTTCCATAAGTATGAATTACATAATTTTACAGTGTGTTTGAGGTGGAAAAAAACCTAAAGCTATGTGGGTTGGGTAGATTAAAGATAGACACATAATTAAAGGGCAATTTCTCCCCTTTATTGAAAAACAACAATGAAAAACATGCCACCACATACCTTTGCACCAATACACACATGCCATTACACTATGGTGAACAATGAGACAGCCTGTCTGTCTGGTAGAATTATTTTGAATTATGAATATTCACACTTGTTGCAACTTGCAACTATTGCAATTGTTTATGCACTTATTACAACTGAACTATTTACACACTTTACAAACTATTTACACGCTAACAGAAACACTAACTCTATAAATGAACTGAAATGTATTTTGTGATGGTCTTGTTAGCAACTGATGTTCTAACAAAAAAATGATAATAGTCATGACGATAATGTGCATTGTCTCATTTTCTGGACAGTTCTTTTGCCAGATGAAGCCACTTGCTTGATGTTTGACTGTGTTAGGAAAGTCGTTGGCAACCTAGCCAACATGGCTATCACAATAACATTACAAAGAGCACTTAATACTAGCATCAGGGGTGAAAAAAAACGTAGTACTAGCATCAATGTCCAAGCCTGTTATAACAAGCTTGCTAACATCGCTAACGAGATGTCTTGCTAGCGGCTACATTTAGCGAAACCTGTTAAATTTGCTTACTTTGTTTATGACAAACTAGCAAGTCAACAACTTTCCTAACACAGTCAAACATCAAGCAATTGCAACACAAGACAAAGCAGACGTCCTCTTTTTCGAGACCTAAATGTGTCCGGGTAAAAGAGGACGTCTGGTCACCCTAGCTAAACTAGGCTAAGGCTACTCGTGTTAGGCTGTATATGGGTGAGCTTGGGTGTTCATGTTTATAATCACATTTGCTAACCTGTCGTTCTTTGAACTTTGTCTGTCTGATAGGTGCTTAGCCATATTCGACGTGTTCCCTCCCTTTGCCTGAGTGGATTTGAAGGTTCTGTGTGTGTGGATGGGTTTTCCTTCAGTGTCTGCTTCGTACCCGAAGTATTTGCATGTGTGAGAGCTGGGCAGCCCCGCCCCTTACAGTCAATGCGTGCCGGCAGCCTGACAGGGAGCGGAACAGTGAGTGCGCTCTGATTGCGTGCTTTTTTAATGAAGTACCGGTACCAAAAATATGCAAAATCGTATCGTTTTTAACGTAAGGGTACCGCGGTACTTTTCTAGTACCGGTACACCGTGCAACACTAGTGGAGCCCATAGGCATGTGTGACTCAGACCAAAGATGGGACTCTTGTAGTGTGGAGCCCAGTGTGACTCAGACCTGTAAGATGGGACTCTTGTTGTGTGGAGCCCATAGGCTCGTCCCTCCTCTGCATCTCTGGCTGTGCCATTTGGTTTGGCATCATGTGTGCATCCAAGCAGATTGCAGCATCCCTGCTAAGAGACAACAGATCTCCATAGAAACAGAAGCAGAAACAGAAACGCTTGGCATTCATAAGCAGACTGAGCAAAGACATTTGAGTGCCCCCCCCCCCCTTTTTTTGCTCTGTTTGGGCCATCCCCCAAAAATGAAGATTTCACAATTAATTAATTCATTCATTCATTCATTCATTCATTCATTAAATGAATGATTTTATGAAAAGGAAATGGAAAAGCTTTTTCATTGTTTGTCCGTATCAATTTCCCTATAGTTCCATCTCGGCCCCCAGCTCTGTGTGCAGTGTGCAGTGTGCAGTGTGCAGTGTGCAGTGTGCAGTGTGCAGTGTGCAGTGCAGCCAGTGAGGGGCAGATGAGGAGGTGGCACTGAGGGAGTGATGAAACACTGAGCACGTCTGAGCCACAGTGTGTCAGGAGAGACTGAGACCATCCCCATGAATCAGTCTCCGCTGTACAGACAGCCAAACACCTCTCTTCTGGCTGTTCTGGCATCGTAACAGGATTTCAGCCATGTTCTCACAGTGCTAATATGATCACTATTGATCGCTTGCTTATTGAAGGCTGGTGACCATGAGGTCTTATTGTTGGCAGGAGGCCTCTCTGAGGAGCTGCTCGATGGGGGGAGAGACCTTGTGCTGTACATTATACTGTACATTATGTGATTTCAGTGCAGAGCAGTTCAAAGATGCGTACATGTGCCACTGCGTGTGTGTACGTACATGTGCCACTGCGTGTGTGTACATGTGCCACTGCGTGTGTGTGTACATGCATTCATTCCATTACAGGTCATGTGTTTGAACACACTGAAGTCTTCCTGCTGTTGATGTACACACACGTGCACGCGCTAGACTTGGCAGCCGTATGAGACGCTGATGATGAGGCGAAAACTGGGCCGGTTTTTCCCGTTCTACTTAAAGGGATTCTCACACTGAAACAATTGAATAGACCTCAAAGAAATGTGAGGAGCGTTTGTCATTTTCCCAGTCTTGCCACAACTAATCTTTAGAAACGGTCCATAAGACTGGAAATACATTTGTGCGCGCATACAAACTCACAGGTACATGTGAACAGACATATAGACACAGTTATAGACTGACTGCTTTCCCACTGACTGCTCAGAGTGCTCACTCAGTAATGTAAGGAGAGCCATTGGCTACAAGTGAAGTGTTTAGAGTGGAGTTGTTTTAAATGAAGTGGCTAGTCTAAATTAAAGGCCTAAGGAATTGATTTTTAAATGGAGTTATTCCAGTGAGACCAGAATGCTTGACTGTTTCATTTTCCCTTTTGAAAGTGAGTTATCAATGTAAACCAGTACATTCCAATATCGGTTGTACTCACGAATACATTAGCTAGTCAATCTTTGGCTTCCAGGTGACTCCAGTCACATAATGATTTGTCATGAGTTTCCACTTACGAAGTGTATGACGTCATATGGTGCTTGGGCATGGAACCTTCTGCTGAGAAATTCAAGGAAACCGTCTCGCTTGGCGTTCCAGAGACAGTCACTGCTCCCATTGTGTGTCGAGAGCCAGTTGAGCTGTACATGAGGCAATGGCGTTGTGCTCTGAATGTTGTCAGGCATCAGCTGCTCACATGACCGCGCACACACACACTCTCCCTCTGAATGCCAAGGACTCCATGTTTGTAGGACTGTTATGTAAACGGGAGAAGGCATTGGCAGCCCCCGGTGCTGTGCATCAATTCACCACAGCTGTAAGAGAGAGAGGGAGAGTGTGTGTGTGTGTGAGAGTGTGTGTGTGTGTGTGTGTGTGTGTGAGTGTGAGTGAGTGTGTGTGCATGTCGGACCCTATGGCGGTGATGTCATGTGAATGGTCCTTACAGGCCCATGCGCTGTCTCCTCATTGTGTTGTTCTTCAGAGCATGAGAAGAAGCGAGTGTGTTCACTTGACGAAAACAACCGCATGCACAGCCAATGCCACATGGGACACAGTCATTGTTTTGATCTCTGGGATGTTGCTTAACTCTGTAACACACCCATATAGTTTTTAATGATCTCGGTTATTCAGACAATTTTACAACCTCTTTGATGATCCTACCTCCACAAGAGAGATGGCATTTCGATGGGTTGTGAGCCATTGCAGTCCCAGTTTGTGGAAACATGAAAGGGAAGACCCATTGAGCTCCTGTGTCTCCGAGACGGCCTGTCATGGCCGGGTTTGTTTTCCTCTGCAGAGTGAAGAACATGTTTGAGTCTCTGCTCTCCGTCAGCTCTCCCCTCCCTCGTCAGCTGAGTCTCCTGCCGTCTCCTTTCCTCATTCCTTCTGAGTCACAAGCCTCTAAATGAGATGGTGATTCTTTCTTTCTTTTTCTTTCTGTCTGTCTTTCTTTTTCTTTCTGTTTTTTTTTCTTTTTTTCTTTCTGTCTTTCTTTCTTTCCTTCCCAGTGTTAACACCGGAGTCCCTCATAGCATCTGAGAGCAGTCAGGGATGTGTAGAAATTCCATTGCAGCTGGATGAGGACTCTGGATGAGCACTCTGGATGAGCACTCTGTCAGTGCTATTCAGCAGGGCACTCTGGCAAACAACAAATTAAGATTGTGTCTGCATCTTGAAATATTTCTCAATCTTTCCTGTCCTGTCCGGTTTTTACCAAGTTTAATGAATTTACTGAATAAAAGATGGTTGTGCGTCATGTGGTTATAAATTGTTGGCATGTGTATTTGAGGTGTATTATAAGTTGTGCGTGCGTGTGTGTCTGCGTGCGTGCGTGTGAGCACAGGAGGGGTGTTTTCCCTGTGGAGGTCTACAGATTCCCATGCTCCCCTGGGGCAAATCCGCTCATGTGTCTCCTTGTCGGCGTCGATCTTGGAGTCAGACAGTCCAGCTCCCGCTCATTCATTCAGTGCTGTGGGAACGCTGGCCTTTCCCCTCCTCTCTGTCTGTCTCTCTGTCTCTCTGAAGACCTTTGTCCTGCAGCTGGCACCCCGAGCACCCTGGCTGTGCACACAGGACTCTTAAGCCCACTTCTAGTGGCAACCTTTGACAAAGTGCCTTACCTTCCTGTCTCCTCAAAGGGCGGAGGCCATGCCAAGTCTTCTAACATAGCTCTGCAGTCCATGGATGTGATCTCAATCTTTCCTTTTAGTGGTAGAGCAGACCCTCTCTGCCCTGCTGTCCTCTCTGGTGTCGGCTCTAGACCTGCTCTTTGGTGGCCTATTGTGTGTCCCAGCTGATCCATAAACATGCTGCCCATGATTCCTTCTGCTCTAAGGGCTTTAACTACACTAAGGGCAGCGTGAGGTGAGGCTGAACTTGAAAGCAGTCAAAGTTTTCTGATGTTCGTATCTTTCTTGGAGACTTATCAAAGAAGTTTCCAGAAGTTGCTCACTGTTGGTAGTGATTGTTCCGATCAGCATCCCTTGTGCAGTCTGTCCCAGTGCTAGGCGTGGTGGACAGATAGATGGATTAGATTACGCAACACTGAGACACTATAGTATTCATATCATTCAGCTGTTTTTGAAGGATTAACATCTGGAATGCCGGCAGTCTGATGTGATTACTGCTAACAGCACAGTCTCCAAAGAACCCCAGGACCATTTTAGGGCCGGTACTGACGCAGACATGAGGACTTAATGTTGATGGTATCTCTGTCTTCTGAGCATGGAACTTCATTCACATGCACCGTCTTGGGAAAGCATAGATCAACTAGTAGAGAATTTGCAGCTGCCAAGCTCTTAACCTTGAGGCTGAGTTTGGTGCGTGATGTTGGATTTAACCTGCGATTTGGACCACTCCCACTTCCATGATGGAGCCAGCAGAGGTGTGTGTGTATGTCTAGCGATCAGTCTCCTTACTTATCCCCCACCCATAAAGAATGAACGATTCTCTCTTGTTTGTTTGGTGTGATCTCCAATCTCAGTGGGAAATGTAATTATTAAGCTTATTTTAAACTCCTTTCCAGCTCGGCACTAAACAGCTGCCCATCTCTGGCTAAGCTGTTTTTGGATCTCAATTGTATTAGCTGTAATTGAAGGCTCATCGTTGGTCTGTGTTTTTCTTTTTTTGTTTTGTTTTTTGTTTAAGGGGTCATGCTAGTCTGCTTGGCTCATGCATTGGCTCATGCATTGGCTGGGTTCCCGAGCGTAGCGTCCCTGAGATAGTATTGTTGCATCGCTGTCGGGCAATCTGACCAGCACATCTGTGCTCACATTGGGATGATTGAATAGAGTTACGGAATTGAGTGGAGGCTGGGAGTACTATTCCCATAGTGCTCCAGTGATGACTTTGGAGACAGCGAGTGTCTTTGTGTGTTTGTACCAACACGTGGGCACAGGAGGAGGAGGAGGAGGAGGAGGAGGAGGAGGAGTTGGATCTCGTCCGGTGGTGTAAACAGTGAATTGTCAGGTGGCGTCTGGTTTATTCCAGCCACTGGCAGAATGTGAGCAGGAAGTGATGTTGTCAGATCTCAGAATGATGCCACATGATGACTCTGGGTAGACCTGTTCTTATGTATATAATGGAGATGGGCCTGTATTTCAATCATGTAGTCTCAGTCCCCTCCACATGATTTATTTTTCAATACAAAGCAAGGCAGGTGAAGCAGGAAAGGGAGGGTCCGACAACAGCAACAGGATATTCCACACCTGGGCCAGATCAAGTCAGACAGCCAAACCTTCTGAACAGATGCAGAGAGTCACTCTAGAGACAAGCATTTAATGAGAGGCATCATAATTGGATCCCCTTCCTCATTGCTACAGTTTGATGATTGACTCGGCACAAGACTATGAGGACATTTTCACTGATGAAATTCCCCTTTAAGCTGAGCTCTGCTGAAGGTTTCTTCCTGTTTAAAAGGGAGTTTTATCCTTGTCCCCATTGCCTTAGGGCTTCCCCGATGGGGTTCAGGCTCTGGGCTCTGTAAAGTGCTTCGAGACAATTTCCATTGTTATTGGTGTTATATAAATAAATACGATTGAATTGAATTGAATTGAATCGAAATTCTCTAATGCTGTCTGAGTGTCATTGAGACACGAGTGAGCTGATGTAGCTCGTTAAGATGGTCTCATGTCTAGTGCTGCTCTGATTATGAGTATGTGGTTTGTGTTCTGTCTGAACACATTCAGAGAGATCTGTTCTTCGTGTCATGGGACGGAAGAATCCAGAAAGAACTTCCCTGAAAGCATCTTGTCATACTGGGGCAACACAACCCACACAATTTCATGACCTCAGTAATGAGGAAGGCCCTTAGGGAAAATATTACATTTGTTCATACTTGTTTAAGTAGTGTTTCTAATATGTTTGTCATGAGTTAACCCATTAAGTCTTTATAGTCTATTAAAATGTCATAATCCACAGAATTCTATAAATGAAGAACATGCACAGATAAACATGGAATTTTTGTGTGTTTTTTTTTTTTTTTTTTGTCTCCTCAGATCTTAAAGTCTCTTGCTATCAGGAGTTACTTTCCCGAGGAGTAGAAAATGTGTTTTAACGTGTAACATGTTTTATTTGGCAGATCATCGAGTCCCTGGGCATCATGATCTACAAGGCTCTGGACTATGGCCTGAAGGAGAATGAGGAGCGGGAGCTGAGTCCACCTCTTGAACGCCTCATCGATCTCATGACCAACATGGTCAACGACGAGGCAGAGAAAGACCCCTGCCCTGATGAGGGCTACGAGGCCACTGAGGAAGAGGATGAGGGGGAAGGAGAAGAAGGCCCAGACGTCTGCAACATCCGATGCTACCGTGACGTGTTGGAGGTGAGTGAGGAGCAATGCTGTAAGCATGCTGGTTGAAAGCGTGTGCTTCTCTTCAACTCTAGGCTCAAATATAGAGGAACATACCGAGTTGTAAATACAACAGCAAAGCTACTGCCACCTTCAGAAGTTTGTGTGCTCCGCCATAGTCTGTACTGAACATGTTCAATAATTACTGTTACTTTGTTCTTTCAAGGGGAGTGAGGATTTATGAGTAAACTATTCTGTTCCCCATTATGTCACTGACCATGATGTTGGAAAGTCCTCACAATCCTTAGCATAAAGGCTTTAAATCGCCTTACCATAAGTAGTTTCTTTCTGAATATAACTGTATTTTATTTTTCCAGTCCCCAGTTACATAAGTAATACACACTAAGAGGTACATTTCCACTGCTCCTGGTTGGCTAATGACCTCTATCTTTCTTCAGACATACAATATGTAAGCAGCTTTAGCTTGAGCTACTCGTACTGATTAGCGCATAAACAGGCTAGTAAAAGAGATATCCCTTTATGAAAGCTGACCTGAGGCTTATGGCGTAATGGTAATGGACACGCTATGTTATGAATGCAGGAGATGTATGGTCGGGTCCAGGTGTGCTAGTGTGGGAACAGTCGGCGGATTTAGATGAATTGCTACTGATTACATGGCTAATACTGTGTGCTAACTCTCTGTGCTGGTGCTACAGTTTGCTGCTGGTGGCTGTTAGATAACTCAGATGGAGGGGTCAGCTACTCTTCTGTGTTTCTGGGGTCAAATGAGGAGTGTGTGTGTGTGTGTGTGTGTGTGTGTGTGTGTGTGTGTGTGTGTGTGTGTGTGTGTGTGTGTGTGTGTGTGTGTGTGTGTGTGTGTGTGTGTGTGTGTGTGTGTGTGTGTGTGTGTGTGTGTGTGTGTGTGTGTGTTCTCTCATAGTTATACCTCTGGCAGTCTGCCGAGGAGGAGTGGGGCAAAGGACGTGGTATTCATCGTCTGTGTGTGTGTGTGGTTTTAGCAGACGGTCTGTTGAGTGGAGGGGTAAAGTGAATTTGAGCATTTGACTGGAAAGAAGCTGCCTGCTGGAAGAGATGCTCCTGTCCTCCAGGGATAAAACGCTCTCATGGGTTCAGTTTTGAAATCCCCCAGACCTCTTTCTTTCTCTTTCTCTTTCTCTTTCTGACTGCCTGTATGTCTACCCATTTCACATACTCTTCTCTTTCTTATATCTGTCTTTGCCTGTGTGTTCTTTATCGAGAAGCCATTAGCATCATGTGCTGAACGGCTTTATTTAAACTCTGTGTTTCTTGTCTGTGTATCTTTGAGTCTGTCATGTTGCTCATATTAGTCTGACGGAACAGGGAAATCAGTCCCTTCCCAGGCAGGAGCTAATATAGGCCTCTAAGACCGGTTTTCTTTATTTAACTCTACCTCCTCTTTAACTTTTTTTTTACTTTAGCTCCTCTACCTTTAACTTTCTAGTCTTGGCCTCCCTCTGCATTGTCATCGCTCTAGGGGGGAGGAGGTGATTGTTGACACCTGTACTACTCATTCCGTGACAGGGCGGGTCTGGGTGGGAGCGGGTGCAGAAATGTTATTGGGCAGGTTTAATTCCTTTCAGGTCAGGGGAATTTGACATGACGGCAGGCATATGGAGGCTTTGTTCCACTTGAGCGAGTCAGAATGAGCATGTGAACGTGCCCGTGTGTTTACGCCTGCCCATCATACCACATCAGGGATGGGCCGCCCGCCACAGGTATCTGTCTCTGCGCAAGGCATGATGGGTGATCTCTTTGCTGATGATGACCCAGGGATGAGTGTAAATGATTTCTCCACCCCCCACCTGAATCTAACACCCAAATGTACATGTATTATTAGTTGGTATGACACAAGTAGAATTCATTTGATGACCTAATGTAATTTATAATTCCGATTACATGTTTTGACTGACAAGGGTTATCAGAATCAGGTTTTATTGGCCAAGTAAGTTTGCACAAACAAGGAATTTGACTTGGTAAAGTGACTCTCAGTGTGCTTACACAAAATATACAATACAAACAAACAAACAAACAAACAAACAGTGACACACTATGAGATACCAGAGCCTGAAAAAAAGATGGGTTTGATATTAGAGAATATTATAAACTTAACCTCCAGTGTAAAAGGACAACTTGATCATTATATTACTAACTGCAGGCAGAATACAATACTAATATATGTCCATAGCAGTGTAACCAGAAAGATTTACAAACATGTAGCCTTGGATTTTGCGTTGATTGAAGAATGGAACAACTGTAAGGCTGTAAGTCAAGGCTCTGTTTCATAGTCCAGTATTTGGAACTTGGTCACCTCTAGATCATAGCAGTGATACAGTGGGGCACCTGCAGGATGGAGATCCAAACTGGTCAGGAGATCAGTTGATGGTCCAGTGGAAGTAGCACTAAGACTAAGGATATTTTAAAGTGGAGGCAAATCTGATTGCAATAGCCAAGGAATGACTGACTGGTGCAATGGATGGACAGGAAGTTGATTTGTTGATTGACCTTTCCATGCCAGATGAATAAATGCAAATGTAGCCCCATCTTGGATTGTTCTGTTCTGTGCTGAAGGCTGTACCATCCATGTGTGATCCTATATGGCAGCTTATTTAACCCATGACCTCTATAGACATGCATCACTCTAAACACTCTTTCTCTCCCTTTCAGCTGTGCACATCCCATATGCCCAGTCCCTCCGACGCCCCCAACCACTACCAGGCCGTGTGCCGGGCTCTCTATGCAGAGACCAAGGAGCTCCGCACCTTTCTGGAGAAGATCAAGAGTGCCAAGGAGGTGAGACGCACTTAAAGTCACTGAAGTGTTTTTGTGTTGTACTGCTGCAGGCTAGCCATATCTCCACTAGACAGAACGAGGTGAGTGAATTAGTATCATTAATTAGCATCATTGACTGCCCTCCCTAGACAAGGCTCAGCAATGGGCACAGTCTCAGGCCTGGGGGCTGTAGGAAGATGTTTGTTGAACAGTCCATCTTTGTTGACGGTTGAAGTTTTCCTTAGGGTTGATAATAACTCAAATTTTCTCATGATTTCTTGACTCCGAGAAAATGGAGTTATTATTCAGGTCTGTGGCGCTGTCAATTTAATGTAAAAAATGAATGGATGTGTTATGAAATAGTTTTTGTGTCTTTGCGGTAATGGTCCACAGGAAAACCAGGTTGGTATTTATAGACACAGGCTTTCAGGCTGTTTCTGTGGAGCAATATCCACACTGTTGAAAAGACTGAGAGGGTTGAGTCATCGATGAACGAGGCAAGCTTGCAAATGAATGTGTTCAAACCGCCTCTGCCAACCAGAGAGGGCAACCACAGTCTCATTCAGAAACCGCATCCTCAGTGTCCGCTTTAATGGCCGGAGTATCTCTGCAGCTCTGGAAAGGGACTAAATGCCCAACCCCACAGTCAAAACTCTCTACCAGTGACCTAGAGGTCATGTAAACGGTACGTTATATTTTTCGAGATCTAGCACTTCATGGACAAGGATACTGATGCATTGTATTATCAAGAATTGAGGAACTGTTTGTTGGTAATAATTCTGCATAAGCCCTGAGGGTGTATCAGGTATGCACTGCCGGGTCACATTCCTCTGGATCTGTCCCTCCTCTCGTTGGCTCAGCCACGCTGTCCACTGTGACTGCCTGGACAGGTTTCACAGCCAGTGGACAGGATCACACACACACTTTAAGATTCTCCGGGTGCCAAGTGGTTAATCCCTGTCTGACTGCTATTAACCTGTCTGGCCTGAGGGTTTGGTGGGTCTGTATGGTCCCCCTTGACTCCTGCCTGATCAGTCCCCACACATCTCTAGAAATAGTCAGCTGTGGCTGTGGCAGTGTTTGAAGCATCTTTAAACAAACAAACATGCCTCACATTATTGCTCCCCTTAATGGCCCTTACATGATGGATGTGTCCAAGTTTGAGTTGATGTCGTCTCTGTTGCTGTTTCCCCTCCTGCTCTTCACATGGTGGTTCAATCCTCTCTGACTGGACTGTTGCTTCATCCTGTGAAACATAGGAGCTGTATCGCCACAGTAACAACAAGCAGGGCGCTCTTAAAAACAAGGCCTTGAGCAACAAGATTCATGTGGTGCAGTTTTGCGAAGGGATTTAAGCAATGTAAGCATTGGATCAGCTTCTGGACCCAGAAGAAAATCACATGGCTATGTCAACACCCATACACAGCCACGCTCACTCACTCACACATGCGCACACACACCTCTAGGTACTCTCGGTCCAACCAGATTAGATTTGATTACTGGCACTTGTTAGGACGGCAGCACTGTGCTCTGACTGTCCGCGTCGGACGTGTCTGAATGTAGCGGAGGGTTTAGCCGCAGCAGCTTATGTAATGCACAGCTAGCCTAGAGAGCGCTAGCCCAGAGCGCGGAGCCTGATGGAGAGGGTGCAGTAAGGAGATTAGTCTGTCAGAGTCTGCACTTAAGGTCCCGCAGGCCTGGCAGGTAGCCACGGTTACTGTATAGCTAATGATCCATTAATGAATACAGCTCTTACAAGAGTATTGATGCCACAGTTAGAGGAGTTGGCATATAGGCATCAGTGGTACTGGCCACATGCGTCATCAGTCTCTTCCCCTGCTTGTGTGTGTGTGTGAGTTTGTGTGTATATAAATAAACCCCCTGCTGGTGTAAGAACGTGCTTGCGTGGGCAAGAGCTGTGTGTGTTAAGCAATCCACAGGAGAGCTGGGGCTGTAATATGAGAAGACAGTCAGCAGTACTCCCAGCATCCTTCACTGCGCTTTGTTCAGAATGTGAGTGACAGTGATTGGTGTGGATGATGTGATGTTGGCAATGGACCAGGATCAATCACTTGCACACACACACAAGCACACACACACCTACACACACACCTACACACACACCTACACACACACCCACACAAACACACCTACACACCTACACACCTACACACCTACACACCTACACACCTACACACACACACACACACACACACAAACAAACACATTCAGGGGCTCACGGGAGAGACATGGGGGGGGGGGGGCGGGGGAATGAGGGATTTTTTTCTCTTTTCAGAATGTGTGAAGAAGGGTGAGTTTGAGAGACCAGCCCCGAGTTGATTTTGATTTTTCTTTTTTTTTTTTATTGAAGAGGTCCGGACAGACCTTTAACAAATCATAGGTAAAGTGCCATTTGTATTTTGAGGTAAATAAGCATTATTTCTAAGCAATATTCATCTGTAGTACAGTATTCATAATAAGAGTCATATTCCCCACAAACACTTCAACATTTTGATGACCTGACGTAAGCTATGGCCCACTTTCAGAATGAACTCTGGCACAGATGGAAGATACAGCAGTCAGTTGGTGTAGTAGTGCTTCCCCCGGCGGTCCCTGTTGTGACCCTAAGCCTGGGTGACCCTGTGCTTCTGGTCCAGTCCGCTTCCATCCTGGCAGAATGGACCGTTGTAAAAGGGCTGCATTAGCTGCCCATTGATCGCCCCCTGCACAGAGGGTCGATGGCATCCGTCTGATGCCTGCTGCTTGCACGAGATGCAATCAGTTTACACACAGGCAGTGTGAAACAATGTGTGTGTGTGCGTGCATGTGTGTGTGTGCATCTGTTTGTTTGGCCTCTGTTTGTTTGGCCTCCAAGGTATATGGCTTAATGAGGAAAACAATGTGTGTCTTTATGTTTAATTTGTGGTCGTGTTTGTTTCGTTAAGAATCTGCGGCGGATGGAGGGAGATGCCCGAGAGGAGCCAGCCAAAGACCTGAATGAGCTGCAGAATGCTGACTGGGTAAAAGTTTACACACACACACACACACTTACACTTGATAGCACTTTATTGATGGACTATTGGAAGGTCTTTTTTAACTGTGTGTGTGTGTGTGTGTGTGTGTGTGTGTGTGTGTGTAGGCTCGTTTCTGGGTGCAGGTGATGCGTAGCCTGCGTGACGGGGTGAAGCTGAAGAAGGTTCATGAGCGCCAGTACAACCCTCTGCCCATCGAGTTCTCGCTCACGCCCTACGAGATGCTCATGGACGACATCCGCTCCCAGCGCTACAAACTCCGCAAGGTCATGGTGAGTGTTGCTATGGAGAAGGATGAGAATCACTTTCTCTCTCACACTCACACAAACCACAGACAGACAGACCACCACAGGGTGAAGCAAAACCTTGCCTGTATGCCGTTGCGTGGTAGAGCTTGTCACATCATCTTAGCGGAACATTTTGTTACAAATCTATTCTGACAATGCCCCCAGTTTTATTGACACATGTACCTCTTGGGATTGTATTAATATGCATGGATCAGCTCATGATACAGCAGATTCAGTGTCCCGTCCCAATGAGGAGACACTCACATCATATCATGACACAGCAGATTCAGTGTCCGTCTATGAAGAGACACTCACATAATATCCATTGGCCAGGTGGACAGGGCGGTGATTCTGTATTTCTCTCCCTTTATCCTCTACTTTGTTTATTAAAAGAAGGAAATTATTTTGGTTTTATATTGCAAAGCCTCAGGCAACCACAGGTTATGAAGTCTATTTTTAGATGGATCTATTTGATGTGAAAAACGTCTGGTGACGGCGAGGATTTAAAATTCATTAGATTTTTGCCATTGTTATTTCCTGACGCAGAAGCATTTGTTCTTCTGCATTGCGCCTTTTATTAGGTTGTCTTGAGTCATCTGCCCAACTCCCTCGCTTATCAGATAACACGCAAGGTTCCACAGCGGCTGCCTGCTGTTGGCTTACAGCATTACTCAGGTTAAAGAAGGCAATGCAGAAAGACTTGGTTCAGATAGCGCTAGATGACTAACTGTAGGCTGCCGGTTGAATAGGACTTTGAAAGTGAACAAAGCAAATCTTCAAACGTCACGTCAGAGTCCGTATCAGTATGGAGAGCACATGGATAAGGCGGATTATGACTGAGCTTGACCTTTGCTCCCAGAAGCCAGTAGGAACCATTAGAATGAATGCATGACCTCATTAAGAGTGCCACTGGGGACTAATTGTAGCTGGTCATGGCCTCATGGTCAAGCATGATCGGAGCACATGTCTGGCCTGCATGTTTGGATGCTTTAGGCTTGCCGGGGGTCGGTTCTTAAATGTCTGATGTCTATGCAGAGGTCCTCTGCTGTGTGAACCCTAAGACATGTTGCCAAGAATAAGACTGGTGAGCAGGGGACTCTACCCGCCTCCTCAAGGCACAGACTCTAATGTGCTGTGTCCAGTCTCTGGGGTTTCAGCCCATGACTCTAATGTGCTGTGTCCAGTCTCTGGTGTTTCAGCCCATGACCTCCCACCTTTTTGACCTTTGCCCTCTGCCCTCTCTCCTGTGATGCTGCAGGTGAATGGAGACATTCCGCCCAGGTTAAAAAAGAGTGCCCACGAGGTCATTCTGGAGTTCATCCGATCTCGCCCGCCCCTTAACCCGGTAAGCGCACGACCCTGGCTGAATTATTTTGGGCCTGGTGACTTTTTTTCTGCTCCACCTGACCAGCTGTCATCCCTCTCCCTTTGTTTCTCTCTCTTTCTTTTTTTCTTGTTCTTCTCTTTCTTGATGTCCACTAATAATACTATATCTACTACTGATATGTGTATCCATATTTAATCAAGCAATGTCTTTGTAGTGGTTCGTAAGGAGGGATGCAGTCATTCTTTTTCATATCTATGTACAACCCTCTGTTATGCTTGTATATGCTGTGACCAGTCACTCGTATTGATCGTGCTCAATCAGGCCGCTTCACGCAAGCTAAAGCCCCACCCCCAGCGGCCCGTCAGTCTCCACGAGCGTCTCCTGGAGGGGATCAAGTCTGAGAGGAAGCTGAGGCCCGTGTCTCCAGACATGATCCGCCGCAACAGGCTGGGTAAGGCCCAAAAGCAATCAATCAACACAGACCCACACACAGCAGACATCCTCAGATCCTCCTCTCTCTTTCTATTTCTCTCTCACATACCCACACACAGCAGACATGTGCAGACATTCAGATCACTCTCACTCTCACTCGCTCTCTCACAAACATTCTTGCTCTAATGCATTCATGCTCACATGCACGCATACACAGATGCGCAAACACACACACACACACACACACACGTGTATATGCATGCATATGAAAATAGACAGATACATAACGCACATTCCAAATACTTGTCCACAAGCATGAATACCTTTTATGGTTACTCACAGTCTCCTGGTAGAACTTTTAAAATTCACACAATGTACTATAATATTTAATGACTCGCAAAATGCTTGTATACTGACAACCGGGTCTAATTCATTGAGCTAAAGGCTCATCTTTGTATGTTTATCTGTCGTGTGTGTGTGAGGACAACCCCAGCCAGAGAGTGAAAACTCACACCAGCTTCCTCCCGTCACAACCTGTGTCTCTCACACAACCTGTGTCTCTCTCACACAAACACACAAACACACAAACACACAAACACACAAACACACAAACACACAAACACACACACACACACACCACACACACACACACACACACACACACAACCTGTGTCCAAACGTGCTCATGCATGGCTACTGTCTATCGCTGTGTGTGCACCCCAAGATGGCTTTAATTGAACTGTCATTGTGTCTGCCTCATTAATGCTCTTAATGCCCATGGGTCCATGATTAGGCCTTTGTGTCATGTAGGATTGCACTGCTGCACATGTAGATCTGTTCTGGACATGTTATGTGTTCAGTGATGCATAATGTTGTCAGTGATTTATGAACCTCGTATAAGTGATTCTAGTGTGGCGAGTGTTGGTTTGTTTCGGCTTTTTCAGGTCATCGGAGAGATTTCTAACGGTCATGTAACTACTGATTGTGGTCATCATTATGATGTGCTAACATGTCTGTGCATTCAGTTGTGATTCTGTGCAACGACAGATTTCAATACTGTGAAAAGTAGCTGTTGATGTAAAGTTGAACTGTGAGGGAGTTACTCAGAATGCATGACGCTTATTTGATAGAATGTCCTAACGGTTAATGTGGAACAAAGACCATCTGCTTAATCGGATTGGTCTGTTGTGTCTGTATATATTTAAGATCAGTTCAGGACAGGGTGTTCAAGAGACCCTGGAAATCAAGTAAGCTTCAGCCTATGGAAATAAGTATAGAAGTTACGTGCATTTGTACTGACCTTATGAAAACAAAGTCCAACGGTACCATTCTGATCTAAACTGTTTAATCTTGAGGAGGATTATCATCAACTGTTAGGCTTGTATTATAGAGAAAATATTCCCTTATCCATGTTGTATGTATGTATGTATGTAAGAGGTCATTATTGCAGTTGCATTGCATAGAAGGAGTTTTAACGGTCATAGCATGCTTGATGTTAAGTGACCATATCTAGTACTGTGAGTGACAGGCAGGCTTACTGCATGCAGGAACAGAAGCTCATGATATGTATCCTGCCTTTCCTCATAGGTCTCCTGTGTTCAATGCAGGTCCTCTGGCATTGAACCATTCTCTTGAACTGATTGCTTGACTCTCTTCTCCCTCCCTACCCTTCTCCCTTGGTCCTATAAAATGCCTCCCCTCCCCACCCTATCTTATCGAACCCTATCCCTAAACCCTTGTCTTGATTACCGATCCCTGTGCCTTTGTCTCTCTTGCAGTAATGCGACCGCTTAGCATGTCGTTCAGTTTTGACTCTTCAGGTAAAGCCCCTCCCCCGGCCTGGTTGCACCCTCACTGCCTGGCTTTGGCCCCCGTGTGTTTGTACCCCGTGTCTGTGGTGCTCTTGGAACTTGTTGTCCCCCCCCAAAAAAAGATTTCTTGTCTACTGCTGCTGTGATCTTGAGGGGATGTGTTGCCGTCATGGTAACGCCTCGCCCTCCGTGGCATGGAACCAGACACCTCATGAGTAGAGGGAAGAGGAGAGAAGTGGCCAGAATCACTAAATGTTTCATGAACACATTAGCCTCTAAACTATTCTATTGGGATTTTATAACACTAATGGCTTGGGTGTTGCGATTTGCAAAAAATCACTACCAGTCATGTGAATACCAAAAATCCTTCTCTGTGTCCATTTAGAGGACTTTAAAAGCAATGATCCATCCTCTTGATAGTCTACCAATAGGCTTGATGCAGAACATTTGACAGTCTGCTGTTCAGAAGACATGAGAGGAAACGGACTGACTGAAAGGACGCCACTCTTAGGTTATCCAGTCCCAAGCCTTCTTGCTCATCCTTGAGAGATGGCGTCATTTATCATAGTGGACGAGTGGGCGGGTGCATGTTGGATTGTGTTTGTTTCACAAACGAGCACAGTTCCACTGGGATTAACTGATGCGTCGTTTGGTGAACGGTCTGCGAATGACACGACTAATCCACGTGCTCCCCTTCAGTCATGGTAATCCCTGGGCCTGAGAGACATGCTGTATGATACAGCAACATGACATTATGTAAAGATGGATCCCTTATCGTCACATCTACACGAGCGAGGGCAGGACTTTGTCCCATTCTTGAGGTCAATAAGTTATGACCTCCGTTGCCCGACTTAACTTCTCTCCACATCCTCTTCTCGCTCTCTGGTGTCTGCAAGCTCCTCTCACTATGCTTACCCCCA
Organism: Clupea harengus; assembly: GCF_900700415.2. Classification (NCBI taxonomy): domain Eukaryota; kingdom Metazoa; phylum Chordata; class Actinopteri; order Clupeiformes; family Clupeidae; genus Clupea; species Clupea harengus. The sequence goes on along the minus strand of NC_045170.1, from coordinate 25,402,835 downwards.
CACCCCACCTCACACCCCACCCCCCACCCCTGCCGCTTTTGATGTGGCTGACTTGTGGATGTGTGTTTATGTCTTTTTGTGGCGTGCCCAAAATTCACAACTGCCCTGAACAATGCATTTTCATCGGACACACCAACCCCGGTGGATCCCCTTTAACGGGTCTCCCTCAGTTTGCGAAGGCAGCTGATTCACGTGCCCCCCTTCCCTGTCCATGATTCTGATGTTTGGGTTCACCTCACTGTGGCACTTTAAGAGAGCTCAGCTCAGCTCCGATAGAGTGAGTGAGTGAGCAGACTTCTGTGTTTGGTGACTGTTGGATCATATTGAAGGATGTGTCCCTTTTGTAGGAGCAGGCAAAAGCATCAGCACTCCGCAAGATTTGTACCGAAGCTCAGGTAAAGTATCCTAAAACCACTGTCTTTGCAGAGCCGTCCCTAACCACAGAGGAGTTTGTGTGTGTGTCTACAACTAAACCTTAATTGTGTGTGTGTGTGTCTACATCTAAACCTAAAGTGTGTGTGTGTGTGTGTGTGTGTGTGTGTGTGTGTGTGTGTGTGTGTGTGTGTGTGTGTGTGTGTGTGTGTGTGTGTGTGTGTGTGTGTGTGTGTGTGTGTGTGTGTGTGTGTGTGTGTGTGTGTGTGTGTGTGTGTGTTCCAATAACAGTAACCGTTCTCAGTTTTCCTAATAGTATGTACCGAAGGCTTATAGTTAAGATCAGCATTTTTCAGTCTCTTAACCAGGATTAGTGTAGATTTAGAGCCGTTATGTAACACTAGCCGTTTGATGTTATCAATATTTAATAACCTCCCAGTTATTTTTACTTGTCTGCGACCTCGATGTCTCCTGTTTGGTCACCAGTGATGGAGAGGCTCTGGGTGAGATTTGCATCAGCAGTAAACAGAGTCCGAATGAGATAAAAAAAGAGATAAGAGAATGAAGATGAATCGCCCCCTTGTGTACCTTATAGGCATACAGGGGGTAGATCTTTGGTTGGTGGATGTGATGTTCACAATGGTGTACCCCTTAAGGTGTTGAAAAGGTCCAGTTAGGCTTCCTTTTTCGTTCATGGCTATTATGAATTGACCGGTTTATATGGAGAAAATGGGAGGCACTGAATCTTACTGCTGCCATTCTGTCACATCTGTTTGCTGAACTTCTCTGTGCAAACAACTGTGTCCGTTTGTAATGGTTTAATCTAATATCGCCCGTTCTGGCATTGGTGTTTGTGTTACGCAAGAGTCCTTCTAATAGAAATGTTATCATACCTCAGTAAATAATCTTCCCTGTGGCTCACTCACCCCAGAGAGTCCTGAGGTGGCATCTGTCCCTCCTGGAGTCCTGAGTGACTGGAGTAGTCTCTTGGACGTTGAACTCTTAAGTTTACTTTACTGGTTTTGAAAGGAGAACTGTAAATCTGAGGCTGCACCTTACCATTAGCCTAATGTATGCTTTCATTTTTTTTTTTTTGCTGAATCCTTTGGAGTTTGGAATGATATGTTTATATATATTTGTTTTTTGCTGCTCCAAGTTTTAGTTTGGATCTCGGGCCATATCTTCCTTGTGTTGGGATTCTGATCACATGACTGTTTTCACAGGTGTGACCCTGGATGCCCCTAGGAAGATGGCCATCAGCACGCTGGCTCTGTCCAATGGTAGCCAGGCAGCCTACAGCCCGGTCAATGGACTGGGTGGGTCCCAGCAGTTATCTCAGAGGAAGAGGTTGTTGAAGGCCCCTACGCTAGCCGAACTGGACAGCTCCGACTCCGATGTGAGTGTGTGTGTGTGTGTGTGTGTGTGTGTGTGTGGGGGGTGTTTTTGCCGGTATTGGATTCTGTTAATGCTTATGTGTTTTGTTGGATGTTTGTGTATGTATGTGGATATCTCTAGGATACAGTAAGAAAGTGTGTGTTTTGGAACTTCCATTGAAGTCCATGTCTGTCAAAACTAAATGTGTTGGAGATGCTTTATGAACGTGGCAAAGCTGTATGATGTATGTAGAGATACATTTTACATATATTTATGTGGATGTGTGATGCACCATGGGTAATTGTGCTTGTCTGTGCGACGCATCTTGAGTAAACAGCCCTACATGTGTATGCTCTAGGATGAGCCGAGCCGCACGTCAGCCAGCAGCTCCAGTGTGTCCGCCTCCATGATGGAAGACACGTCACCGGAGTCCAACGCTGGGAAGAAGAGTAAGAGTCTCTCTCTCTCTCTCTCTCTCTCTCTCTCTCTCTCTCTCACTCTCTGTCTCTCTCTCTCTCCATCTTTGTGTGTATGTTCCTCTTAATGACCTACCTATGATTCCCCCCCCCCCCCCCCCCCCCGTTCAGTCTCTACACATGTAGTCATTCTCGGCTGTGTGTTCTTCAGCTCCCCCCAGGTTCCTGCCCATCTCCTCGACCCCCCAGCCAGACAGACGACCCGCACCCACCCAGCGAAGACACTCCATCGAGAAGGAGACTCCCACCAGCGTTCGGCCATTTGTGCCCCCTTCTCGACAGAGCTCCAAGTCCTTGGTAGGTAGTTCCTTTGCCAGTGCAAGCCTGGAGCATGGTTACACTTCCAGCATACTCACGAGGGGAGCTTGAGATGAGGCTTCAGTACGTGCTCTTTGCTCTGGATACTGTGGAGGAGCTATATTGACTACCAAATCAGCAGGTTGGCCTCTGACCAGTGAAAGGCCTGTTTGTGTATTGTGTCTTAGTGAATCATCATGACAGATGAGACTCCAGGGACCATTTCATTGGAATTATGGGACCTTAACTTGACCATTAACTTGACCATCACCTCAGGCATACACTTAGGGGCCTGATGCCAGAGTGAAGTTCTGAATGATGAATGAAGTGAGGACCAGTATTGATATGGCCTGAAACTACAGACTCAGGAGTTGGTTTCTTTTTCACAAATGTATTAAACATCACACCTTACTTGCTGAGGTCATGAGCAGAGTGTTAAGGTCATCCATCATGCCATAATGATGTGCTGAGGTCATGAGCAGAGTGTTAAGTACATGCATCATGCTATAATGATGTGCTGAGGTCATGAGCAGAGTGTTAAGTACATTCATCATGCTATAATGATGTGCTACGGTCATGAGCAGAGTGTTAAGTACATTAATCATGCTATAATGATGTGCTGAGGTCATGAGCAGAGTGTTAAGTACATTCATCATGCTATAATGATGTGCTGAGGTCATGAGCAGAGTGTTAAGTACATTCATCATGCTATAATGATGTGCTGAGGTCATGAGCAGAGTGTTAAGTACATTCATCATCATGCCCTAATGATGTGCTGAGGTCATGAGCAGAGTGTTAAGTACATGCATCATGCTATAATGATGTGCTGAGGTCATGAGCAGAGTGTTAAGTACATTCATCATGCTATAATGATGTGCTACGGTCATGAGCAGAGTGTTAAGTACATTAATCATGCTATAATGATGTGCTGAGGTCATGAGCAGAGTGTTAAGTACATTCATCATGCTATAATGATGTGCTGAGGTCATGAGCAGAGTGTTAAGTACATTCATCATGCTATAATGATGTGCTGAGGTCATGAGCAGAGTGTTAAGTACATTCATCATGCCATAATGATGTGCTCTACATTTTAATGCAGCTGTCCTCGGATGCTCCAAAGGTAATTGACATATTTGACATATTCCACCCCGTTCACTTCATGGTTTACTGAAAGGCCATCGTCACCGTGGTTGACTCTAACATTCTAGTTAGGGTTTCTGTATAACATGGGTGCTTCTGTTCATTTCCTCATGAAAGCCAACTACTCTTTCTGACTATCTGGTGGAGGTTTAAGGTGTATCTGCATTTGCATGAGAAATGGAGTGACTACATTGTGAATGATGTGTTTACACAAACCGTGAATGGGAAAGATTGTGCTTCAGTCTTTTGTCACTGGGTGTCTGTCAGGTCACTCTGAAATCCCTCTCTAAAGGTTTTGAATGGGGTCTTTTTACAATATGGCAAGCAAAGGCCTTCGTCTGTCCTCATTCTGTTGAAGAAGGGACGTTTTTGTTGTGAACTTTCAATAGGGACTAGACAGACCGCTAGTCTAGCCTAGTGATGCAGACATACAACAGGTAGCAGAGCCTATTGAATCAATTCAATTTTATTTCGCCATGTATACAGATACTAGGAATTTGATTTGGTATTCTCCATGCAGGCTATAGCATCACAAATAGAACAACAAGACAACACAGAACAACAATACAAGGACAGATAGTACCAGTATGAGCAAAATAATAAATAAGAATGGAGGTAGTGCAACAATGCTGAACGTAATGAAACACGAATGAGTCTGAGCGCTTCGCATTAAAGATCTTTTTATCTATCCAAATGACTGCAATCGTACTTCTATTTGGCTCCCTACACAAACAGAATTAGCATATTTTCCTCTTTTCGAAATGAAAGAGGGTTTTTAGGGCAGACACTCCCACACGTTTTTTGCCATAGAGATGGCCTGCTTAGGACCACACAAGCACACATCAAAACAGGTCCTCCGCCGCCTGCCAGGGACATGTGGTTTTGACAGGATGCGTCTGAACATGCACTCCACTCACTGATGTCATTTTTGTTTGGTGGCCAGGGGGAAGGACCCAGCTGTTCCCGAGCGGTACGTTTGTCTGTGTGTGTGTTTGTGAAGGAGAAGGCGAGCGGTACGTTTGTGTGTGTGTGTGTGTGTGTGTGTGTGTGTGTGTGTGTGTGTGTGTTTGTGGAGGAGAAGGCCAGAGTCTCCTGCTTGCTGATCTCTGGTTCAAGCTACACTGCTCACTCAAAAACTAACATGGGGATGCCATGGACCATAATGGCCAACAGAACTGATGATCCAGCAGTGTCATACTTTAGGGGCAGTGGTGGTAAGGGCCTGGGATTCACTGGATGGTCATGAGTTCATTCCCAGGCCGCTGCCACCATTAGGCCCCTGAGCAAGGCCCTTAGTTCCTCCAGGGGGACTCGGGGTCCTTTGTAGTTAGTTCACTGTTAGTGGCTCTGGATAATGTAATGGAATATACACTTTGTATATTTATAAACATACTTGCTGTTTAACCATAGAATACATTGTTGGCCATTATGAGACTTGGAGCAGTGTATGTGTGGAAGTCTTCATGTACATATGTGTGTGTTTTATATTGCTGAACGTTGCTTTGGGTAAAAGGGTATCTGAATGTCATCATGCTCATCAACAGATATGCCTGAATTTTCATGTGTTTTTTTTTTTTTTTTTTTTTTTTCAACCCTTGCAAAATAACTGCAGTTTTAACAGACCTGTTGTAGTCATATTCTGTACTATTGAGCACTACTACAATTCAAATCAAAGGGATTGAGGAAGCAGACTTCCAACTGTTATTACTGCAGTGGATTTTGTGAGATCACATGCATTCATGTCAACTGCATTAGTGAACTTTTCTGCCTGCATATCCAAGCCTACTCCATTGAAGTGGCTTCACCTCAGGGTTGGTTGTTACCATGGTTTCACCTCAGGGTTGTCTGTTACCGTGGCTTCACCTCAGGGTTGTGTGTTACCATGGGTAACCAGAGATGCTTTGCTGAAGCCCTAACCCCTGGTAAACTCTTTGCTAAGCGAAGCCATTATAAGTCTGAGCTAAGAGCATAACCAACTGTAAGCAAATTCAGCTATAAAAGTGCTATTGTGCTGTGGCTAAACTGGCCTATACAGCAGCTAATCTCTTTCAGGAGGACAAGTTAACTGCTGCATTTCATGTTTCTGCCTGCATCCCGTGCTCATCTTGTGAGGTATCTGTTCATAAGGCATGGCCTGTGCCCCAAGGCTCTGTGGTTTGGTGGTGCCAAAAGGCAATGCAAACTAGGATCTTGCATGAAGGTCATGTTTTTGGGTGTGGTCTTGCCCTGTACTGGGTGCCTGTTGTCTGTTTGATGTAACCATAGTAACATGTGCGGTGGTCCACCATAGCATGCACATTTGACATGGGTTTGTCGTGGACGTTGCCGAATTGTATTTGATGTGGGTGTGTGTGCATTACAGGAGGAGTTCTGCTATCCTGTGGAGTGCCTGGCCTTGACTGTGGAAGAAGTCATGCATATCAGACAGGTTCTGGTCAAGGCTGAGATGGAGAAGTTCCAGCAGTACAAAGACGTCTACACCGCCCTAAAGAAGGGGAAGGTGAGCTGGGCTCAAATACAATACAAACACCATACACACATAAAATCATATAACTACCTGTTATGAGCGGTAACTGCCAAAGCACTGAATACGATTAAGAGCACAAGCCTTACTAGCCCCAAGCCTATGTTGTAGCCTGTAGCTAGTTACCATCACATTATTTTGGTGACTTTTCTTGCGAGAGATTTCTTAAGGAGTGGCAATTCTGGAAGTGCAAACGTAAACAAACTTGGCATAGTGCTGGGAGTTCCTCTGATGCAGGTTGTGTGTCCAATCCCACCCACTGCAGCTCTGCTTCTCCTGTCGAACCAAGAAGTTCTCCTTCTTCACCTGGGCCTACAACTGTCAGTTCTGCAAGAGGTGAGCGGAGCCTTCCCGGCCTACACCTGGCTTTCCCTCTTCTCCGCCTACATCACCTCCTAGTGCCCAGCACAGATAAAGACAGATACACTTGACAAAGGAGTCACATGACCAGTATGACTAATTGTTACTATTTGTGTTCTTCTGCCCCACCTTTTAAGACCTGTGTGTTCTCAGTGTTGTAAGAAGGTAAGCCCATGTCTCAACCTTCACTGCCACTTTAAAAACCTCTTAAAAAGTCTTGGTGATATGCTAATCCAAATACACCCTCTTGATCTTTGTGCGGTGTTCTTTATTTTACGTTGACTAAATCCATGATTTCTTGTTTTAGATGAGGCTTCCATCTAAGCCCTACGCCAGCCTGCCCATCTACTCCCTGGACTCCCCGGCCCTACCCAAGGAGGAGGCAGCAGCAGCCCCGGCCCCAACCCCAACCCCGGCCCCAGCCAAGCCAGAGAAGCCCTCCCCCAGCCACCGCCGTCACAGCTTTCACCGCAGGTACCCTCCACACGCTGCTCTTCTCACGCTGCGCCTGACGGGTGGTTTAGTATAGGCCACATGCCCTGTAGAGTTGGCTCTAGGCACTTCACTTGGTTCTTGACTGGTGGTTTAGTATAGGCCACATGCCCTGTAGAGTTGGCTCTAGGCACTTCACTTGGTTCGGTTGATTTCAGAGATCAGATGGCTATTCCCCCGCTTCACTTCAGTGGCCCACAGCAGTGACCGTCTCGCCTTCTAAATGTGTCCACAGTGGAAATAATGCGGCCCCTCTCTCCTCATCTGGCTGTGTAGGTCATCGAAGCGCGGGGAACACTCGTCCTCCAGAGATGAGGTGGAGCTGCCCAAGGAGCTGACGGAGGACTGGAGCACCATGGACGTGTGCATCGACTGCAAGAAGTTCATCCACGACATCATTTCCTCCAGCAAGCGCAGCCTGTCTCTGGCCACCAAGCGCAACCGTCTCAAGAGGAAGACGCAGTCCTTCTACCTGTCCTCCCCCAAGGGGGCAGACTTCCACCCCACAGAGAGGACTATCAAAGAGGTTTGAGGGAGAGAACTCCTCCCCGGCCTCGCCACACACACACACACACACACACACACACACACATTGATGGCCATTTTAGACTGATCGCAGTATATATATATATCGGGGCTGTTCTGTCCTTGATTGATTAGTCGTGTCTCTCTGCTCTCCTGCTTATTGTCTCCCATGGCGACGCTTCAGTGCGAGTTCCTGTTGGTATTAAAATGGTGGTGGGATGTGCCTGATGGAGGGGACCGAGGTGTGTGTGTGTGTGTGTGTGTGTGTGTGTGTGTGTGTGTGTGTGTGTGTGTGTGCCCAAGTCAAGAAGGCTTTCAGTGGACTGTCCTCTGGAACAAGGACCAGAATGGCCGACCATATTGAGAGAGAATGGCCGCATCTTTTACTTCTGTAAATACTTCCTTTAGCCCAACCCACCCCCTGCCTACCCCTTTACCCTTCCGTCTCTCTCCCTCCCTCCCTCCCTCATCAGATCAAAGTGCCAGGGCTGACCCAATGAACCAGCCTGTATTTGAATGAGATGTCCCACCTTGAGCATGGGGTCCTCAGCATCTCCCCCCCCTCCCCTCCCCTCTTTGTCTCAGGTAACTTTTGGTTTGGTCAGAAGCCAAAGTCGTGGACTCTAGTAGCTCTTCCCAAATGTCCCCGACGCCACCCCATGCCAGCAAACCCCACGTGCAGGACCTCCATGACTCTACTGAATGGGAGGACTGTGAGAGAATCACTACAGAACGACAGGAGCCTTTTCTAGAGAAATGGGATCACAGAGGTTCAGATGGAAGATGTTTAAGGCTGAGGAGCGTGTTTAACTGCACTAGGCCTGAGAATGTATATTTTTCTAATGGGACCATTTTGATGGTAACTTTACTAGTGTGTGTATATATACGTACATATGTATATATATATATATATATACTAGTCAGGACCTTAACTCTACATAAGCATCTACTTCCTTTTGTCAGGGAGGATGGATGAGTGGTGCATGTCCATGGTAGATGTATTAGTCAGGTGGGACAGGTACTGTCTCTCTCCACACACCCCTCTTCTACCCAATTAGGGTGAAGTTCGACCAAATATTAATTCAGATTTTCCCCCTCTTTGATTGTCATGATTGCTGCTTGATTTATCATGTAATTTACAGAAAACTACGGATATGTGTTGATCTCAGATTTCACTGGCTGAATTGAAATGTCATCCAGATTTCTATGTGTATATTATATATAGTTTTTTTTTTTTTTTTTTTTTTAGATTTTGATTGAAGAGATGTCTTTTTCTTTTTAAAGACAGGTTTTCTGTCACACTTATAGCACGCATCTGTTTCTTAAAAAGGTTGCCTGGTGCCAAAAGTTCTGTTCACATACTGAAAAGTATATGTTTTGGGCCTGTTTTGTAAATAGTTCAAACACTTTCTTAAGTTATACAAGTGGACTTTTTTTCGGGTTCATCTGTCTGTTAGGTCACTAATGTCCAGATCACTCATCACAAATGATCTGTACTTCTAACATTCAAATATGGATTATAGTAATAATGAGTATATTATCTTAATATTATTTGTATCAATATGTTCATTGAAGTAATTGATGCTGTCTTTCATTTTTAAGTAATGCACTATTTTTGCCAGAATATTAATCATACAGCATTTTTACAGGAGAGCAAAACATATAGTTAATTTTTAAATGTAAAGTCATCCGGTTTTCCTTCTTGTTTTATATTTTGAGGTCAAACTGGTCAATAGTGCCATTAGATAGATTCAGACGCCTCTTTCCACTCACAGGCCCCGTCTGCTGTCTGCAAAAAGTCAACTTTTGGTTTTAATGGGTCCAAACGAATCGTAAAAATACTGCCTGTAATTTGTTAGTGAACAGGAAGCCTTGTGTGGTCCCTCATGGTTTGAAAAATGAGAATGAGGTTTAAAATGTTTGTAAATCCACATTGACTACCTGTAATGAATCAATAATTTATGTGCATGATAAAAATGTGTCTATCTTTTTTTTAATTGGAAAAATAAAATAAAACATTGAGAGTAGTGTTGAAATTTGAAACCCTGTGGTGTGTTTTCTTCTTCTGCGGTATGATGGGTGTTTCTCCCAGGTGGTTTTGTTTTCAGCGTAGGAAGGGATCTTGGAGGTGAAGAATGCAACTGTAATGTTATGGAATCTGAATCTGTGTCCACTGAATGTGGTCACTAAGGGTCCTGGGCTGCCTACCCATTATACCAGGGTATAGACAGGTGGGGAACGGGGGGGTTGGATTGGTTCATTATGGACACATGGGGCAAAAAATGGTTTACAGTTAATCTAATATAATACAAATCAGCATTCCTGCAGGCGAATGCCACCTAAAAATGTAGGAAGCAGTATAATAAAATGCTGATATAGGAACTGAAATAACTTGACATGGCATTTTATTTAGGCATCATGCTGTTCTTTTTCCTCTTGTCCTTATGGTTGTCTGACCCTCAGATGTGTAACTCTGCAGAAAACCTTGGCATGGTGAAGTGTGACACCCAGTGTCCAAGATGAGTTACTGCAGTGCTTGTTCTCTTTGCGTTCCTGGCTCTGACGAGCACAATCTTAGTTCTCAGAAATCATTTGATAGAGGTTTGTATCTAATCTGATACATTTGGAGTCATAACAGTCCTTCCATGTACTATAGGTGAAATTCCTGATAGTGTCTCCAAATAAGTTTTAATTTAATGCTGTACCTATATATATATATATATATATATATATATACTGCTACCCACTCTTAGCTACCACTCTTAATACTACCCACTCTTAGCATTGTTTAGAAGTTACCATTCACCTTAAAGGCACAGTGTGAGATTCTGGCTAAATGTTGTTGATATTTGAGCTCAATAGCCTATAAAATGACACCCCTCCCTCTTGTGTCCTGTTGATTGGCTGGACTAGTATGGCTTGGTCCAAGCCACTTCATTTCCTTTTTCAGCACACATGGAACGGACAGCTAAGTGGGCTGAGCAATTCACTGAACTGGAAAAAAAGTGTCTTGGTTAGAATCATGGACTGCACCTTCTAACCTTGGAGTGGACCGTGTTACTCTTGTTTGGTGTGATTGTGCCCAGTAGAGGGCAGGATGGAGCTGTGAATGACACGCTCAGCGCTTCTCTATAATTAAATAGTGTTGGTCCTCCGGGGCCCTGACCTAGCCCACCTGTTTGTGCCATCTGCTTAAGCTCATCCCGTCAGCATCCCCAGGCCAACACCTCATTATGGAGTCTGACGCTGCTCTCGCTCTCTCCCCAGCGCTTGCTTTAGACTCCTTCATGGGACGTTTGCTTTAGCGGTAGCGACAATGGACAATAGATTCACACGTTCCCTGGATAAAAACAAAAATCATGTAAGAATCAAGTATCATGAATTTGTAATGGACAAATATTAGTTTGAATATAAGGATATATATAGTATCTGTTGTCTGTAGAGCTACATTTCAGCATTTAGACTTGTTTGAAATAATTGTGATAGACTTCGAGGTATTCACGCTGAATGTTCAATAATGCATATTGCAACGCATGTCTGCATGAGTAATGAATAGGTACTAGAGTTGAAGATACCTGGCAAACTGAATGTATCGATCCACTTCACTGAATTTCACCACCTGTTGGGACTAATACGGGGGGTAAATCCATCTCTGGTGTGAGTGTGTGTGTGGTAGTTTGGCGTGTAAAAATAACTGCAATACGTCAAACATAATGCTGGAATCAAATTCAGGTAGTTCTTCCATTAAGTCTTGGTAGTAATATGAGAGGTGTTATGGAAGGTAAACACGATTACAGCGTCGGAGACAGCTGGACGGAGAACTGAGGGGAAGCTGACGGCACAGCATGCAGGCCTGATACTCAGGTTCAGCTCCTCTGGGAACAGAACAGCAAGATACAATAACGCTGCTTTTTCCCCATCATGGCAAAGATCTGAAGAAGCCAGCCCGCACTGCCTTTCTGTGCGTATGTGTGTGGGGGAGAGAAGGTGAGTGTGTGTGTGTGTGTGTGTGTGTGTGTGTGTGTGTGTGTGTGTGTGTGTGTGTGTGTGTGTGTGTGTGTGTGTGTGTGTGTGTGTGTGTGTGTGTGTGTGTGTGTGTGTGTGTGTGTGTGTGTGTGTGTGAGTGTGTGTGTGTGTGTGTGAGTGTGTGTGCGTGTGTGTGTACCCCCCATCTGTTCTAGCTCTGGGCCACGTGAACGTGACACTTGATGCTCGGGCACCTCTTCTGTGTGGCTCTAAGGTCACGTTTGATGTCAGCGAGTGCCAGGGAACATGAGTCAGGCCACTCACACAGACACACTCAGACCCTACTGTCAGAGGGCAGGCTGCTGTGAGACATGGCATGGCACTAATGGGGTCACTTTGAAATGGCCACCCAGAACCTGTGTCATTTAATGGGCCCTCAGAACCTGTGTCATTTAATGTCCCCTCAGAACCTGTGTCATTTAATGTCCCCTCCGTTTCAGATCTGTTCATCTCCTTCTCTCCGTAAACATCATTAAACAATCACCCCTGATTTCATCTTTTTGTATTGCTTTGATTTCAGACATGTTGTATATCAAATAATTACAAAACACAGTCTCAGAAAAAGAAGAAACTAAATATAAATTCACTCACAGTCTACAATCAGATGTTAAACCTCAGCAGAATATGCGTTTGCCAATGGATAGTAAAACTGTATACACAATAGTAGTTTTGCGGCGGGCCAACGTGACTATGTATAGTGTCGTATACATCTGGCTCCATAAGACTAGTGGAAAACAGGCCTGTCTTACTCATGTGATTCATCGTTCCCATGGCTACAGTTGTCAAGGGCTATCTGGGGCCGCAGGGTGAAATGTGCTTTAGCTCAGAGGGGAATCAGCTGGGTAGGACACTGGCGTCGGCTGTGAAACTAGAGACAGTTTTCCTCCTCTCTTCTCTGGTTGTGTGTTAATGCTAGTAAGGCCCTCACAAGTGACCTGACCACCTGAAAAACCACTCAGAAATGAACCCTTTGTGTTGAGTCTCTGTCAAAGGACTGCTTTTAAGAGTGGGTCAGATGTGTTCATCTTGTTTTCATTTTTTTTTTCATTTCATTTTGCCTTCTCTCTCGTTTCCCCGCCCTTAACTGCCTATCTATTGTCATTCTTTCTTCATAGGATCCACCTTTATTGCTATAGAGGAGTCATTTCTAGGAAACGTGTTATAACCGTTATGGGCAGTGTCTCCATCACAAATGCAATAACAGCTTTTGCTCAAGAACAGCCTTCTGCATCAGCGAGGAGACACAATAACATCGGATGAACTCTGGCTGAGAGCATAACCTGCTGTTCTCTCATCAAACAAGATGGCACTTGTCATACCCCCCCCCCAAAAAAAACTACTGAGGGGATCCAGGAAAAAACAAATCATCTCCTCATGTATGTGGCAGGATAGTGGTGTGGATGTGGGCCCTCCGTTGACTCTCAGCAATCACTGTGTGCATTATCATCCCAAAGATGGCAGCTCCCGGAATCTAAAAGGCAACATGTGGCAGTTACTATGTCAGCATGTCAGAACGTTAGCCCAAGGGTTCAGGGGCAGGAATGTATATCCACAAAGTGCTTTAATGGTTCCAAATGGTGCAATTGCTTTCATGCTGCCAAAATGGAAACAAAAGCTCTGTTGGTATAAATGCACTCCAAACCAAGTTCACCTATGATGCATACTAATACCCAGGCCCTCTTAGGTTCTAGTCACAGGGTTAGATGGTGAGGAAGGGCATTTGGGGCATGAGGCCCGTACCACTTCTCTTGCCCTTTTCTGTCTGAACATCACCAGTGTTGCACAAGCCTACCATGTCCTCCGGGCTCCTGCACACTCCTATGGGCGTTACACGTGACAACTCGGGTCGCCACCCCCCCCCCCCAACATCTCCTTTGATTTAGAACACGGCAGATGCTCCGGCTACAGCCACATTCCCCAGGGCTGCAATGCAGAGATGGGCCCCCACAGCCATCGGGGGAATCTGAGCACGCCTGGATGCCTCGCAGCACCAGCTGTGGGCCCATGAGTCTTTGCCTTTTGAGGGGAGTCATGGGTGAAAGGGGGGCCTTTGAGGAGAGACGCGACTCCGTGCGGATCCTACCCAGAGTTCACGGCGGGTTGGATCGGTTGGAGACACAGATCAGCGGGAGGGAGCCGTGATCAAACAGCTTATATGGCAGCGAGCCTTTGGAAGTCCACACGTCAGTTTTGGGGTCATAGCACTCGAAGCAGTCCGAGTCTTCAATGACATCGTGGCTGTTCAAGAAGCGGCCGCCGGTGACGTAGAGCTTGTTGTTGATGACGGTGGCTGAGTGGTGCATCCTCCTCTCTCGCATGTTCTCACACTTCACAAACTTGTTGGCTTTGGTGTCGTAGGCGATGACCCGTCGTGTGTAGCCTTGGGTAGAGGAATGGCACATGTTTATTTCTCTGATTCCTGCCCCACTTCACATTCTCATCATCTCAATGACACTCACAAACTCTAAGCCAGTTTAACTGACCTGATTTGCTTTGGGTTCTCAAAGCTAACAGTTTCTGCAACTGAAATACGTAGATATATGTTACAGTATGACACATACTGATTGAAAGCTAAGCTCACCTCCAACAATGTAAATTTTGTCCTCTATCACGGCAGCAGGTGCACACACGTTCTTAATTGTCCTGGTTTCCAGCCTTGACCAATGATTGCGAGCGATATGATAGACCTTTAAGAGATCAGATTATTTTATCACCATTATTTATTAACACATATTTATACAAACTCTGGATTCACTTCTCTCAGTAGTTTATCACAATTTAGTAATATTCTGAGTATCACTTAATAAAAAAATAAGAGATATTTGATATGCACCCCTCTGAATATTTATAGTTTTAAAAAAATCTGGTTGAATCCAGCAGGTCATCATCCCTTTATAGCTCCATGAATACCTAAAGTCCAAAACTCAATCAGTCAAACAATTCATTATATAACTATATCATTTCTTTCCATAGTTAACTCACTAAACATTTGGCTTAGATGCATGCCATTCTCCCTGCATGTACTTTTGGACACACTTAACATAATGTATTTGAAAACCTAGTATTCCTTTGGGACTGTGTTCTTTACCTGTATCAATCTGACTGGGTTCTGCATAGCATCTTCCCCTCCAAAGACGTAGATTCTCTGGTCATTGGCAGCCACGGCTGGGTGCAGTACAGGCGTGGGCATAGACGCCATGGCCTCCCATTGGTTGAACATGCTGTTGTAACGCTCCACCGTGCTGGAGATCTGCTTGTCCACTCCGATGCCCCCGAGGGCAAATATAAAGTGCAGATAGGACACACTCTGATGGGCGTACCGTGGTTCCAACATGGGCTCGGCAGTACGCCACTGGTTGGTCTTCAGTGACAGCGTGTACACAGTGGCGCTAACCGCGCTGTCGCCAGACGCCAGACTGAGGCTCAGTCCACCCACCACGTACAGGATGCTGTGGATGCAGACGTACGCCGCCTTGTAGAGCCGCAGGGGCAGCTTGGCCAGCCACTGCCAGCGCTGAGTCCGCTCGTCGTAGAGCAGAGCCTCGCGGGAGGTCTGCTCGTTGTTCTTGCGGCCGCCCACCACCACCAGCGTCTCGTGGCAGGTGTAGCGGCGGGGTGTGGTCCAGAGGGGCTTGAGCTCCCCCATGCACTTAGTGCTGACTGAGAACATGAGGCGGCGCACGGACTCGATGATCTCCGTGCACAGCGTGGACGACTGCACCAGGGGGTCGTTGGCGATGAACTGGAAGAGGTACGTCGGGTGAATGTAGCGCAGGCGGACCTTTTTGAAGAGGTCGTGGATGGCGCCGCGGCGGGAGAACGGGTCGTGGTGGATCCACGCCAGCAGCGTCTCGAACACCTGCTCCTCCTCGGCGCACAGGCGGTCGTCCTCCAGGTAGCACATGAGCTCCGGGAGGGAGAGCTCACAGAAGTCCTCAGAGGCTGCCACATCGGAGAAGCTCCGTACGGCCATCTCCTTGGCTCGGTCTCGCAGGGTGTCACAGTGCAGGATGTCAGAGAGGCGGATCATGCTCAGGCAGTTGTCGGGGCTGAGTTGCCCTTGCAGGAACACAGAGCACGCCTCAAACAGGCGTCCGTATTGTAACATAGAAGCCGCCTGCATCAGTGGCAGCACGAGCTCCATAGTAATGGTGATGGTGCCGGTGTAGATGTAGTCCACAATGCCACTCAGGATCTCGGACGTGATGCCCTTCAGGTCCACACGAGCCTGGTTGCTCTCTCGAAAGTTGCTACAGAACATGGCACGGAAATATGGGCTGCTGGAAACCAATACGTTCCTATGGCAAGGGATCTCCCGGTCCTCTGTGCATAGAAGTACGTCTGTAAAGATCTGGTCATGGCGAAGACTGTTCAGTTGGCTGAGCAGGTGTGCTGGCAGCTCCTGGTCCTTGAAAGAAAACGTCGCAATTGAAGTGGCCATTCTGTGAAAGGACAAGAGTAGAGCATTTCAACGTTATTCTTTGTGTATAACCATAGACTGGAGTAATTAAATCCCTCTCGAGAACAACTCCCCCAAAACAAATTTTCTCTTGTCCTGCTCTCCCACTTCTGAATGACCAGTGCTACTCTTGATTACCTGAAGACCACTGAATTAGCTAAGCTGGACTGAGAGACCCTTACAGAGAGAGATAACATAATTGGACACACTTTGGGTAACATTACTGGGAAAACATGGTCTAAACTAATCTTACAAATCTTTATTTGACAACTACCATCCGTGGACTTTTGGCAGCAGAAGGCCCTGAAGGTGAATGTTTCCTGTCGAGGGACATTTATGGTAAAGGCTCCAATCTGATCCTACAATTACAATGAAGCTAAATTCATCAATGTAGCACATTAGAGTTTGGCAAATTGAATCTTGTTTGCCATCGCTGTCATGACCAATATGAGCCTGAAGATATGCTTGTTGCTCCACCCTCCGTTGGCCTAGTTGCTTCACCCCCTGCCCCGCTGTGACATTGCCCTTGATGTGATGGCCAGTGACACCACACACAGCTTTCTATTTCCACACTCTCTCATAAATCACCATGATGAGTTTGTGTAGTGCTTGGCCAGTTCCCCCCCATCAAAGCCATCTTTATCAAAACAGTTATGTCACGTCCCAGCTGTCCACCCCCCCCAATCCCCGACCCCCATTTGTTTGGTTTGCCCTTGACTGCTTGTGTTCGTGTAGACTGGGACATGTCATAGGGCTATTATCGACACTAAGTCGTCTAATCACCCCAGAGACAGCTACTGATTTTATTCCGCCCAGGATCACTGGGGCCACCCCCTACTGTTATTCCAGGCGGTTAATCATTATTATTTATTAATAACTACCAGTACTGCTGCAGCTGGTGACTGATGGTATTCCCCAGTCTGATAAAATAATTCAGTGGACAAATGAGAACTCAGCTGAAGACCTTTCTAACGCTTGATTCCCAATATGAAGCTGATTTGGGAGTATACACACGTCAAATGTTTTGTGTATTCCTTCAGATTCAAAATACAGAAAAAGGGCCAACGTAATTTATCTTAAAATTTGAAGTTTAACTTCTATTGATAATCTCATTCTAGACATAGAAACTGTGAATCAATTATGGGTAAGAAAATACAAACAAACTGTGAAAATGCCTCTGGAATGTTTGACATCGTTACCCTTGTGACCTGGCACAAATAAGGACAGGCAGAAGAGCATGGTGCAATTTAGAAGGTCCAATAATGCATTTTCAGAAAACTATTCAGTCTAGTGACAGAAATTAGTTTCATTGATCCGCCCTGCTTCACCAGTAACAAGAAGGAGGCAACGCTCTCTGAGTCAATAAGCAAGCCTCTGCTCTTAACCCAGAGAGCGCCCGCTCCATCATAACGTGATCTCTTACCTATCGGTCTGCTCTTCCGATGAACAAACTTCAGCCCGTTCGCTCCCCAATCACCCACGGATCATCTGAGAGAGGAGCCCTGCGTCTCCCGCTGACGCCTTGCTCTTGGACCACTGCTAATGATCGCTGGAAGAGCGCGTGGAGAAAGTTGGGTTCTTCGATCTGACCATGAGGCCGCTGTGTACATTCCAGCTGCTCAGAATAGTCCAGAGGGTTGCGGGTGGAGGTGGGGGTGGGGGTGAGGGTGGGGGTGAGCGAGGGAACGCTCTCTGTGTGTTTACTATGGAAGGGTTGCAGCAACGCCGCATAATTGCCACAGCAGGGGCGGCATGGGGTGGTAGTGGTGGGGAGGTCTGCTGACACCCCTTGGAAGAAGAGGAAGAGGGGTAAATATAGCCCAGTGCTGAAGGGTTGGCTGAGTGGGCTGGACAGCTGAACCCCCAGGCCTGGTTACCTTGGTTTGCCTCCGAGGGGTGGGGTGGGGTAGGTGGTGGGCAGGAGGGGAGCTGGTGGGCACCTGCCCTGTGTGCCCTCTCTGCTTCATCACCATTGGTAGGTTTTGGAGATATTACAGGTTGAGCTACCCAATATATTTTAAAATGAAACACTGAAAACTGTTAAACTCTTAACTAAAAAAGTGTCTTTCCCCCCCAAAGAGAACTCTTTGTGAGAGAAGTGAGGGGCAAAACAATATTTTTTAGCCACAGCATGGAGTGCTGTAGATAAGAACCCAACCTGCGGAATGAGA
The DNA here is from genome assembly GCF_900700415.2 of Clupea harengus. Classification (NCBI taxonomy): domain Eukaryota; kingdom Metazoa; phylum Chordata; class Actinopteri; order Clupeiformes; family Clupeidae; genus Clupea; species Clupea harengus. The sequence goes on along the minus strand of NC_045170.1, from coordinate 25,384,619 downwards.
TTAGTTCTGATCAATAATTATTACTGGCACTTATCTGGGTTGGTGCCTGCTTCAGTATGAAACTTTTGGCCCAAAATGGTTTGTTGGGGAATTCTTAATCACCATCCAAAAAACAAACTGCAAAAGAATATAATGACCCCAGACGGATTTGGTGTGAAATTAGGGGACAGGCTGTTCCTGCGGGTTTGACAAACTGTTGCTTGGGGAAATAGCCTAATTATGTAGCCTACGAATACAAGTAATGTTGTATATTCTCATTAAAACTTAGGTGTTGACAACAATGATTAAACTGCTCAGTAGTGTAAAGTGCCTCAATCCCAAGTCCCTCATAAGACCAGCGTGGATATTTTGTATCACCCTGGGGCAGTGAGAGTGAAGATGAATTACTGTCATGTTTGCTTTGTAGCAGGAGGAAAGGAAAGGAGATATGCATCTGGATAGATTGAATATCGCCGCAGCATAGGGATGTGATGTCAACTAACCAGTTATCAGCTTGGCATAAGCACAGACCTCTAACATGGGGACTGCAACCCAATACTACACATATTGGCAACCAGCAGCCGTGGCATGCATCTGTTATCTTTAAGATTAACATGACCCTTGTCCTTCCCCTCCAAGAATTTCATGGCAAATCTAAACGCCTCATAAATTTTGTGTCACTACATCTCCATAAAGTCTACAGTTAGAAGTGTCAGCACTGTTTGCTCATGATCAAAATGTAAAGACTTTTCATCAAGGGTGTACAGCAAAAGAAAATCCCATCAGTACAGTCTAAAATGTACACAAACAAACTGTTCTTGACCTTGATGTCAATTAAAAAATAATTGTAAATGTATATGGTCTTAAGTGACTCTGGGCATAAAACGTTTTCAACTAGAAGATGTGACAACACATTACATTTTGAAAGCATTATCCTTTTGCATACTTCCATAGAATGGAGATTATTAAGATAATGAATCAGCAACTTTCCACCATATTCCCCCAGGTGTTTGATATGACAGGAAATGGCAGAGACTCTTATTTGTGTTTAGTAAGTTAGTAGACATTTTGGTAAGGCTTTGTTGGCACTTACCATCATAGAGGGTAATCATATTCTTACCTCTTAACCCACTGGGGACCTGCCAGTCATAGTGGTCGGTCACGCCTACAACGGAAGTGACGAACATAGCCGAGAGCGTGACGAACGGTCGCTCGAAAATACAACAAGGAAGTGGATATTAATAGGAAAGAGGAAAATAATATTAAGATAGAGGCAAATTCGAACTTTTACATTGCTGTCAATTTCTAGTTTTAATTATCGGGGGGTATAGTCACCTTGGACTTACCCAAAAGCCCGTTGCAATCCATTTACATAATCGTGGATCCAGATTCTAGCAATGAATACGGACGTGGAATTTCACATCAGACAAAATTATCCGTGGAACAAGCTACCCGCAAATGTCAAACAGGTACAGTCCGTTTGTAAATGTCGTAGCCTATGGGTAAGGGTAATTTGCATCTGTCAAAGTCCCCTCTCCCGAGCCTTAATGTTAACATTTGCTTGACAGCACATCTGTTCGGCTGGGGTGATTTCACCAACCACATCACTATTTTGCTTGATTTCATTCATCCTATAGCTAATGCAAAGAAACGCATACAAGAATTCCTTTGCAGTGGCCCTTTCTTTTTATCAGCTAGCTCCTTGGTTAGCCCGTTAAAAGCTAGTTAAGGCAGCTTACAATGAGTAGCTAGCTAGCTAACTTAGAGCATACACCATAACTGCAGCGTAAGTTGGTGCAGCCCTGCGTCTTTAATAAGAAATCGACTGTTTTCAGGAAATGTGCATTTGCTGACGGTCGGTAGAATCCCACCACATCAAATCCGACTGAGGCTCTGGAGTTAGCTAGATTAGCCACCGTAGCCCCTTAATGAAACGGCTTACCGAGGTGCTCTCCAATATGTGCTAAATTGTCTCAGAGGGTCGGTAACGTGGAGATACATATTTTTGTCTTATTTGTGTCAAAGATCTTACAGATAATTTGTTTTAATGAATTCACTTTTTTTGCCTTTTCATTGTAAAGAGCCTTGGAAATTCCCAGAGGGAGTACGAGAAACATGTTCTGCTGTACAGCATCCGTAACCAGTTACGCTTCCGCAATAACCTAGGTGAGGATGTGTCCAGCTGTTTCACAGCTGACAGGTGCACTGTACGCTAATGTATGTTGCTTAGATGCAGAATATTGTGAAGGTTATGGAGATTAAAATGTTTGGCGTAAAGGGTTCCTTTTTACAACACTTCAAATATGGCATGGCATGAATGATAATCATTTGTTCGTGTATCATTTCAGTGCGGCATGTGAAGAAGGATGAACGGAAATATTATGAGGAGCTGCTTAAGTACAGTCGTGATCACCTGATGCTATACCCCTTCCACCTGTCTGACATCATGGTCAAGGGCTTGAGGGTCACGCCTTTCTCTTACTACATTGGTATCATGGAGGTACTACACACTTCTCCACACTTTGGTGTCATGTAATACAATCCAGTTTTATTCCCTGGACAGTTTTGAACATGTTTTGGCATCATCTCTAGGGCATTGTGAAAAGTACACTTGGAGACAGAAGAGATTTTATGTGTTTATGAAAAGGGACTTTGTCAGTATGCACACAGAACTTGGCATATACTTCTGAGCTAACTTTGGCCAACCCAGATCTCAGAAATACTGTGAAATATGAAGACATGGGTGATTCATGAAACACATTATGGTTATTCTGTTAGGTCTGGGCCTGGGATCTGATTATTTGGACTTATGTTGCCAGGCGCTGGTTTATTTGTTTTCCCTTGGTTATTTGAAAAGGCTGTTTAGCGATAAAGCTTCCTTGTGTGTCTGTCCTGCTCTGCTAGAATGGTGCTGTTATTCTGGGGACAGACTTAGAACTCTAGACATATGATCTTGTTGTGATGTTGCACCTTGAGGAATGTGTCCTTGTAACTGTCTCGGACTCTCATTTGCTAGTATGTCTACTGTTGCATTTTGAGGGATAACAGATCAGAATATTTGGGGGTTCTAGAATATATAAGCCTAATACCTTTCAACCTTACATGTGCAGTGTGTAAATACAATTGAAAATTACACCAGGAAACTGTGTTTCATCACAACAATATCGAAAGTGTTTGTCAAAAGTGTATATTTGGAATGTTAATAGAAGCAAAAATAAGACCAAAGATTGAGTTTTTCTTCTAATTGTAGTGCCATATTAGGCACAGGCCACGTCCTCTATTGGTGATGATATGGCAAAGCGGTAGCACTCTTCTCCTTGTAGCAGTGGTGCGTGGTGGAAAAATACCAAATATAAAGGGCTTTTAAGTGTATTGTTCTGTACGTACTGAGTGCTTTTTATGATAACCTCCCCTTGGCTCTTTTGGAGGCCTTTGCGGTGGTACTAAGGAGAGGTCACCTACTGTGAGTGGCAGACAGATTTGCATTAATGTCCAGTCCCCTCTGTCTCCCGCAAAGGCATCACAGTACATTTATGCCGTGCCTGAGCTCAACCCGCAGTGCTGTTTGAATGTGCTTCTTTTTCACCTCTCTCTCTCTCTCTCTCTCTCTCTCTCTCTCTTTCTTTCTCTCTCTCTCTCTCTCTCTCTCTCTCTTTTTCTCTCTCTCTCTTTAGGATATCATGAACGTTGAGAAGAGTTATGACTCCCTGCCCAACTTCACTGCAGCCGATTGTAAGTCAGCTGAACTTTTGCATCAGCTTGTCCACACACACCAACTCATATATATTCACACACACACACACACACACACACACACACACACACACACACACACACACAAATGAAATGACTGTTTTTCATGTCATGTTGCAGATTATTGTTTGATTGCACCAGAGGTGAGAGAGTGGTGTTCCATAGTAGAAGAGCGGTGGGATAGCTTTCTGGTAGATCACACTCCCATCAGTTTGTGTGCTGCCTTGCAAGAGCTAACACTTTTGTTGAATTTCAAATTTAAGTTGGCAGAGTCAGATTTATAAACAATTTGTTGTCTCAAAGGAATGTTCATAGAATTGATGGATCAAAGCATCACAAGGTTGTTGTCCTCCACTGACTATCAGAATAGCTTAGCTCTTTGGCAATGGACATGTTGACATCACAAACTTGTAGTCATGTCTGTTGTGCTGATAATAATGATAACATTGCTCCCTCTTTGTGTAATATGACTTAAATGGGACTTCTTTTCCTCATTGCTTAGATTTGAATTGCTGTCCCACCTAATTGAATTGCTGTCCCACCTAATTGGTCTGATTGCATTTTGCAGTAAAAGTTCTTGACTTGGTTATGTCCTCACATGGGTTTAAGGTGATGTGAAGGTGTAGAGGAATTCATGGCTATGTGCCCTGTGTGAGGGCAGATTTGATCGAGAGACCATGCCCTCAGTCTGTGGAGCCTACGGCCATATGTTAATCCCCTAGTGCCAGAATGCCCCGCTGTGTACCGGCCACGGAGGGCATTAGGGCCGTGTGTGTGTGTGTGTGTGTGTGTCTGTGTGCGTGTGTGTGTGTGTGCGCTTCTGGTGATGCATGTAAAAGATGGCTTCTATATCCTTGTTATGTGTGTGTGGGTGTAGGCATGCATGATGGTGCACGCTAGTACGTATTTTCTGTTCATGTGTGTAGCTAGAGACAGCCTTGTGTCTGTTTGTGTTTGTTCATGTGTGTAGCTAGAGACAGCCTTGTGTCTGTTTGTGTTTGTGTTTGTGATTGTTCATGTGTGTAGCTAGAGACAGCCTTGTGTCTGTTTGTGTTTGTGTTTGTTCATGTGTGTAGCTAGAGACAGCTTTGTGTCTGTTTGTGTTTGTGTTTGTGTTTGTGTTTGTTCATGTGTGTGGTCATCAGCTCTAATCTCTTAGTGAAAGGTGGGGAGCTCTGCTGTAAGCCCAACAGGTTTGGCACCCTGGCTCCCCTGGCCCAGAGCCCAGAGGTCAACACCTACAGAGGAGAGTGTGTGTGTTGGTCCGTTTGTGTTTCAGCAAGACCTTGTGTGTGTGACAGAGAACCTTTGTGAGGAAGAGAGAGAGAGTATGAGTGTGGGAGAGAGAGAGAGAGAGAGAGAGAGAGAGAGAGAGAGAGAGAGAGAGAGAGAGAGAGAGAGAGAGAGAGAGAGAGAGAGAGCTTGTGTTTTTGAGGAGAGGCACAGGCCCCCGACATCTTTGTTGTGGGGTGAAGGGGGAATGGGGAATGGGGAATGGGGTTAGCACAAAGGGTGGAGGATGGGGCACTGTCCCAGAGTCCCACATACTCATCAGCCACGGAGGGCCATTCCCAGAGCGCAGTGTGTGTGTCCTATTCCTGTAGCCAAGGTTAGAGAGAGCTGTCACACATGGTAGTCATTCTTCTGAGTGGTAAAACAATACCTAGAGAATGTTTAGTGTGTGTGTGTGTGTGTGTGTGTGTGTGTGTGTGTGTGTGTGTGTGTGTGTGTGTGTGTGTGTGTGTGTGTGTGTGTGTGTGTGTGTGTGTGTGTGTGTGTGTGTGTGTGCAGTGCTACATGGCATGTGCCGATGTGCAACTGACACCATGACATTTTACACTTTTAACTTTTAACACTTTCCTGCATGAAATGACTCTCTAGATGAATTGGAATTTGTGAAACTGCAATATGCTTGTGTTGTGTTTAATTTTTTAAAAAGGTTCAGGATGCTTATTTTGCATTGGTGAGTGTAGTTGCATCGTTTGAAAATAGGACCCAAGACGGTTTTGTATATTATTTGAAGGCAGTGTTTCCTGTCCCACCTTCAACTTGTGGCTGATGCCATACTGTTGTTATGTATTCATTTGCTCATGGCCGTGTTACTCTTCCTTCTGCAGGTCTTAGGCTTCTGGGCATCGGTAGGAACCAGTATATCGACCTGATGAACCAGTGCAGGTCCTCCAAAGTAAGGAAAGCTTTCATCATCATACAAAAAGTTTCCCCCATGCTTGAGCCAAACCAGTGTGTTCCTTTTATAGTTACTATAGCAACATGGTAGCCAGAGTGTCTGAAGATATTTTGAGCACCGTGCCGACGGCTTGCCAAGAACGTATCAAGTGAAAAGGGCTTGGTGTTTGTAAGCATGCGTTTGGCTTTCACCTGATTCATAGTGTCTGCCTCTCTGCCGCAGAAATTCTTCCGCAGGAAAACAGCACGTGACCTCCTGCCTTCCAAACCTGTGGAGATCACGGTGGAGCCATGGTGGGTGGTGCAGACCGGCTACATCACCGAGGATGACATGAGGGTAGGGGCTCCTGTAGAACTGGCTCTTAAAGCTCACAGAGATTAGCATTCATAAGTGAGTGTGACTCAGATTGTTCTCTGTAGGGCTGCTGGGGAAGTGTTGCATCGTGATTCTACAATCAGGAAAGTTAAATAATCATATCAATCAATAAAACATTTTTAAACAACATAATTGAAGAATGTGCAGCCAGCATAATGAATTTAAACAGCTCATTAAAACCCATTTCACTGGGGTGTAATTCAGGTGTAATTATGAATGAAAATGCATGATGAATCTAATATCCTAATTAATTACATTTTTACAGAAATTGTATTTACAATCCAGTCCAGAAGGCTATCAAATATTTAGTATATAGGCATAGGCCTACTGCTGGGTAGTCTTTGAAAAAAGGAGACAGTTTTTCATATAATGTGTCTTTCTAAATTTTAAAAATAGCCGTTGAATTATACGTTTTTAAGGGGGAATTAGAGATCAAATCTGATTGCTTCTATTTATGAATACAAAAAAAGGACAAAATGCATCCTGATGCATTGAGAATCATTTTATAATGACCCGTTAGTTACCCTTTGAATCGTAATCGTAATTGTAATCGTAATCGTAATTAAATTGAGAGGCCAGTGAAGCTTCACACTTCTAGTTTTCAGGCTGTGTAAGCTGTACTGAGCTACTTGTAACTACAGGATAGCCATGCTTACTTGGGTCTGTTTGTAAATTAAATCCAGCGCTCTAAAAATGGATTGAGGCTCTGTAGTTTGAAAAAAAATGGAGCATTCCATTTCTCTACAAATTAACAATCACTTGAAATATCATTATTTTAGCCTCCGAAATGAGATTGTAGCCATTAAAAACAGCGTTCCTGACTGTGGGCTTATGCCAGTGACCGTGTCCTTGCCTGGCTTTGCTGTTTTTAATACATTGACTCACTAGCACCTCTTGAGGTACAAAGTGGTAACATGAGAGGGGACAGGCCGGGGCTAGCTGTTTAGCATGCAAACTTCAGTGTATATCTTAGCAACACCGAGCATAGGTGTTTTTGAAATTACATCGTTTAATATATATATATATATATATACATATATATAACATTCTGGTGCTATTCTAGTTAGTTTTTGAAACAACTTACATATTGTACATATGAAACACATTTTGACCAAACTTTACATTGTGGACATTTTGAAGGGAAAAAAGAGAACACTATTATCTTGGGGCCACCCATATTACCTAATGGCATGATGCCTTTAGCTCTGTGGTATTATAAGTGCTGTTGCGGTGATATAACCTTGGAGCAACAATAACAACAAGAGACAGCTTTGGTACTTGAAGAACACTACCTTTGTTCATAATAGTGCAATACTAGTAATACCAACAATCATTGGTTCAATTCCCAGTGAAGTCTGTTGATAATGAGCATTTACCTTCACTGCTGCTGCTGAAATCTATTCAGGTCTTTGTAAGACTAAAAGTGAAGGGGAATTAGCTGATATGAAAGCCCATTATCCTTGAGAGCATGTAGCTTGTCATTTTAGAGATGCTTTTTAAGGCCATCAACCTGACTCTCTGGGAGGAGGCCAGTGTGTGTGTGTGTTAGTGTAGTGGGACTTGGATGCCCCTTACACATAATACATCAAGATAAAAAGGGCGAACACAAAACCAGTGGATGGATTAATTTTTAAAGCATTCTCTGCTACGTGAATGAGTAAAAATTGCTGGTAATCTTTGTTCATTTTCAGGACCGACAATTGATCATGGCGTGTCATATTTTCCATGTTGTACTTGCGAATGACGGCATCTGTGTGCCGTTTTGATTGCAGATTTGCTCACCGGGCGAGAAGAAGGCCATAGATAAGATGATCGATGCAGGTCCCCAGCTCGCTGGGTCGATGGAGTACAATGTGGTTCTGAGTAAGTGTTCGGTGTATGTGTGTCTGCCCTGGAGGGACCTCCTGGCAGCTCCTCGTCTGGAAGCACAGGCAGCCTGGGAGAGGCATTGATGACCAGTGGGGCTGCCGGGGCTCTGAGGGAGAATCTGGATTCCATGTTTGAAGTGATGAAGTTCTAGACCTCAGGCAGCGTGCTCTGTATAGTCCTCATCATTAAGAGATTTATCAAGCAACTCATTTACAGTCCTGACACATAGATCTCGATGAAGATGAAGAGTAGGTGAAGTGTATACTGAATATCTGGTTTGATGATCATGTCTGCCTCATTTAGGTTCATTTAGTCGAAATTGTTTTAGTCTGTTATGTTAGTCTTACATATATTAGGTGCTGCTTACGCTTGTCAAAAATGCTCTGTCAAGTGTGATTTTTGTCTTAAACTCATTGAGTTTTTAGTCTCCCAGATGAAGCTCTCTCAGTTTTCCATGTCCTCTTGTCCATCTTACAGGCTTGTACAACCGTGGCTACATCTACCTGGACGTGCCCATATCAGATGACAGCTGTATATCAGGTGCATGTTCCTGCCTTCTAAACACATGACATGGCATCACATGACATGACATGACATGACATGACATCACATGACATCACATGACATCACGCCTCACCTGAAACACTGAGGCCCTCGCCACTTCTCTTCAGCAGTTAGATGAGAGTCACACAACTTAGGGGAATAAAATGGCATCAAAATGAGAAAAAAAGTCAAACCCAACCTATAACATAGATTAACTCCCTCTTACAAAAACACACACAATGAGCTGTGTGTGAATGACCAAATATATACAGTATATACAATATATTTAACACAAAAAGTTCTATACAAACAAAAATAAGTATGAAAAATGTAAAACATTTTATGTGAATTGGGCATTGTCACTGTCAATCTTTACGTCAGTGCAAAACTAGGATATGCAAATTAAGGTCATTCATTAATACCATGCTGTACCAAATAAAGGGTGTGTCCAAATCATGTGCTGGTTTGACCAAACTGTGAAAGTTGGTACCACTAGTACAGCCAGTGGAGAAGTCAGCCCTGCTGCTTACTCTCTCTCTCTCTCTCTGTCTGTCTGTCCATCCTGGGCCATTTTCTACCCTCCTCACAAACACCAGCTTATATTTACTCTGTTTATCCTCAGGCCTATGGGGGGTTGTTGGGGGGCTGTGGGGGGTCTATGGGGGGCTGTGGGGGGGCGGGCGGGCGTAATGGGGCCTTTGGAGTGGGGGTGATCTGAGGGGGATAATGGGATGATCACAAATCCATTTGGAAGGCAGCAGAGACAACATTGTGAGAGGGTTGTCATTACAGGGTTGTTTTTGCAAATAATTATTCTCTCTGTTTCTGTGTCACATTGGGTTCTGTCCTCTCTTTCCTCTTCCCTTCGGTCTTGCTTTCTTTCTATCCCTCTCTCCCTCTCTCTCTCTCTTATTTGTTCTGTGCTCTCTTGTTCTCTTTCTTGCTCTGCTTCTTACGTTCTCCACGGTTCTGCTCCATGTGTAGTGCCCCCTCTGGAAGGGTTCGTGATGAACCGGGTGCAGGGGGATTATTTCGAGACGCTTCTCTACAAAATCTTTGTGTCCATCGATGAGCAGACCAACGTGTCCGAGGTGCACTTCAACTCGCATGATTTTCAGTATATATTTACAGCAATGCAGATTAAATAATAACTTCATTCTATCAATATTCTATCAATACTATGCTGTTAAACAGGTGAGGTACTCTTATTTCTTTCAGGCAGCCAGTTTCTGAGTCTTTTTTTTTTTTCCTTCTTTCCCATTTTAGCTGGCGAATGTTCTTGAGATTGACTTGGGGCTTGTGAAGGTGAGTTTTGAAATGAGCAAAAAAAAAAAAAAAGAAGCCTCCCCCTCTTGTATCTCCATAGCTGTCAGGCGAGAAATGATGGTGCTCACTTAGGTCCTGAAAAGCTCTGAATCCCGACTGCAGTGTGTGCTGCAGTGGCACAGACAGACAAATGGAGAGGCAATTTCCCCCAAATCCCTCGACGCGCTGATGCCTTTCTGCGCTGAATGGTGGTTGAGTGTGTGCTCACGCTCCGAGTGCCGCTTACATGCTGTCCTCACACTCAACAACACAATACAGTTTCTCTCCGTTCCCTTTAACCATAGAGTTGCCAAATATAAGGGAGAGGCTACAATGAGTGTGTCATTGGACATTTAATTAAAAAATCCCCAAATGTATTCATGTTTTAACTGAATTTATGTTGGGTGTCTCGACGCTCATGGCTTTGAGATTGGCAGAGTGCAGTATTCAATTTACAGCTGTGTACTAATGCCATTAACCCAGCCTGTATTTTTTGTAACGGAATGAAATGGGGAAAATAATATCATTTTAGTTAACCTCACTGTCCTCCCCTCCTCCATCAGAACACACACTCCCAAAAAAAACACCCTTACTCAAACTTAAATACATGTGTACATAGCCCTTAAACTTCATTCACACACACACACACACACACACACACACACACACACACATATACATGCATTCATGTATGCACACACAACCACACACTGCACCCAGAGCACAGACGTATGAACACACACACACTCACACACACACACACACACACTCACTCTCACACTCACTCAGTATTCGGTCACCTCTTCCTCTGGCGAGCCCCCTGACTGAGAGCCGTCTGATTTTGAATGTTGAACCTAAATTCCATTTGGGCTGACCTCATTTCACTGGGCTTTCCTCTGTTGGACTGAAGGATGAGCCTCCTCCCGCCTGTTCCCCCATGATGGGGTGCCTTTGCCAGCATACTTCCATCTTCTCAAGGGTCTAGTTCACCTTCCAGGAGTGGGAAGACACAGTCGTGTATTTTGAATGATTGAAAGAATGGCTGAGATGTACAGTGAACTTGCAAAAGTATTACGCCTCCCTGAAAGTCTTCACCATTTTCTCTTCTACAAAAGATACTTAAACATATTTTCCCAGTCAGTATTGTCATTGTGAACACATGTTGGAGTATATTTCTTAAGTTCTAAAATGCTGTAGTATATTTCTTGTTATTTGTCTACTAAAATTCAAAATTAATTAAAACTAAAATATCCTGTTGCATATGTGTTCAACTCTTATACATTAATACTTAATTAATAAATAACAGCCTTCTGAAGTGAGAGTATCTCCTTATAGTATTTGTATAATTTGTCATCTGCCTTAATCTGGTAGTCAAAAGTACCGGGGTTTGAAAACGTATGCAAGTGATATATTTCAGTTTGTTATTTACTTATTTTTATCATTATAAACCCTTAGAGGTCTATATCCCACTGATGGGAGGTCAGGTTGTTCTTGTTGTCAATATGCCTTTAAAGCTCCGCAAATGTGTGTCCTAGAATCATAAAAAGAACACCCCCCAAAACTTTTAATCTTCTACATATATGCCACTTGTGCATCAATGTTTTTTAGTTAGAGGAAATATACAAAAACATCAAGGCATGTCAGACTACCTAAAAAAGTCTAACAGGCCTTAGTCCCCTAAGGGCAGACAAATCACTTATTTTGCCTTTGTAAATACATTAGAATAAATGTTAACAATACAATTACTGATTTGGAAATGATGTGTATCCTAAGACTCATTTTCAAGTTTAGTGGTCCAACCATTTATCTCAAGTTTTTGTTGCCAAAATATCTCTAGTAATATAGTAATATAGTAATATAGTTCTAAGACAAATATCTTGATTCTCTGTTTCAGGTGTTTTTATGCATCTGCTGCCATTGCAAAATGTAATCACGTGTTAAAAAAGTTCTGAAACAATCGGATGCATAGGAATATTGGAAAAATACTTATCTTACGATGCAGTAATTATTCAATTATTTAATTAAATATTTGTAATTAAACAAGATTCATAACCCAGATGAATTTTTCTTGTTAATAAGAGAAGCTGTGGTTTGTACCGTTAAGCAGAACACATACAGTTAAAATCTTCAGCCATCTCGTAATTTTTTGTATTTTGGACTGAGAGGACACTTTGCCTTCTCAAGACCGCCAACGTGTGCCTCGAATAACAAGCTGCAACCACTAGTCCATCTATGATTCTGAAAAAGTCAATAGTGTCTGATTGCTTTCTTAGAGGTGGGAGCTTCTGCAGGTACAGACGGACAAGCTGCGTCATGCTATGTGACTCATTTGTTGACTGCATTGAACATTGATGACCTTCAACCTCATATTAGTGAGGTACAACATCGCAGTAGTCCTGACTAAAAGTTTTCCGTGTTCTCTTTGACTTTTCCCAGAATGCCGTGTCCATGTACTGCCGCCTGGGTTTTGCCTTTAAGAAGGGCCAGGTGATCAGTCCAGAACAGCTTCACCTCTCCTGGAAGAGCGCCCCCTCTGTCAACCGACTGAAGTACGCCTCTGTCTCCACTACACTCCAACATGTAGATGCCTGTCAGATCTCAATCGTTTTAAGACTGACGTCATCCAGTCACGAGCACTGTGAAATATGCTGTTTTAAGACTGAAGTCATCCAGTCACTAGCACTGTGAAATATGCTGTTTTAAGACTGAAGTCATCCAGTCACTAGCACTGTGAAATATGCTGTTTTAAGACTGAAGTCATCCAGTCACCAGCACTGTGAAATATGCTGTTTTAAGACTGAAGTCACCCAGTCACTAGCACTGTGAAATATGCTGTTTTAAGACTGAAGTCACCCAGTCACTAGCACTGTGAAATATGCTGTTTTAAGACTGAAGTCATCCAGTCACAAGCACTGTGAAATATGCTGTTTTAAGACTGAAGTCACCCAGTCACTAGCACTGTGAAATATGCTGTTTTAAGACTGAAGTCACCCAGTCACTAGCACTGTGAAATATGTGGTTTTAAGACTGAAGTCACCCAGTCACTAGCACTGTGAAATATGCTGTTTTAAGACTGAAGTCACCCAGTCACTAGCACTGTGAAATATGTGGTTTTAAGACTGAAGTCACCCAGTCACTAGCACTGTGAAATATGTGGTTTTAAGACTGAAGTCACCCAGTCACTAGCACTGTGAAATATGCTGTTTTAAGACTGAAGTCACCCAGTCACTAGCACTGTGAAATATGTGGTTTTAAGACTGAAGTCACCCAGTTACTAGCACTGTGAAATATGCTGTTTTAAGACTGAAGTCACCCAGTCACTAGCACTGTGAAATATGTGGTTTTGTGCTTCACAGTGCAGCGTGTGACCTGGAGCTCAAAACATTCACGGCTTTGTTAGTGCATTACCATTTCACTCTTGACCTTGGTGCTGTATTTTGTTATGGTTCATTGTCTAGTTCTTACTGTGTGTGTGTGTGTGTGTGTGTGTGTGTGTGTGTGTGTGTGTGTGTGTGTGTGTGTGTGTGTGTGTGTGTGTGTGTGTGTGTGTGTGTGTGTGTGTGTGTGTGTGTGTGTGTGTGTGTGTGTGTGTGACAGGAGCACCATGGACCCCCAGAAGATGCTCCTGTCGTGGGAGGGTGGTAGCCCAGTGATGGAGGCAGGCTCCTCAGCCACTGACACAGACACCACCAGTCTGGAGGACCAGGGTACGGTAGCCTACCAGGGACAAAGGAAGGATTTGAATAAACCAAATTAGCAGTGCATTCATAGACATGTATTTGGGGAAAATAAGAGTGTTTTATCTTTTAATACTGTGTAAATGGAAAAGGTTTAGCTGACTCTGTAGGTAGCACAGGGTAGGCTTAATAAAATGTGTGTTTTTGAGTATATATGCGTGTACATAGATTGTTAGTAGATATGTCTGTGTGTGTGGTTTTATGTGACATGGGGTTTTGTGTGTTAATGTAATATTGGGTGTGTGTTTTGCTTTCTCTCTGCATCACTATTAATATTCTCTCCTGTGTGTCTGTTCTTTCTCCTGTGTGTGTGTGTGTGTGTGTGTCTGTGATTTCTCCTGTGTGTGTGTGTGTGTGTGTCTGTGCTCTCTCCCGTGTGTGTCTGTGATTTCTCCTGTGTGTCTGTGATTTCTCCCATGTGTGTCTGTGATTTCTCCCGTGTGTGTCTGTGATTTCTCCCGTGTGTGTCTGTGATTTCTCCTGTGTGTGTCTGTTCTTTCTCCCATGTGTGTCTGTGATTTCTCTCCTGTGTGTGTCTGTGATTTCTCCCGTGTGTGTCTATGATTTCTCCCGTGTGTGTCTGTGATTTCTCTCATGTGTGTCTGTGATTTCTCTCATGTGTGTGTCTGTGATTTCTCCCGTGTGTGTCTGTGATTTCTCCCGTGTGTGTCTGTGATTTCTCCTGTGTGTCTGTGCTCTCTCCTGTGTGTGTGTGTGTGTGTGTGTGTGTCTGTGATTTCTCCCATGTGTGTCTATGATTTCTCCCGTGTGTGTCTGTGATTTCTCCCATGTGTGTCTGTGATTTCTCTCGTGTGTGTCTGTGATTTCTCCCGTGTGTGTCTGTGATTTCTCCCGTGTGTGTGTGATTTCTCTCATGTGTGTCTGTGATTACTCTCGTGTGTCTGTGATTTCTCCCGTGTGTGTCTGTGATTTCTCTCATGTGTGTCTGTGATTTCTCTCGTGTGTGTCTGTGATTTCTCCCGTGTGTGTCTGTGATTTCTCCCGTGTGTGTCTGTGATTTCTCCCATGTGTGTCTGCTTACTCCTGTGTGTGTCTGTGATTTCTCTCGTGTGTGTCTGTGATTTCTCCCATGCTCAGACACAGCCAGTGTGAGCAGTCTGAGTATCCCAGCAGCCCCTTCTAAGCGCATCGCCTTCCTGTTTGACTCCACTCTCACCGCTTTCCTCATGATGGGAAACCTGTCACCGGTGAGGGGGGTTGTGTGTGTGTGTGTGTGTGTGTGTGTGTGTGTGTGTGTGTGTGTGTGTGTGTGTGTGTGTGTGTGTGTGTGTGTGTGTGTGTGTGATCTTTCCTTATGATGGGAAACCTCTCACCGGTAAGGGGGGCTGTGTCTGTGTGAGACAGATTGTGTGTGTGTGTGTACTAGCAGTTGATCTTCATATGTATTTTTATATTTCTATTAGTGCTGTCAGTTAAACGCGTTATTAACGGCGTTAACGCAAACCCATTTTAACGGCGTCATTTTTTTTATCGCGAGATTAACACGAGATATATATTTTTTTTTTATTAACGTTCTTTTTGGCCTCGCAAACTGTGTAGTAGGCTAACGTTACGGTTTGAGTGAATGGTGAGCGCGATACGGCGAAATGGATGATAAAAAGCTTCTGAATGGAAAGTTAAAAGTTTAAAAGTTGTGTTGTGCAAAGAAGCGAGCTTCACTGTTGTCTGAAAATGTCAACAGGCAGCTGGCTGAAAGCAAAGAAGTAGTAGGCTTACCTTTTATTGTAAGGTACTGTTACGGTTCATTGTTTCTGAAATAAGAGGCCTGACTGCTATGTTCCCAGCAAACTTGAAAAAAAGAAAATAGTAAGCCATGGTTTAACTGCACTGAGAACTTTAACTGAGTCCTTGTTTACCTGAAATGAGCACTTTATAATTTGATTTTTGGAGCCTGTTTGGCAATGTTGGTTTTCAATCAAATAAAACATTTGCATAAAGCAAGCCAATCCACTTTTCCATGTTGATAAGGGCATTAAAATAAAAATAAAATGATGGAAAAAATAAATAAATGAAGGGACATTTAGAATAGATTCTAAAAATTAGATTCATTTTGAGTTAACTATGACATAAATGCGATTAATCGCGATTCAATATTTTAATCGTTTAACAGCACTAATTTCTATACATGGATATGTATTTGTATATTTGTATGTATTGTGTACATGTTTGTTGTTGTTTATGTGTGAGTACATGCATGACAAACAAAAGTTAGTGTGATTTAATGAGAGATGGAGAGAGACAGAGGGAGAGAATATATACGCGTGTTTGTCTGTGATTATTGTTCTACTGTTCGTTCTTTCAGTTCATCTGTGTGTGTGTGTGTGTGTGTGTGTGTGTGTGTGTGTTATGTGTAGAACCTGAAGAGCCATGCCGTTACCATGTTTGAGGTGGGCAAACTTTCAGATGAGACCCTGGACAGTTTCCTGATGGAGCTGGAGAAGGTAACACTCACAGCAGTCACCATAGGAACGGGAGATTCCAGCCTATCAGAGCAATCAGTGGAATGAGATCCAGAGAGGGTGGTCTGGCGGGCGGGGGGTTGGGGGGGTTATGGGTGCCCGTAATGCCAGGGGATGTGTGCACGTGAGCAGCCAGGGGGATGTGTGCACGTGAGCAGCCAGGGGGATGTGTGCACGTGAGCAGCCAGGGGGATGTGTGCACGTGAGCAGCCAGGGGGATGTGTGCACGTGAGCAGCCAGGGGGATGTGTGCACGTGAGCAGCCAGGGGGATGTGTGCACGTGAGCAGCCAGGGGGATGTGTGCACGTGAGCAGCCAGGGGGATGTGTGCAAGTGAGCAGCCAGGGGGATGTGTGCACGTGAGCAGCCAGGGGGATGTGTGCACGTGAGCAGCCAGGGGATGTGTGCACGTGAGCAGCCAGAGGATGTGTGCACGTGAGCAGCCAGGGGGATGTGTGCACGTGAGCAGCCAGGGGGATGTGTGCATGTGAGCAGCCAGAGGATGTGTGCACGTGAGCAGCCAGGGGATGTGTGCACGTGAGCAGCCAGGGGATGTGTGCACGTGAGCAGCTTCTCACATTGACACAGAAATGCACTCACTTGCAGTACTAGCACCCTAGCACTCGTGTGTGTGTGTGTGTGTGTGTGTGTGTGTGTGTGTGTGTGTGTGTGTGTGTGTGTGTGTGTGTGTGTGTGTGTGTGTGTGTGTGTGTGTTGGTATGTGTGTTGGTATGTGCATGAATGTCCTTGGATCTCATTCATGAATGTGTATGTATGCTATTTGCTCTGTGTAATCTGATGTGTGTGTGTGTGTGCAGGTTGAGAGCACTGCAGAGGGGGAGGCCCAGCGCTACTTTGACCATGCCCTGACCCTCAGGAATACCATCCTCTTTCTGCGCTACAACAAGGAGCTCACCTCCGATCAGGGACCTGACGTAACCAACATAGGTAAAATCATGCATACACACACACACACACACACACACACACACACACACAGAGAGAGAGAGACACACACACACACACACACACACACACACAGAGACGCACACACATATTCATTAAACCTATACATATACACTATGTCACTTTTTCCTTGTTTTTGAAAGAAAAGCAATTTTTTCTGTCCATTAAAAAAACAAATTGATCAGAAATACAGTGTAGACGCTATTATATGTTGGAAATGACTACCGTAGCTGGGAACGGCTGACTTTAATGTGTTCCAGTGGCAGCTTGTGTTTTCTATTGCAAGTTTATAATTTTAAAATCAATTTTGATCAAAAGCGAAACCCTTTTGCAATTATGTCAGCACAGCTGAGAACTGATTAAAGAAGCAGTACAACTGTCCTTCTTTAGACTAGTCAAATATCTGGAGCATCAGCAATTGTGGGTTCAATTACAGACACAAAATGGCCAGAAACGAAGAACTTTCTTCTGAAACTTGTCAGTCTGTTTTTGTTCTGACTAATGAGGGCTATTCCATGCGAGAAATTGCCAAGAAACTGAAGATCTCGTACAGCGCTGTGAACTACTCCCTTCACAGAGCAGCGCAAACAGGCTCTAACCAGAATAGAAAGACGTGTGGGAGGCCCCGGGCCCCAACTGAGCAAGAGCACAAACACATTAGAGCGTCTGGGTCGAGGAACAGATGCCTCTCGGGTCCTCAACTGGCATCTTCATTAAACAGTCCCCGTAAAACACCAGCCTCAACATCAACAGTGAAGAGGAGAGTCCAGGATGCTGTTGCAAAGTGGCGAAGAAAAAGAAAAGATTAAGATGGGTAGAAGAACACAGACACTAGACAGAGGAAGATTGTGTTGTGGACAAACAAATCAAACACGTTTGAGGTGTTCGGATCACAAAGGAGAGCATTTGTGAGGCGCAGACCAAATGAAAAGATGCTGGAGGAGTGCTTGACAGCATCTGCCAAGCATGGTGGAGGCAATGATAGTGACAGACAGACAGACAGACAGACAGACAGACAGACAGACAGACAGACAGACAGACAGACAGACAGACAGACAGACAGACAGACAGACAGACTTTACAGACTTTACAGATTTTATTGAAAAAAAAATCGTATTCAAATTGGTATTAATGTATTAAAAATGGTATGTACGTATATACTTGATTCCTATTACCTTGCTGCTATTACACCTGAATTTCCCTTAGGGGATTAATAAAAGTGTATCTATCTATCTATCTATCTATCTATCTATTTACCCTTACACAGAAGGGAACAACTGTCATCTTTTTGGCAATTTGACTTCTGCAATGGTATTATGTATTCAGAGTGAAGGCAAACACAAACAAACACTGAGTCGTTTTTGAACAGCTCTAATTGATTCACAGAAATGAGCATAAACATATGTCCCCCCCCCCCCCCCCCCCCCCCCCCCCTCTCTCCCCCTCTCTCACTCACTCCCTCCCTCACTCACTCCGACATGTACGGAGTTCTGTCACTCTTCCGTTTGGTCAGAGTGTCTCACACTTACTCATGCACATGCACTCACAAATAGTCTCACTTATGTAGACACTTTCTCACACATACTCATACTCTCCCCTCCACACACACACACACACACACACACACACAAACACACACTGGCCCTATCTGCCTCTTTACTGGCCCTCCGTCCAGTGCTAGCAAATGAGGCACATTTCTTGGACTAGAGTCTGTAGGCTTTTAAACTAGATATCAACA
Source organism: Clupea harengus (assembly GCF_900700415.2). Taxonomy (NCBI): domain Eukaryota; kingdom Metazoa; phylum Chordata; class Actinopteri; order Clupeiformes; family Clupeidae; genus Clupea; species Clupea harengus. Next base: position 25,365,687 of record NC_045170.1, on the reverse strand, counting down.
CTCACCATACACTCCCTTATGCACAAAACACACCTGTGTGTAATATCTGCCTCTATTCATCAGGCCTTGAACGTGCACATACACCTGTCACCTGTATAACCTGTGCTCTCTCTCTCTTTCTCTCTCTCCCTCCCTCCCTCCCTCTCTCTCTCTCTCTCCCTCCCTCTCTTTCTCTCCCCTCCCTCTCTCAGGTCTTCCTCTGGACCTGCTGCGCTGTGAGAGTCTGTTGGGTTTGGACCCGGCCACCTGCAGCCGTGTGCTCAACAAGAACTACAGGCTGCTCGTCTCCATGGCCCCGCTTAGCAACGAGATCCGGCCAATCAGCAGCTGCACACCGCAGGTACCCCCTCCGGCCGCGTTCTATAACTGCACCTGTCCACACGCACACACACACACACGCAAACACACACACACACACACACACACACACACACACACGCCTTCACACCTGAGAGAGTCAGATTCAGGTAGGAGGTGGTGTTTGAGCTCCCAACTTTTTCCTAGCTCTCCTCAGCATATTGTGTTCTTGTGTGTGTTAGTGTGTGTTAGTGTGTGTTAGTGTGTGTTAGTGTGTGTTAGTGTGTGTTCGAGTGTGTTTGTGTGTGTGTTAGTTTGTGTTAGTGTGTGTTCGAGTGTGAATGTGTGTGTGTTTGTGTGTGTTTGTGTGTGTCTGTTAGTTTGTGTTAGTGTGTGTTCGAGTGTGTTTGTGTGTGTGTGTTAGTGTGTGTTCGAGTGTGTTTGTGTTAGTGTGTGTTTGGTCTCTGTAACCCCCCATCCTTCTGACCACAGCTGCATTGACCCTGTTGTGAGAGTTTGAGTCATGATCTGTTCTTTCCCTTTTTCCCCTCTTGTCCTCTACTTTACTGCTCTCCTCTCTCTGTGTTTCTCTCTCCTCCCCTCCTCCCTCTGTATTCCTCTATCCCTCTCTTCCCTCTGTCTCTCTCTCCTCCCTCTGTATTCCTCTATCCCTCTCTCCTCCCTCTCTATTCCTCTCCTCCCTCTGTGTTCCTCTATCCCTCTCTCTTCCCCAGCACATTGGTCCTGCCATCCCAGAGGTCAGCTCCATCTGGTTCAAGCTCTACCTGTACCATGTGACTGGCCAGGGTCCGCCCTCTCTACTGCTGTCAAAGGGTTCCAGGCTCAGGAAACTACCAGACATCTTTCAGGTTCGTCTAGATGTGTGTGTGTGTGTGTGTGTGTGTGTGTGTGTGTGTGTGTGTGTGTGTGTGTGTGTGTGTGTGTGTGTGTGTGTGTGTGTGTGTGTGTGTGTGTGTGCGTGCGCGCGCGTGTGCGTGTCTGTGTCTGTGTGTAACTGAGAGACAGAGTGAGAGAATATGAGTGTGTGGCACTGTATGTGCAAGGATGGATATGTGTGTGTGTGTGTGTGTTTGTGGGTGATGGTCAAAACTGTCTGGACCACAAGACGAAACCTTGCACTGATGATTCTTCCATACCCCTGCATATTTGCAGTCTGTGTCATGCTCTCCCGCTCTTTCAGGTGTATGACCGGCTGCTAATTACTTCCTGGGGTCATGACCCCGGTGTGGTGCCGACCTCTAATGTGCTGACAATGCTCAATGATGCCCTTACTCACTCGGCTGTCCTCATCCAGGTAGGGAGAGAATCATGCACACCGTCCTTAGACTGCATCCGCTATGGGCCTTGATTGTTTCATTTATATTTTCTTGTCGTTTTACCATTCAATTATAAGGATAACGTCTATTTCACGACAAGTACCCTACATGCCCAACTCATAATATTTTAAGGAGGATCTCACCAATAATGGTAGCTTATGTTTTCCAGTAAGATGCAGTCAGGCGAGACAGCACAGACACAAAAAAAAGACTTTCCAGTATTGTATTGTATGTGGCCTGTCACTGGCAGCAGACAATTCTCTCAGATATTCAGCATGTCCGTCTGGGAGTCTGGAACTATTGTGACTTGACCCTAGCTTAGCTTTGATGTAGTGAGACTTCTCCCTCTCTGACCTCTTTGTGACCTTAGTGTGACCTCTCTGTGTCTGTAGGGTCATGGTATGCATGGCCATGGAGAGACCGTTCACATCCCCTTCCCCTTTGATGAGGAGGAGCTCAAAGGAGGTGTGTAGCCTTGTTATTATCATTATTATTATTATTATTATTATTATTATTATTTGTACTTAAACACACACATCAACAGTCCTGCTCAATCACTACTACACATATACACATCCAGAGATGCTCACATGTCACGACCATACACACACACACACACCATCATATTCTCAATGACATCCTATTATTCCTTCACAACAAGAGTGACCATGGCTGGTTCCATGAGCTTCAAATCTGATTCAATAACAGAAGGTCTCCGATGTGTAAACCCAGCAGCAGAGGAGATCCCCTTCATCATATCTGATGGTAGATAGTGAGCTCGGTGAGTCGGCTCTTACTCATCTGGGGCAGAGTGCCAGCAGACCACACGGGGGCTGAATGTGTCTCCACCAGCGTCTGTGTTTCTCCATCTCTCGTCCTCCTCCTCGCTGCGCTCCAGTCTTTCCCATCTGTGTCTAAAATACGCCGCGGTCTGTTTGCAGAGTTCTCCTACTCCAACATGGGGGTGCATGGAGCGCTGAAGAGCCTGCGTGAGCATGTGGACCTGGAGCACCAGTGCGGCTACATCACCATGCTTAACCACAGCAACCGCCACCGGCGCAGGAACAGCGACGTCTCTGACGGACGGGGTGAGTGAACGTGGGGACCGGGTGGTGATCCGCAGTATCCATTTGTGAGGTCACGTCACGCACCAGTCCGGGTTGATCACCCTCCTTGAATCGTCAGATCTAGGGTTTTAGTTCAGAGTGAGTCGTTAATGATTAAAGCAGCAATACGGAGTTTCTCGTCCAAAACTAGTAAACTAACTACAATAACTTGCAAACACCACCAACAGTCCAGCTGACACTGATAGAAACTTGCCAACACACTAACTGGTGTCTTTTAGCAGTTTAGCTGGCAATGAAAGCTTTTCTTCCATTTTTGCAGGGTGTACCAGCCCGTTACACAGAACTACATAGGGCATATCCTGGAAGGCTAGTGGGGAAGGCACAAGTGTTTATCTGTCCTTCACATGACCATATGCTATCAAAATGAATTTGAGGATGGTACCAAAACTAGTTGCCTGTAAAACCATACCTCAAAAAGTGTCAAATTGTTGCATAGTGTTACTTTAACCTTTTGTGTCTCACATCTCAGAGGAGAAACAAATGTGTAGAGAAGGCCGCTTTAAAAGGACCTTTCAAATGCCAGTAAATAAGTAATTAGCCTTGCCTTAAGGCTATTGGATTACACTGAAGACAGCTGATGCTAATCTCTACCCTCCTGCCAAACTTTTTATAGAAGCACATCTTGTTCCTTTATTCAATAACCTCTTGTAATTGTGCTTCTCAGAGACCATTGATTGGTAGGTTGATCAAGTTAGCAGAATGCTCTTCGTCTCTGGCGTGGTGTGTGTATGCATCTGTGAGCCTATTTCTGACTGTGTGTGTGTGTGTGTGTGTGTGGGTGTGTGTGTGTGTGTGTGTGTGTGTGGCGTATGCGTGTGTGTCCTTCAGTTGAATTGGGGCTGGGTGGTGGCTTTGATGCTAACGGTAGCACAGAGTCCTTTGAGCTGGTGACTGAAGACAACAATGGGGAAGGAGGCAAGAAGCCGTGTGCTGAAGGTAATGGAACGCACCCATCCAAACGTGAGGCATTCTGGGTGAAAACCATGCAGTAGGCAGAATGATGATTTGGTATTTATGTGCATCTTTCTGCATTTGAGAGAGGTAGTGACCTGTCCAATGTTCCTGCAACGTGTACCCACAAAACAGGAATCTCCGACAATGCATAAACATATCTCTTATCACTGCAAAGCCGGCATTTTCATTCAATTGTGAATATTACATGAATCTAACAACCAGTTTATAGAATAAAAGAATGAGTGGATCTTTAACGTGGCAATGAGAGTGGGCAGCTGATGTCATATTTGTGTGCCATACTGTCAGCATCATCAAGTGAGGACGAGTGGGTGCCTCTGGAGCTCTGCTTTGGGATGCCACTCTTCAGCTCGGAGCTTAACCGCCACATCTGCCAGAAGATCGCTGCTCATAAACTCTGCAGCAGAGACAGGTAACACCCTCAACACCCCACTACTACTACTACTACTACTACTACTGCTACTACTACTGCTACTACTGCTACTACTACCACTACTACCACTACTGCTACTACTACTACTACTACTACTACTACTACTACTACTACTACTGTTACTGCTACTACTGCTGCTACTAAAACTATAACTATTACTACTACTACTACTGCTACAGCTATACTACTACTACTACTACTGCTACTACTACTACTACTACTACAGTACTACTGCTACTGCTGCTACTACTACTACTACTGCTACTGCTATTACTACTACTACTACTACTGCTACTACTACTACTACTACTACTACTACTACTACTGTTACTATTACTACTACTTTTACTACTATTAAGTAAAAACAGAAGTTGATCTGCACACAGGCAGTCTTTTGACCATCCAAGACCGATAGGCGCATTGAAGCAAGGCCACTTGTTAGCATGGCCAGTAGAGAGGAGCTGGTACATCTGGAAAAAGATGTTGGGCAGTAATAGTTCAGTAGGTTGTGCAATACGGCAGTATGATTAACGTCAGCTGGATTAACGTCAAATTGGTTGTCCAATTCTCTGTGCTGTTTTTCTTGCTGTATCCATTTTGTTATTATATAAAAATGGTGTTTGCAAATTGTAACCTGTGTAATTTCACATAATCAATTGAATGTAGCAGCATTCATTTAATGTAGTTAAATGTGCTTGAATATATCCCATGGAGATGGCTATCTGAGAATCTAAAATGGTATTCATGGGGACGTACTACTCCTCTGAAGATTCTGTTATGTTAGAAGTTATTATTTAGGTATAGGTTGACGTTATTTAATGTTTTAGTTGATTATAATCAATTTGTTGTCAAACAATAAGTAATTCATAACTTATGTGTTATTTGTTAGTACATATTTATCAAAAACCGTTGACAATGTATTATTATTATTATTATTTATTAATATTGTTTTATTTCCACAGTCTGCAGGAACTGCTCCACTCCAGCCGGAAGCTGTCTCTGAAAGTGTTAAGCTTCGTCCAGTCATTCCAGGTAAGAACCTTCCGTGACACTTTGTGCCTCCACTGTATAAATCAGCTTCATCTGTCGGAGCTCACAGTAGATGTCTTTCCCCCTCATCATTCATGATCAGTGTCCTTATACATATTAGTGAATGCACCTCTGACCTGGAGAAGTGTCATTTATTTATCCCATCTGATACCCACATAGCACCCTTTCTAAAGCTTCTATCTGACACCCGCAAGCTGAAACATACAGTATATCAAAGGGCTCAACAACAGATCATTTGGCTTTAAAGGGATTTCTGTGGTTCTGCTGCGAATCCTCAGGACTTTCACTAAAACCATAGAGGTAGAGGCCCTAAGGCATGCAACCCTAAGGTTGGGAATGACCTTCTAGCTAAGGTTTCAAAGCAGAACTCTAAATAAAGAATGTGTATAGTACAGATGTGTGTGTGTGTTTGTCATCATAGTCTCATCAGCACTATCAAATGTGCACTCAATCCTCTTCCTGTGGTCATTGGGGTGATCATGTGACCCACGGCATGACTGTTGTGTGTTTGTGATCCCACCTCACCTTTCTCCTCTGGCCGGTGTCTCAGGACGTGGCGGTGCCAGCGGACCCTGACAGTGGGGTGACTGGTCCCCTGAGCCAGCCGCCGGCCGAGGCGGGGGTCCCGCTCCCCGCCCTGAACCTGCTCTTCAAGGATGGCCAGCTGAAGCTCTGGAGCGGCCGGGCCCCACCCTCTTTGCACATCTCCGCCCTACAGAGGGACGTACCCACATAGAAACCACGCCCCCTTGACCCCGCCTGCTCACTCTTTAGGCCCCTCCCTACACACCCACCTCCCCATGGTCAGTCCGTTATTGATCACTTATGTCTTGAATAGGTTGTCATGGCAACACTGGGTTTAGTTCAGCTCCATCCCTTGGCCAATTGGTGCTGTTGTTGCCACCGGCGATGCCGCTGATGTCATATCTGGAGGCATTTCTCAGAAAGGGACCCGAGGAACGCACAGCCCCTCCTGAGCCATACTTACTCAGACCAGCCCCTTTCTCTCTCTCTCTTTCCCTCTCTCTCTCTCTCTCTGTCTCATTCTCTCTCTCTCTCTCTGTCTCTCTTTCTCTCGCTCTCTCTCTCTCTCCCTTTCTCTCTCTCCCTCCCTCTTTCTCTCTTTCTCTCTCTCTCCCTCATTCTCTCTCTCTCTCTCTCTCATTCTCTCTCTCTCTCTCTGTCTCATTCTCTCTCTCTCTGTCTCTCTTTCTCTCTCTCTCTCTCCCTCTCTCTGTCTCTCCCTCTCTCTCTCTCTCTCTCTCTCTCTCTCGCTCTCTCTCTCTCTCTGTCTCATTCTCTCTCTCTGTCTCTCTCTCTCTCTCTCTCCCTCTCTCTGTCTCTCCCTCTCTCTCTCTCTCTCTCTCTCTCTCTCAAACCCTCCAGACATGCACTCAGTAAATATCACCTCGGTCCACACAATGAGATTACTCATATAACATGGAAAGATCAGAATGAAAACAATATAACAAAAAAAATCACAAAAACCTTATATTGATGGTCTCTGTATATAGACTTGGCTTGGATAATATATCATGTATAGGACCAAACGTGTGGCCATATGGTGGTGGCCTGGTACCCTGTATATATGACCCCAGCCTCCACGTGTTGTCATGTTCTGTGGTATTTGATGCATGGAGACATTGCACACTATCTCATAGGAACATTCTCAGGCTGTCTGAGTACCTGGTTGGCTTTTGCACAGAGTCTTTTGGAAGTTCTTTATGTGATCAAAAAAATGTTGATTTCTTTGTTTATTTGTTTGTCTGTGTTGGTATTTCTATTCCATTTTCACGTCTGTGCTGCCTTGCTGTCTCTGTGTAATAAAAGGTGTTCCCCCATCGGGACAGCAGAGGGCGCTGCACATGGTTACCTGGCAGTCTATGAATGCCTGGCATTGATCAACGCACTAAAAAAAGCTTAGTAGGCTTTTCATGGCATTTTTCCCTGTCCAGGGAGTGACCAAAGACCAATTTTCTTTTGGTTTTTCTTTTTTTTAATGTGTGTTTTTACCTCTCGTTGGTGTCTTTTTTAATTTGCTGCCTTATTGCATTGATTGCGTGGTGCCCAGGAGACAGCTGACCTCTCTTCTGTTCTGGTAAGCCGCTAGTGTACGGAGCATTCAGGGCTGTGTTTTGGAGCAGATCCCTTTGGCAAGGTTAGTTTACAGCCTCTTATCTCAGATGTCCTGTCCAGAGAGGCAACAACAATCTAGGGCTCAGCCTGACAAACCTGTGGCTTCAATTTCTTTTGTTTTGTTTTGTTTTGTTTTTATCCTTATGTGAATACATTACATGTCAGACATGAATTCAACTCTCCATCTGATTGGGCGGTGCAGTCGAGGGCACTGGTGCTGCCTTAGGACAGCTCTTCATCAGTAGCCTGCTGGGTTTTTTTTCTTGTTTCAATGTTTTTGCCTTGTACTCTCCTTGAGAAGGAGTTGCAAGTGTTCACTGATTCTAACTCCCATTGTGGTTGTTTATGATGGTGATCAAAGTGAGAGGTGTTGGTGGAGCATGATGTGTGTGCGTGTGTAGAGACCATTGTGTGTGTGTGTGTGTGTGCTGTGCACAGTGTACACTCCAAATCAACCCCAAGCCCTTCTCGTCACCTCCCTCTTCCCTGTCATGCCAGTTAAGATGCCTACCCCAGATACCTTTCCTCTCAAAGATGCCCCAACCGTAAGCCCCCAGCCCTTGTCATCTCAAACCCATCACAGTGTTAGAAGACTACCAATAGTTTTATAAAGTCTACCCACATTTTAGGAAATCTTTGTTGTAGCTTGTGCAATGGGACTGTGACTACATGCTCTTGTAATGAAATGGGTACATTCCTCTTCCCCGATCCCAGAAAAAAAACATATGTGTTACTACAAAATGAATATGTAAAAAGTATATGAAAATATGAATAAATATGTTACAATATAATACCCCCTACATGAAGTGTTGTCTTCATTGGTCTACACCTCAGACTTTGAAGTATAATAGCCCAACCAACTATCCTGACCAGAAAAGTTCAGTAACTACGATGTTTATGGTTGGAATGGGTTAGAAACTGAGCCAAAATAGTCTGGCATCAGATCTCTTCACTGGAGAAAATACACATTCTGCAGCTTTTCTAATTTAAATGAAAAAAGCATCCAATCCATCTGTCAGATATTGACAGTCCCAGTGATGGATCGTTCTGGTTGGATGTTCAGGCCAGGTGGACACAGTGCCCAAATGACAACAGCATACATTTCTCAAAAGCTTACAACGTACCCTTCCATCACAGTGGGACTTAATGAAATAATGCGTAGTGGGAGTGATTTATGTTGCAGTTTTCACCAACATACCATCAACATCAAAAGGATGCAATGAACACTAAAGACCGGTTTAAACCATCTCCCAGGGCGGCTGGGCCACAAACACTGTTTATAGACATTATTCTGAAGAGGAGTTAAGCTGTTTTTCACTCCTTTTTCGGTCTAACGTTCCTTGAGAATCAGTTTGACTGAAAACTTTGTAAAAGCGGCGGGCGGAGGCAGAGTGGACAGAACCATGTAATGTGACTGGCTAACGGAAGTGGCTACAAGCATACGTGACCTGTGATCAGATGAGTCTACTGCACATCTTTCAGACCTGTTTTTTTCCTCGATTGTAGTCAGGTGTTGTGTATCTATGCTCCACTTGGTACGCATTTTGGGATGTTTTAATCTTCCAACATATACTGTATGTGGTTTCCATCCAAGACGTCTTCATATGTTAGTCTAGTGTGGAAAAGTCCGCTCTATAAAGCCCATCTAGGTCTCTTGTGCTGAAGCTAGCATAAGAGCTCATTATTAAAGAGATGGGGGAGCAAGGTGGTGGAACAGATTTGGAACCCAGCAGCGCTTCAAATCCTTCCTTTCATTGTTGAGGGAAAGGGGCGACAGTGGAAGTGGCAGCCCTGATAATACACATTTCAGTTTGGACTCACCGAGATGTGTGGAGGCAGCTTTCCCCCAGGTAGCGTCTTTTTCGCTTTTTTCCCTTCTTTCCTCGTCTCGCAGCTCCTCTCTCACCTCTCACACCAGCACATGCCCCCCCACACACACACATGCACGTGTACACACACACACATATACACACAGATTCAGACCAGCTGCTACAGGAAGTCATTTCAAAGCTGCAGCATGCCAATTTAGGTGGCACACATTTACCCCCAGGGACACCGAGGCAGAGAATAATCCCTCTAGAACTTCTCTCAGCGCCTGCTAGGAACAGGCCAATTGCACAAAGCCAGTCTTTAAGGAAGGGGGGAAAGAATTGCCATCATGAGACAGCCCCTGTCTTAAAAACATGGAAGACAGAATCCAAACTACTTAATTCAAAGGTGGCACATTGAATTTTGAATGCACTGTAAAGGCTTACCCAGGTGCCGTGGGCATTGACTTGCTTGCAGAAAAAAACAGTTGTGACTAATAAGCAGAGCACAACTGATATCAGGCATCAGCAACTGGGGGACTGCAAGTAAATATTTTAATCTGTTCATTAAGCTGTGTTATAACGATAGATACTCCTGCGGGAATGCCTGAGCTCCAAAGTCCAGACATTCTCTGAGGATCTGCCAAACACTCTGAAATGCCCCCACAACCGCCCACCCACTTTCATTTTTGGAGAGACTTTTTTTTTTACAATAATTACCTCTGACAATCCTTTTAAATTTAGTGTTGTAATTGACATTGCTTGGGATATCATATTTGTTGAGCTCTCCCAAACATCCACAATTTATCATGCTTGACTAATGAAATATGAAGTTGCTCACAACCTTAAAGCAAATTAAATCAGAAAAGGAGAGGATGAGTTTGTTTTAAGTCTTAATAAGATTACATTTCAAGTTAAATTATGTGTAGGCCTATTCATATTTTTTAAATTGATAACATGAGGGAAAACAAAAACACTCTGGGTATGTCAGAGCATTTTAATTAGATTTTTATGTGATTTTAAAATACACCCCATAACAAGCAGACAGGTTAGACAGGCACAAATTAGTCTCTTTAAATGTTTTGTAACCATCTTGGGTCATTATAATTCATACAGGTTTACTAGATTTCTAACAACACTCCACACAGCCACATATTGGCTGCGACAGTTACCTCAATGTATTAAAGCTACATGGTTTATTCACACCGTTTTAGTTTTTAATTATTAGCTCCAAACATCATCGACCGCCTGCTTATTTCTCTCACAATAGATTGTACTATAGTGTTTAAGTCACGAAACTGTAAATATTTTAGCCAAATTGAATATAGGCACGCTACCTCTTTAAATTATAGACCGCTTGTAACTGTCACTGTGGTTAGCTTCGCCTAGATCTGACCGCCTTCCAATCCACACTTGCACTGCCAGAGATGGGGCATAGGCTGAAGTGGCGAGCGACAGTCACAACTAAAAACAGCTTTTGAAAAGGATACGAAGACAAGCGCATTTCCCGCTCAGAACACATGTGGACAGTATGGACTTGCTACTTTTTACTTCAGCCAGTTAGGAGGATCTTACAACTTTGCCCCTGGGAAATCTATCAGGTGCGAGGCTAAGGTTACACCTGCTCGGCTGTATTTAGCCTACTAAATTCCACCAACCTGACAAACGTCAGACTACAGCCTGTTTGGCCAACGTTACACTAATTGACTTGGCTACTGGGTAGGCAACAGGGGACGTGCTTTTCCTCTAGACGTCGCAGTCGCGTTCAGCAGTTTCGCCTGTCAGGATGTGGCAGTGTTCTGTTGCAGGGTAAATTAGTTTGTCCGGGTAGTAGGATACCCAACGTGTTGCACCTCCAGATGATAATCTGTTTCTGTGTTTAGGTGGACCCGCGGTCTCGGGGACTCATTTTATTCCCATCGGCTGCCAGGGAAGTAGCATGGGAAATCAGGTAGATAAACTGTCACATTTAAGTTATGCCGAAGTTCCAACCACGGACCCGAATGGTTTGGACACGGAGGAGGACGGTCCAAGGATTGGGGTATCTTATATTTTTTCAAACGATGATGATGAGTTGGAAGACAATGTCGATGGAGCACACCTAGACCATAACCAGGAAGAGAAACATTATGACAAGTGCAACGAAGTAGAATGTGCCATCTACCACAGAGACGAATGTATCTACGAGAAAAGTATCATAGCTATAGAATTGGAAACCTACTCGCCTGAGAATTTACTGAACAAATGTAAAGCGGGTGACCTGCTGGAGTTCGTGGCAACTAGCCAGTATCCCCACTGGGCTGTCTACGTCGGGGACTTTCAGGTGGTTCACCTGCACAGGGCGGAGGTGAAGAACAGTGTTCTGACTGATGCGAGTCAGGGCAGAAGGGGTCGGATTGTAAACGATTTCTACAAATTCAAACAACTTAGTCCTGAAATGGTTGTACAGAACGCCATGGAACAGGTGGGCGCCAAAGACATGGAACTGAGTTGGAGAAATTCCGAATGTTTTGCTGCTTGGTGCAAATTTGGTAAGCGTGAATTTAAAATGGGAGGTGAGATACGAATCGGAAAGCAGCCTTATCGTTTAAAAATAATCTTGCCGGAAAAACAATCGCATGTACTCGAATTCCAGAGTCTGGAAGACCTGATCATGGAGAAGAGGAGGAATGACCAGATTGGAAAGGTTGCTATGATTCAGGAGCTGGCCAATCATCTCAACAATGTCGGGAGTATCAGGAGAGAGCCAAGCCCACACTGATGCAGTCAATAGGGGTAACCTGTTGTGATCATTCCCATTAATACAACCTGCTGGATGTTTTTTTTTAATCATTTTAATGGGAAACAACCGATTACAAATAGGATCTGTTCATTTAAACAAGAAACGGACAAGCTTTGTGATCCACAGCCTGATAAATGGCCGTGAGGATGGATACACAGCGGATTATCCTGGTTGAAGTATACAATAATAACAATCTGATGTTATAAACATTGTGAAAGCTATTGAAATTAAGCAAAACAAACTATGTTTATTTGGTTCTATTATTTATGGCTCAGTTTTAAGTAGGTTTGAACTAAAAATGATTCAGGTTAAACACTTTAAGTGTGAGTCAAAAATGCCTGTTGGTTGTAGTCTGTGGAAGTCTATCTGCAACAGTTCATTTCCTGTTTAACTTTTTCCACTGTGGCTTTCAGTTTCTGTGAAAACCAACGTAACTGACAAAATCATGAGGGTGTACAATCAACAAGTAGTCTTTTTCAGGGCATTTGTAAGCCACAACATAGTGTGACAATAAACCGAGGGAACTAAATGAGTTATGAAGTGTTGTTTTATGTGAAGGAAATCACTTGACTTTTATGACTGAGGGATTGACTTTTGCAGTTAATAACCAAAGAGAATCAGAGTGATGTGCTCCTGTATTTTAAAAGCCATTACAGTGTTATGCAAGGTTCTTGCTCTATATATGTTTATACCTTCAATATGTAACTGCATTTTCTTTTATCTGTCTTTCAATTAAGAAAATATCCAACTTGGATGTGAGCTACAACTCTGTCTCAAACTTTCACGCCAACAGGCATAATGCCCCTTCAATGATGAAACAAATGTTTAGTGACACAAAAAAAGGGGCCTTGAAGCAAAACAGACCATGGCACACTCGCATTTCTGTTCAAGCTCGTCAATAATGATGATGAATGGCAAAGCCCTTTGAGGATCTGTCAGTGTAAACAAAGCCAAATCAGCCTTCCGACTTGGTTTATCGCAAAATAACCCCTGATACACAGTGCTACTTGGGACAGTTGGCCTGTTGTCAACACACCCATCCTGAGGGTTCCCTGCCTGACTGAACTGTGACCATCATGCCTGTACGCAGATAATCACCAACAAAAAACCCACAGCTGCCTTTTTTTATTTTCAAGACCGCGTGCAGAGACAAATCACAAGGTGAATCCTCTTTCCGGTTCCTTACTCCACACAGAAAGTTGAAAGTAATTTGCTTTCTAGCCCTGCCACAGACAAACCACTTTGGAATGGCTGATGTGTGTTTGTGTATGTGTTTGTGTGTGTGTGTGTTTGTGTATGTGCGTGTGTGAATTGGGCCTAATCTTGGCGTCTCAGCAGCACTCTGGGCAAACAGGAGGACGCTGGGAAAGGAATGGAAGTAATTACAGCTGCCACACTGTGAGTGAGTAATGGCTACCCACAAAGGCAACAAGGCCCTCTTTGTGCATCACTTTAGTGCCACTACTAACTGCCAAGGCTGAAACGGCTAACCCTTCTCCCCCTGGCGGCCCCCCTGGCTTAATGAGCCTGGTGTCGTGACGTAGGCCGGAGAGTGCTAGATCTTGTTTGATGGCACTCTTTATTGAAGTGATTTGTGTCCTGGCTTTGTGCCTCCCCTCCCCTGTGGCGGCGGAGGCGATATGGCCAGCTCGCCGAGGAGGAGGTCTACAGGTGGTCTTTTGTGCTGGCCGGCTGTTGTTGTGTTCATGTGCTAGGGGTTGGTCACTCTTAACTGGATTGCTTTTTCCACAATAGGGCCAGAGATTTATGTTGATCTGTTGTCTTGTGATGGACCAGTTTGGGATGGATTTCTCTAAACCACGGGCTAGATTGCCCACCACCTCTAGTAGAGGCTCTTAATTAGTCTTGAGATGATATCCTGATTGCACGTCAAGTGGATGGTGTATTTGCAAGAGTGTTTGGAACACATGTCTAAAAATGTGTTCATTACTGACCTCCCTGAACATCTCCGCTGGTAGATGAGAGCTAGGCATGTAGTGAGCGTGATTATAGCCATCTTATTATCTTCTGGCCGTTGGCTCAGCAGACACGTGTGCCAGACCCTGAGTGAAATTAGCCTGCCACAGGCTGAGGCAGTGGACCATGATTTTTCTAGGTGAACACCAGTCAACTTTTTTGCCATTAGCATATTTTATCTCACCATCAAAAACTTGCCACTTCACCCAATCCAATTATCATACATTATCTTCATACCTGAATCATTTTTTCCCTTCATCTTAATTTTTTTGGGGGAGGGGGTGGGGGGGGGGGGGGGGTTTGTCACGGCTCACCCCAAGCGTTCATAATATTTCTATAACAGTATTTAATGATGTCCGTTATTTACCATTTCTGCCTGACTTCACTGCAGAAAATGGTCTTAAGTGTCCCCTTTAATAATATACCCTACGGTGTACTTGTCTCCTTAATTCTAGTAAGCCATGTGTAAAATTATGCAAATGTTTTAGTGGCAGAAATTAGTCTTAAGTCTTTTTTGTCAGATGTCTGATGATAACGTCTACACATGCTGTAAAAGGTCCTCTGAGTGCAAGATCAATGGAATGCTATCCCACATTGTTTTTTTGTATTTGCTTTATTGATACTGTAGGTCAACTGAAAAGCATGATTTGAATTGGGTTCTTTTAGTCCCTCCCGGCTTGCTGTACTTGTCCATCACTCAAGTCGTTCCTTTAACAGCAGCTTGAGGGGCAGAGGAGTTTGGGTACTGGAGGCAATGAACAGGAAGGAAGTACTTCAAGTCCATTTGCATTCCACGCTTTTCATGCTCAGTAGATTTCTATCTGCCAAACCTGTAAACAAGAGACCCACAAGATAATGATGTTGTGAAACTAAGCAAATTATACCACACAAATGCCAATTTTCATAGAGCACAGACACGCGCTGTCAATCGGAAACCTGTACGTGGAGAGGCAATTAGTTGTCTGAAAGAAGAAAATGTAACATGGCTTCATGCCAATATGATGATTTTGATATGTTAAGATTTATGAGTCATCTCGGAGGAACTGGATGTGCAGGCTCTGGAAGGCAACAATGCCAATGTTCAGATACTATGGTGTGGACTTCAGAGCTCTAGACACTGAGGTTGTGGGTGGAGGGCACCTGTTAATGGACATAAACAATGCAAAACTGAATCATTTTTACGTTCACCTAGGATTTCTGTTCATGTAAACAGCACACAGTCTTGGTATAAGCTGAAATTATACCCACACAGTGATGCACTGTGTATTCAAGAAGAAAATGATCATTGTCAAAATGTGAAATCATTGCAATTTTCCACTTAAAGTGAATCAAATGACTGTATGTGTGCTAATAGAGGTTTGTATTTTTTATGTTTGTAATTCACATTCAACATCTAAACGCAGAAAAAAATAACACTGCATTATGCATTTGTAACGGCTCATTTCCTGTTTTTGTTTCTTTCCCTCCATTATAGCTGTGAAAGTTTGTGTCAAGCGTCAAAGTTCATTATGGTGTGTATCTAGAATGCTTAACCTCTCAGTGTTCCAAAACCTGACCAGGAAAGATCCATTCTAATGTGGGGTTTATATCTGCTTAAACTATACCAAATGTTCTCTGTTCAAACGTATACAGGAAGGTGGAGTTTAAAACGTTTATGAAATGTCTAGCCTGACATAAATGCCCATCCTCTTTCTCCCACTTGCCTTTCTACTATGTTTCTGTTCTTCAGTTTATCACAGCCATTATTTCCATCAGTGTCTGGTGACTTACTGGATGATGTATCTGTATACACTTGATATCTTTGTGTGTTCACTAAAAGTTCAAGGGTCAAGGGTCATTGCTCCATCACAGGAGCACAGTCTCCCGGGCCGTTGTCTTCAGCTTAGAAAACTTAATCGAATTCTTGGTATCCTGCCAGGCGTGTCACGTCATCAACAGTAACTAGCTTGCTCTGACGGCCAAGCACTCCGTTATTTTTAGAATATTATTATATTGATCAGTTGGCTTCGTGCGCCTCAAGAGCTGTCCATGCCGTTATTCTGCTGCGCCGTTTCCATTTTTCAGCAGAGCTCAGGTGTTTAGTTTGCCTCTGTGGCTGTGCCGGGGTCAGAGAAGAGTGTATTCCTGTCTGCTACACTCATCTCTCCCCCTCCCTCTTTCTCTTTCTCTCTCTTCCCCCCCCTCTCTTTCTTTTTTCTTTATGACGTTACCTTCCTGTTAGAAACTCCCTTTTTATCCGTCAAAGAGGAGGTAACAGATTTTCACTTTCAAAGCTAAGAATGTGCTGTAGGCTCTCGGAGCATGTGCACCACAGTGACTTTAGCACATGTGCCAGCAATCAACACGCAGGAGAGGGCTGGAGAAGGTCATCCAGGTAGCTCTCAAGGTCAGAGAGATAACAGGCTCAGCATTCATGAGGGCTATTTTCTCCTCCAACCCAGTGTTTCTGACTGTCGAGAGTTATAGTGTGAAATAAGAGAGAAATATTGGACTATGTATTCATTTGTTTTGTGATTAGCGTAAGTGGACTATTGCAAATTCTGCGTGGCCATTTGGGATGCCACCTGTCTGGGGCATGGAGATTGTGAAGCTGTAGTCTCACCGGTGTGGTAGACCCTCATCCTGTCTGGTGCATGGAGTTCATGAAGCTGTAGTCTCACTGCTGTGGTAGACCCTCATCCTGTCTCCTTCTCCTCAGGTGTTTGCTTGTTGTGTGACTGGAGAGGATTATTGATGCCAAGGGCAAGAGAATGTTGACCCAAAGACAGCAGTGACAGTTTGGTGTTGGCATAAAACTATGCTCAATTCTTTTAATAGTTATTTATTTATACTACTACTTTCAAGCCAGGGACATTTGATGGTGGTAGGGAGAAAAAGAACCCATGTTGTTTTTCCCACTTGCTTTTAATTCTCCTTCCTGTTTTTAACATGAAAGGTATGCCATCGTGTCTCACAAAATGACTATCGGGGCGGTAAATGTGTCTTCTTCTTTCTTTACCAATGCTTCTGTGTTTTCTTTTGAACAGCAGTTGAAAGGATGAAGCTGTGTTTGATTGTGTTTATCTTTTTTATGTAAGGAAAGCCCATTTAATCACCAACATGAAAGCCATCATTGGACAATATAGATGTCGTTGCACAAAATTGAATCCTTTTTTTCCTTTCTTGAAAATGTGCTAGTTTTTGATCATTTGCATTTGCAGAATTGGCTTTAACCTTAATCATGATGAAAAAGCGTAGCCACAACAGGCTGCCATGGCAGAAAACCACAGCATGATACTGAAACAGACTAGAGGGAAAAGACTCTTAAATGTTAGTGAGAAACAAGACAGGTGTCATATTAACAAAAGCTCCTGCTGTTGTGAGGCAGTACTCCCGCCCATATTTACTCAGGGCAAACAACACACGGCAGCCACACAGCCTGGTTGGCTAATTCAAATTCCTTCCCCGGATAAAGTACAGCAACAATGAACTCATTCAAGCATATTCTGATTGCTCTAAGCCCAAGTACCTGCTCGCTCAATCACAGCACTACAAAATCCACGACTTCGAGAGGCTTGATTGCAATGCGGGGGCAACGATAATAACTAACACTGGGGTGTACAATGGAAACAGCCTGTATGGCTCATAGGTCAGCCGAGATCCAGAGCCGTATCTGGAACCCAGCTCAAGGAGTTTGCCTCAATAAGCGCTTGGGGGAATACTAATAAGAAGATATGGCTTGCTAGTCACAAACTGTAGGACTACAGACCATGGAATCAGCCACAAAGAGGGTACTAGGGATAAGCTTGATCTCACATGTGCATGTCAGCATGACCAATTATGACACGCGCCGAGCTCCATGGATCCTTATTGACCCTTCACATGGGCTTATAAGATGCTAGAGTTGCATGGTGGTGTAGTGTGGCTTTTGTGTGGCCTCAGAGAGCTCTTTAGGCCCCTTCAACATCTTGTGTTGCACGCTCATGGAACAGGTGTGATTTGCATGCAGAAATACCATCATCTGTGACATTCTGGAGGCCTACTCGGGGATCGACTCTTCTGTCATGCTGTGCTTTGCTGCTTCTGTGTCTGCGGTTTGTCTCATTTGAGAAGCACCTGATGTACGCAGAAGGTAAAAGTCATCTGTCACAGGAAAAAGCAAGTGGCTTCCAGGCTTGATGATGGTAATTGGTAGGGTGGCTACGTTTTGTGTTCTGGAGGAGGATTTAAGACGGCGATGGAGAGAGAGAGAGAGTCCCTGAGCGGCGCTGTGGAGTGGGTGTGTGTGTGTGGGGTGGAGGAGTCACGCTGTGCAAGGAGGCACATGAAAGAGGCCCGCTGACGCTTAAGCATGACAACAGCCACCTGAGGGGTGGAATAGGTGTGACGAAACGTCCTGCATGACAACGCTGCAAATTGCAGCTCACATTCGTGGAAACAGCAGGTTCCATGACAGAAAATGAGATACTCACTCTATCGTGGATTGTTTCAGGGGGGAAAGAGAGAATGCTGAGAAACCCGTGCGTCGTTGTTGGCTTGTTGTTGGTTTTATGAGTGAGTAAAGTGTGTTCCGTGGTTGCAATGGGTGGAAATTGTGATGGTGAAATGAGGACTTCCACAGCAGACCAGTGAGGTTTCAGTAAATCTCCACCTGTAATGTCAGCATGGATGTGCATGCAGCACAGACCAAAGTGGGGTCATGAGATATGGTGTGGAAAGAGAATATTTTTTTGGAGACTGTATTGTTTTTGCCGCTGGATGAGAGACCTTTATGTTGTATGAAAACTGTTCTAAGTCTGCAAGCATTCCACTCCACAAACACTCCACACTTCTGATTCATATTCCTTTACCTTGAATCCAATTTGAAGCAGACATTGACTACTAAGTGGTTCCAGGGAGATGTGAGAGCTCAAATGTGTGACAGTGATAAAAACGCATTAACAAAAGAACTTAGATGACACCCCGGTCGCCAAGATTGAGGTGTGAAACACAGACTGGTTGATAATGGGAACATTCTCAGATGTCTCAACATTATAATGTCTTAAATCCAAGGCTACGGACAGAAAAATGTTCCGGTTCAACATGACTGCCTCTAAAAAGGGTTGTATTTTGTCCTTGAGTAAATCTTTTCTCTCTTTTCAGGCCTCGGTTATATGCAGTCTTTCCTGGGCAACAGGAAATGACTGTCTCTTCGTGATAATGCCATGTCAATGACTGGAAATGATTTGCTTTGTTTCACAACGAAGCCATAAAACACCGGTTTGTGAGTGCATGACATGATAGCCATTATGATTTGAATTCTAATTTCAAAAGATCGTCGTCCTGCTGTTATACAAACACCAGTGTAAAAAGCAGTGTGATTCCTCATACAGGACTCAGCTTGTTTTCCCACTAACTACATCTTATTTAGACCATCTCATCAGAGCACTCTGTGTGAATACCCACAATCCCTGTGGTGCTATCTGTACCCACCTGCGGGCCGACCCGTTTCCTTAGTGATAGGGCCTCCACAGCGCACGGAGCCACAGCAACGCAGAGCAAAATGCTGAATCACGTCTTCCTCAATTACACCACTGTCTTCAAGTCTGCCTGACAGTGGGGATGCTCAGCAGAGAGCGAGAGGAGAGAGGGCTTGTCCATGTCAATCACGGACCCCCGTTTCCTACAGGGCTAGCCAACAGGATTCAGTTTGTGAACCCCGTGAGGTAGTCTCTGATTGCCTTGACTGAATGTTGAGTTTCTCAATATTGTCTTGAATGCTGAGTTCTGCAAATCTCCAGGGTGAAATGCCTGAGGAGAGTATTCCTTGCTAAATGAAAAGCTCCTTCATGCAACATGCAATGGCAACTTCAAACACATTGCAAAATACCTGTGCTCTGTAGCTTTGGCTCATATCCAATACTAGCTTATAAGGAGCAGTGAATGCATATGTACTGAGACTGGTTGCAGCAGGTCTTATTTTAACTCACCATCACAGTGACAAGGCAAAAACAGTAAGATGAACTTGCAGTACATCCCCTGTGCTCTGCAACGGGTTTCAGCACTGAATGGGGTGGTTGGCATTGACATCATCTTACCAAAGAAAAGTTCAGCAGCACCTTCCTGTGTGGTGCAAAGAGAAAACTGTTCATTTTGACTGAAGGGTGGTCAAATGTTTGTTTTTTTTTCACAGAATTTTGGTTGACGATATATACAGTATACTTAGACCTCACCAGTCCACATGAAACTTTTGGAGCTCCTGAAGTGGATTAGGTTCAAAGCATTTTTTTGGGCATTTAGTTTAACAACCGTTTCATTATAAATTTCATTTTTCAATTTTGAGGTTTTTAAAGGTTCCAAAGTTCATGAAACTAGACATGCTGCATCACTGCTACATTCTTTGGCGTGTCGAATGTGGTGAAATGTTTTTCAAAGGGGCGCTGCAACTGACAATGTCAATAACTCAAAAACTGTTTCAGAGAGAAAAAAAAAAAAATATGGCAGTTTGGCCTCCAGGACGAGCATTACCCCAGCTCATTATGATTCATTTGTGGAGTAGTGCTACCTACTAAATAATGTAAAAATCTACTGCTTTACTAGCCACTGTCTTGTGATGTAAAGGTTCAAAGTTCACAAAATTTCACACACTGCACACATTTTTGTGAATTTTGTGAATTTTGTTGAGGGGGGGCGATGCAACTGACAAATTGCAGTATCACAACAACAGCTTGAGCTAAAGTTTTGATATTTGGCTTTGTAAACTTACAGTGGGGAAAATAAGTATTTGAACCCCTGCCGATTTCGCAAGTTTGGCCACTTGCAAAGAAATGTGTGATCTATAACTGTAATAGTAGGTGTATTTTAACAGTGAGAGACAGAATATCAACCAAAAAATCCAGAAAACTGCATTTTATAACATTTATGACTTAATTTGCATTTGATGCAGAAAATAAGTATTTGAACCCCCTACATCTACGTAACGATACTGTGCCTTAAGCCTCGACCATGTTTGTCACTGTTGTGAAATGATACCACTATTAAACTATCTCGATGGAGCCTGTGATGGGCTAAGCAGTCTAACTGAGACAAAAGTCCACCATTAAGCTTAACAACAAAAAGCTAGTCTAGTGAACAACGTCAATAAAAACATTAAAAGTTAAAAACCTTCAATTGTCTGGCAACTTAAACAAATGAATATGAATGACCAACATGGTTCAAGTCTATGTAATCATATTTGGATATCAGAAACGTTAGACTATCGGTGACCTCTGTCTTCAGGAGCACTGATAGACTTGTGGCCAGGGGCTGTAGAACAATGAGATCTGATCAGCTTGATCCACATCTTCCCAGAGGCTATGGGTTATTATTAAAGGAATGACAGGCCATAGTCACAGGCCTGCTTGAAACATTCAAATAATTCAATCGTTACTTTATTTAGAAATAACTGTTGGTGAGAGGGATGCCCTTTCTTTTAGCTTGAGTATCTGCCCCTCAAAATGTCTGTGCACGGCTCTGCTGGTGTTCATAGCTTTCCTGTTTTTTTTTCTCTGTTTTTTTTTCTCTGTATTTCTTTCTTCTTTTTCCCTGCTGTCTGTAACTGTCAACACTGTGGCGCATCCCACTGGTTCACTACACAACAGGCACAAATCCTAGATTTGAAGTCCTACACAAATGACGTCCGGAGAGATCAGCTCAGTGTGTGAGCCTGGAGCAGCCTCAAACCATGCCCTGCCTGGAGACAACGTACGTACATGGAGACGATGAGATGAGAGGCACTTGCTCGCTCAAAGGCCTGGAGCAGCTGTTTGAAAGCTGCCGGGCGCCTGGAGGCAAAATGACCTTCAGAGGGCCGTCACAGGTGAACAGGATTGTGGGATGCACAGCAGTGGACGCAGTCGGACATCAGAGATGTAAGGCTCTAGGCTTGGGGCTGAGAACTTTGGGATCTTAAAACACAGATGGACTGTTATTTTCAATTAAAGTAATTAGGTGGTCAGTTGTTGACAGAACATTCCAGGCTGGCCTTAACCCACAGGATTGACAGTTCCTACACACCTTCTGACCTTCTTCTCTGTTGCTCTCCAGTGCTTCACCACACAAGAATCAAATGGAGGTACTGAAGGTATTCATTATTGTAAGGCATTGCAAGATGATTTCTTTGTCATGTTTGGTTGGCATTTGAATGGTCTCAGTCCGGTGGCAGAATAGATTTTTATGTTAGATCTTTATGTTAACCCTCTAATCCCCATAGCGGCCGCCGACGGCATGTTAGAATTTCCCCATAGCGGCCGCGGCCGGCCGTAACTTTTAAAGACACAGTTTTTATACTACAACATTAATTCATGAAATAATACTCCGCTAGTGGATACATGAACATCTTACTTTTATTTTGAAACCGGAAACTTGGTATGCTGTCATTGACTTTTCTGAAGTATTTGTTAACTAAACTTCGCTACTGACAGATGGCCTGAGGATTACAGTGTCTCTTGCAGTAAAGGCTAGCAATCAGAGACGTCTGCATCTGTTCTCACTGGATGAGACCGTATTTTTGTGCACCAAAGACGACGACTCATCACGTTTGTATGACAGTGACGACCATGTTTGAAAAATCAAAATTAAAAAACGTATTAAAAATAGTAATATTAGTATCCTCCTGTTTTTTTCTGACTAGCTAACTCTCTAGTAACGTCTTCGTATGGCGGTCACTGAGAAGTCTTGGTTTACAACTAGCACCAGCCTCATCGTTCTCCAAATTGATAAGACATAGCTAGATCAATGAAATTTGAATGGATTGTAAACCTATGACACTTTTATTTGCCGAGATATGTAACATTTAATTATTGATCTTTGAGGGACGTTCAAATAAGCAAATTTTCACGTTACCTCACTTGTGGAAATGACGGTCAATTCGTGACTCGCAACCTATGAAGCAAGCACCTGCGTCTGTGGGTGAGAGCTATTTTGTGCACAAATAACGACGACATGGGTAATCGGCTGTGTTTTCTGTTTGTCAGAAGAAAATGTATTTTAAGATTTGGATCGTCATCTCAATTTTCATGACTAGTTTTACAGCTATTTTGCTAGCTATCTACATTGACTGAGGTAACGTAAGTCTGAGGAGTTCGAGCCAGTCAGGAGTTGGTTGATAGCTAGCTAGTGACTGCATCAGCCTCATTACTTACTAAACTGTTTAGATTTAGATAAATAACATGTATAGTAAAAAAGAAAACTGTTAAAATGGGTCACTTTTTTTTATTCTCACTTCTAATTATTTTTTGTTCGTCTCTACTAGTTATTCAAACCTCCATTCTTTTTTGAGCTGTAAGCTCATTGTAACAACAGTAGCTAAAGACACTATATAGCAAGATAACCATTTATAATATATTTAAAACCTCATATTGGAAAGGCATTCAGCAGATTATTCGACAACCAGCTAGTAATATGTTGTGATGTTAAATTTTAAGCTGGTATAGTTTTTAAACTGTAGAAAGCCAATCACAATGAAATCAGTGCTCATATAGGACCATAGTATAGGACATCAATACTACATCAAATGTATAGTAGATAGCAGTAGCTAGTCCGTATGTAGTTCACATTGGGATATTGAGCCGATGATGTGACAGAAAACAATTGACAGAAAAATGGAGGAAACACTAATGGCTTCCACTGTGATGGCTTACAATAATGGGATAGTTTTTTCTTTTATGCGTCAGGATGTCGGGTGTTCCAGCTCATCTGAGAGTAGAGAAGTGAGTGAGGGTGCTGTGGCAGCAGAGAGGAGTGAGGACATGGGGGAGAGGAACAGCGAGAGGCCTGATGAGCGTAGGGAAGCTTCAGTAGGACAGAGTAGGTTTCTCACTAAAGGAATTGAAGGACAAAGGTTGTCCGCATACAAGTGGTGGTGTTTGTATAGGTTGTCTGACATAAGATCCATTACTACCCTCTATCCCAAACCAAATATCATCTGCCACACACCCCTTGTTGCCTATTTATACATTGAATGCTAAACAGTATCCTTTCAGGGAGTCATAGAGACACCAGATCTTAATATCCCATCTGACATGTTTCGTAGGCATATACTGTTTCCAAAGTAACATGCCGTCAATTTTAATCATGGCCTCACCTACTGAGAGATTTTTCCATGGTCGATGAAGTTTTAGGACGTTCTCCTGGAGCACACACATTACAGTTTTTTTCGATCACTTTTAAACTTGTGTCAATACCATGTACACTTTTTCCAAAACTCTTCACACAGTGGGCTTAACAGACACACACCTCAGCATATCAGTTAACCTTTGGTGCAAAATGCACTACAACCACCAAAACACTTCATACTTCACCCAAAAGTGAGTAATGCCGTAACTTTAGCAAATGTTCTCTCTCAGAGTACAATGACCTAAAAAACACTAAACACTTGAAGCATTGCCAATTGCATATATAACATGTTGCTGTATCCTCTAGATTGGCATAGATTACTGTAGGTTTGCATTGCAAAAAGGAGAAAAAACACACAAAGTCAAAAACTTCTTTGGACTACAGTAAATATAGTTATATTACAGTGAACAAACAATTCTAAAATGCTGCAATATGTGTCATTATGCATATGCTAAAATTGCACGTGTTACTGCACTATATAGGCTTACTACAGGACAACAAAAAGGCATAAATATGCTAAGTATTTACTGTAGTATTTCCAATATTTACATACATCAACACAAGATACAGTCTACCAAAGAACTGTAATACCACTAGAATTCTACTGTAGCCCTAATGCTGATCCATTCTGTCCTCTGTA
This sequence comes from Clupea harengus, assembly GCF_900700415.2. Taxonomy (NCBI): domain Eukaryota; kingdom Metazoa; phylum Chordata; class Actinopteri; order Clupeiformes; family Clupeidae; genus Clupea; species Clupea harengus. Next base: position 25,341,015 of record NC_045170.1, on the reverse strand, counting down.
TTTGTTGTCAAACTTTGACATGTTTGAACTTCAAATGTACGGTAACATTCTCCTTTGCATTGCATCTTGGAAATACGTCAATCCAAGCTAACTATCTGAAGACAGTGTTCATATGTTAGTTTGCTTCTCACAATAGATGTCACTATTGAGTGGGTACATTTACTGTAATTGCATTTTTCAATCACTGTCTTTCACTGATAGCCTATGACTTACATATAGAGCAGTACTGTAATAGTGGAAACAACTCTTCAGGAACAGCTACATCTATGTTTGCCTTCTGTAGAGATAGTAAGAAGTCTGCAAGCCAAAACAACAAAATAATCTAACTAAACTTTCTGCTAAAATAAGAATACTTTGTCTTATTCAAGCATATACCTTAATTTGTCTGTCCAAATACAGCATCTTTCCATGTACAGTAATCTAAATTACTGTAAGTTAGGTTTTAAACTGAAAGTTAACTGTTTTGAATAGAGTATCTAAACATCGGCAAAAAATGCTGTAGTTGCACAGCGTTTTGCTGGTAGTGAACCTTGACTGAGACAGGTATCCATGAATTTCAGAAGAAGTGGTCATTGACTGCATTTGTATATAAGCATAGGGGCAAGTATCCACAGTTTGGTTCACATAGTCTACTGGTATGCTCGATGTGTTAAGTGTTTTGGGAATGTGTACATGGTATTAAGACGAGTAAAAATTATTGGAAAAACCGTAAGAACAAACTTTTCTGTTGGTTTGTAGATACCAGTTTTGTGTGGCAAGATTGGCAGGTGTGATAAGTGGTACAGTGGTTAGTGTTGTTGGCTAACAAGTAGCTGACCTGGGTTCAATTCCTGGGCAATGAAAAATTATATTGTAACTCACTTTGGATATACATTTTTGTTGTAGTTCCCTTTTTGGGTCACTTTGTCTCGTTGATGGCCCATGAATTTCATATGCAGCCGTAATGGTGGGAAAATGTCTTCAGTGACACTTACATCTATATTTTACACACATGTACATATCAACACAAATGCTGTACTGCAGTATAGTTAGCAGCAAGGCTGCAAACGAACAAAACAAAGATGGAAACTAAATACATTTATGAATATTAGTAAAAAACTAAATCTGTCTTATTTCAAGTGTATAATTTCATTTGTCTGTGAAAATACAGCATCTTTCCATCTACAGTGATCTAAATTGTGTCTGGTTTTGAACTGAAAGTTAACTGTTTTGAACAGAGTATCTAAATATCTGAAAAAATGCTGTAGTTGCACAGCGTTTTGCTGGTGGTGAACATTGACTGAGACGGGTATCCATGAATTTTGGAAGAAGTGGTCATTGACTGCATTTTGTATCTAAGCAATGGAAAAGTATCCCATTTAGTTCACATAGTCTACTGATATGCTGGATGTGTTAAGTTTTTTGAGAAAGTGTACATGGTATTGAGCCAAGTGTGAAAATGATTGGAAAAAACTGTAATGGTCTCACTTTCTGAAGCTTGTCACCTGTCTGCTATCCTTGGGTTTGAACAGGGTACGTATCTGCATAACTCCTCATACCTATTTTGTGGCATGGTGTCTGCCACATAGGACACTTGTAAGGCTGGATCAGATGAACAGTAGTCAAGATAAGAGGGTAAATGATGGATATCCATGAGGATGTTTATTCCCACAAACACCTTCACCTCTTCCACAAATGTATTGCACCAGGATGCATTTCAAGAGGCATAGAGGTTGGTGTTTTCCACCAAATTAGCAAAAATGTTGGTTATCTATATGGTTTAGTAGTGTTAATATTTAAATATTAAGTTTAATATGTGTTTATTTATTTACAAAATATAAAACAAATACTAATTAAATACATTAAGATGATATTAAATGTAATAAATAGGTCTGCAGTACCGTTCAAAACTTATGAATTTGAACTTCAGGGTGTATGTAAAGCTATGTATTTTAATATTTGTAGATGTCAGTAATACATATTTGATATCATATTAACAAACAATTTATGCCCTTTCAAACAAAAGAAACTTGTAATTGTAATTTTTCTTTTGTTTTCTAACTGTAACTGTTTGTTTACAGAATAACAAAAAATACAGGAATTCTCTGGTTTTCGCAGTAATATGCTGCAGTGTTCTAGAATTCTATTGGGGTATAGAGGGTTAATCATGTTAATATATTCAGTGTTGGAGAAAAGAGAGGTCACATTGTAAACTGGGGAAGAAAATGGTAAATACTGATTCATATAAAGTGTGAAAACTGCACTAAGCTGTGCCTCTCTCTGCAGGTGTATCCAAGCTTCTGGTCAGTTCTATGGAATCTCACATTACTCAAGGTCCTCTATTCTGGTCCATGATGCACTACCTCTTTTTTTTACCTCTCCACCACACAGGAAGTGAGGCCTGCAGTCATAGCTACTGTATGTTTGAAATGGACGTGCTAGATGCCTCATCAACACCCCCCCTATATACACAGACTATGCACACACATTTGTACTTATTGCATATGACTTTCTTACTCAACAGCAAACTAGGACTGACTTAATCTCTTGAGCCTAACCATGAACCATATTCTCAAATTTAAATGGCCCATTGTTTACAAAGTGGTGGGTTTCTATGAGCAAATGGGCTATTAGAGCAGTTCAAAGTGGAACAAGAAAACAGCAGATTACTTAAATTGTGAATGTTTATTTCAAAAGCCATATAGTGTTGTATGACCCAGTGTGAATTACCAGTGTTTATTTCCCCACCCCCTTCCCCACCCCCTTCCCCTCCACTTCCCTGAAACGCTAGGTATAAGGCCACTGACATGTAAAAGCTCTCAGGGGCCTGCTGTGTAATTACACCTCCACAGCACACACACACACACACACACACACACACACAGCACACAGACACAGCACAAAGGTCTAATAATCAGGCACAGATGATCAGAAGCATGGCCTGCGCCGGTGAAAGGCGGCGTGGCTGAAATGTAATTAAAAAGGGCCCTGAGTTTACGGCAGGAGATCGCACATACCACGCACCGCCTTTATCAAGCGCACATGACATTTGAACCCCAAGCTGTTAGTCTGGAAGCTCTGGCGCCGTGGAAATGCAAACAGGCTCAATATGAGGCGGCCCTTTCCTTCGCACATCATTCCAACTTTAAATACGGTTTTGGCTAATGACTTTCCTGTGCTATTGTGACACGGGGGCATGAGTCAGTGGGGATGAGGGGGCAAGAAAAAGCAGTTTCTTCGATCTGTAAACAAATGGTATTGCCAACACTGTCATGAAGTCTCAGTCTAGACCCTAGACTCTCTGATGGTGGAATGAGTTGTGAAAAAAACTCACCCCCTTCTCTCACACCTCTCATGCTAGAACATTTTTTTTTCTCATTTTTTGCATTATTGTAGAAGCTTGGCGACTTGTTAATTATTGTTTTTCAGCTCCCTACAATGGCTCAGTGTTTTTATCTGGTCAAATAGGGAACTCATCATGCCACACTCAAACAATGTTTACCTTTTTCCAGTAAATTCTTACTACCACTGCACTCCACTTCATACTGGTGTCTAGAAAAGAGGAAATGTAAACCTTCCTTTAGTTGTGAGTTGTGGCTTGAGATAATCTATTGCCAGTACTGGACAGAGTTTCATAAATGCATGACCTGTTCAGGCTAGGAGTGGGGGCAGCTAATGCTACTTGCCGTGTGGTGTGCACAGTGCAAGCTTCTGAGGGGCTTATGGAGACTAACCCTGATTAGCCTGTATGCTATGCGGATGGAGTTATGGAAATGGGGAAAACTCTGGCTTCTCTGAAGCCCTCGGTGCATGTCTGCCCTTTCTCCTCAGCCTATTGAACAGCTTGATGGTGGTGCTGGGAGGTATTTGGTGTTTGGCAGGCATGGATTTATGTGTGTGTGTGTGTGTGTGTGTGTGTGTGTGTGTTTGTGTGCAAGAGAGAGAGAGTGCAAGAGAGAGCGAGGGCGAGAGAGATATCCTTTATATCCTCTGACATTCATTGTCAAGTGGAATATTCTATCAGATCCGTTGGTATATATCCCAGCTCCCACACCAGCCATTCTCCGAGATGCAGCCTCCCTCACGACCCAAGAATGCGTTCAATCCTGTGGATGTTGAATGTTGTCAGTGAAGAGAAATAATGTCATGGATTACCGATCTGTGTGTGCATCATGCCTCTGCACAATGAAGACAGTGAAGATGTCAAAATCACAAAACAAAGACTCTCTTTCGCATGCGCGCGCTCTCTCGCTCAACACCGCCCGTCTCCATATCTCTTTTCTTCCATGTCCAACATCCGAAGGAGGTTTCTCCTTGAGACCTTGGGGAGCATTTTCCTGCCCAGCCCTCACACAGGCATCAGGGGAGGGCGGCCAACGCTGTTGCTGAGACAACTGATCCTGGGGGTTTACGTGGACCACACAGGGCTCTGTGGGTTGAGAATCTAATCTACTATGTCTGGTCGGTGTATTCTTTTCAAGGCTTTTTGAAAGCAACCAGTGGTGATGAACCTAGCAGCCTGGTGGATGTGCCTTCTCCTGCATTCCCACATGAACCATCGCTGTAGCGTTTCTGGGCATAGAGAGAATGATACCATTAAAGCCTTTTCAGTGGGAGCTGAATGGATGAGTATTTTGGGTTGTGTTGGTTTCAGGTTGGGTACATGCATGTGAATAAGTAGGTCAATCTCCAGATTTTCAGCGCCACTGTGTTCTGTCCCCATTCCCACTCCTCTCCCAATATCAACCTGTACCCCGTCACGTCATGCTGTCACATGTGCCCTCTCAGCGTTAACCCCCTCTGTGTCTCTCTACTGTCTCACCCTCTGTGTCTCACCCTCTGTGTCTCACCCTCTGTGTCTCTGTGTCTCTCTACTGTCTCACCCTCTGTGTCTCTGTGTCTGTCTCACCCTCTGTGTCTCTGCTGTCTGTCTCACCCTCTGCTGTCTCACCCTCTGTGTCTCACCCTCTGCTGTCTGTCTCACCCTCTGTGTCTCACCCTCTGCTGTCTGTCTCACCCTCTGTCTGTCTCACCCTCTGTGTCTCTGCTGTCTGTCTCACCCTCTGTCTGTCTCACCCTCTGTGTCTCACCCTCTGTGTCTCTGTGCCTCTGTGTCTGTCTCACCCTCTGTCTGTCTCACCCTCAGCTGTCTCACCCTGTGTCTCTGTGTTCATTCAGGCTGTGGCTGAGGGCTGGTTTCCTCTGGTGCTGGATCCTCTCTCATGGCCCTGCCATAGCACCCGCACCAGTGCCAACATCAACACTCGCTCTGCCACAGTTGATGTGTCCCGTTGGCATCATTACGCTGGCACGGACACGTGCTGCATGCTTTTTTGTGTTCCTTCGAGTCGTCTGTTATCTTGTTCAGCTTGCTCATGCAGTGAGAACATGTGTTTTTCCCTTCCACAGAAATGCATTTGCTCCTTCTGAAAAGTTTGGCAGTGATAGGGAAGGAAGAGGCTGTTAGGCTCGGAAACAGGCTTTTATGGCAAAGCTGAAAGAGTTAGCCACATGAAAAATCAGTGTGTCTCAAAAGGTAAGAACTGGACAGCGGCTCAGGAAAGATTTAGTGCACTTACAACACAGGCCTGAAAAGAAATCATTCACCTCATGTTTTTTTTTATCTTCAATTTTGTACCTTTTTATTAACTTGAACATTTTCCAAATGGACCAGCAGTTGTAAAATAAAATGTACCACAGAGGCTTTCCTAGAAGCCATCATGTTAGGATGTGATCCATTAAGTGTGAGGAGTGCTTGTGCTGGGCGGTGGGAGAGGGGCGAGAGCATTGTGCAGTGGGAAGATTACCCAGAAATTACTCTGGCATTCACATTAGCCCAGCAAATGGCTCCACTGCATTTTACAAGGCCTCTGCCTCAAAAACGACAAAAACAACAAACCAGAGAGGGAGGGATGAAGAGTTAAATCTTTCAGTCCTGACAGAACTGGGGGGTGGCGTGGGGGGTTGAGAGAGAGAGAGAGAATATACGCCTCCAACTGTGTTTCTCATAAGTTTATTAAAAGCTTAGCCTTGCTTTGGTCACAACATTCTTATTGTAGCATGTTGCTTTCTTTGGACAAAGGGTCTTTTCAGAAAAGCTGGAACAGTGATTAAGAGACCTGCAGTCCATTACAGCTAATCACCAATAATAAAACAAATCCATGGTCAGATCAGTACTCATGCACACTGCTTAGTGAGCCACGCACAACAATGAAACAAAGTCTGCTATTTTCTTTGGTCTTTCGGTGGGAAACACAGAGGAGAAGAAATGTGAATATTTAAACATTGTTCAAATCACTAAACTCATCGCTCCAAAGTTCTGGAGTGGGAGCTGAAACCTCAGCATTTCATATTGCAGGTTATGGAAGGACTTCATACATTTGAGGTTTTGCTATGATCAAATTCACCAGACTGTGACTTCAAGTGCTTTAAATAAGTAACTTCCACAAAATGTTTCATAATTGCCAATAATAAAAGAGAATTGGCAATTTGGAGCATTACTGTAGTCAAGATGTCAGGCTATTGAAACCCCTGTGCTCAATGGTTAAACACATTTGTAATGAGAATTCCTTCTCAGATGAAGAGAACACTTATTCTTTACAGTGACAATTGCTCCACTCTCCACTCTTTTCTTTATGAAATTCCAATTCTAATAAGCTGTACCTTGTCACATCAGAAACGGATCAGGTTAACTTGCAATGTTACCCTGCTCTTATATTAATGTAGGTGCTGCCCCCTAGTGGCTTGAGTGTGTGCTACAACCAAACCAAATAATGTTTGGAGTGAAATATGAGTGTGTGTGGCCATCCAGACATTAATTAATGATCAATGGGACAGTGTAAAAATATCATACGCTCTGATAAAAGTCGGTGCATGCAGGTCCAGTTAGCCAGTACTTACAGCAACAGCCAAAGCACTGTTTTGCAATGTAGTGTTTTGTTGCTTGCAAATCTTCCAAATTGATAACGTGAACATCAAAACATTACTTTGAAATCCTGAATTTCTCCAAATGATATTTTCATATATTTTTTTGTTGTTTTAAATGACCTCATTTGTTTACCTGCTACCTAATTTGGTATTAGTGATTAAAATAATCTGTGATGTCAGTTATCTTTCTATGAGTCTTTATATACAGTGGCAACAGTGGTGAATTGCTACTGATGTTAAACCCAGCAGTGTCTTCCTTGACCTTAAATCAAATGCCTTTTGTCTAAAATGGTTGTATTTATTTGGAGTCAGTGGTGATTGACAGAAGTCTGAGAATATCCTGCTACTGAAATAGATCAAAATAAGGCCACCAGCCTGTCATTAGCACTCTGCTAGCAGCACTGGCTAATTTGATCTATTTCCTGTGGACACAGATAGGTTGTCTCTGAGCCACTGTCATGAGGATCACTGACTGACTCTCATATCTTCAGCTCCCACAGCTCTTTATGAAGGAGAGCACTGGTAGCATTGGATACACATTCATGACTGCACATGCCAGGTTGTGTGCTCTGCCTTTCTCTTTTGACTTCCTTTCTTTCACTCCTTCCAAACACCTAGCTATAGATCTCTTCCTCTCTTTGTCTCTAACACACACAGGAATACATTTTCATACCAAACCCCAGACACATCCAGCTCTGTCTATGGGCGTGTGGTGAAGAGCAGGGGTTATGGTTGGCCCGCTTCATTTGACGTCATGCTCAAGCAAATGAGTCATGAGGCAGTCGCAATGGTGGCGTGCGATGCTCCTTGGCACCTGGCCAGAAACGTAGACGCTTCAGCTAGCCTGTTGATAGCTAATCCAGTCTTAATCAGCTGCTTATGCAAGGGCCTGTGACTTCATAGATGGTGGGAAGAGATACCTGCTATTGTGAACCAGGAACGCTGTGCACTCCCTAAAATCTGAGAAAGAGAGAGAGAGAAAGAGAGAGAGAGTGAGTGAGAGAGAGAGAGAGAGAGAGAGAGAGAGAGAGAGAGTGTGAGAGAGAATGCAGGGAATGATAAATAAATACGCTATTAAAGGACAGGCTATTGAAGGTCAGACTTCCCCCCAAGGTTCTGTTGGAAGAAAGAATGCTGTTTGGACTTAATTAGAAGGTCACGGCTAAAGTCACTCAGACTTATCTACAAACCATGGGGTCGCTTCCCTTCTGCTTTTTACAGCACTAGAATGTGTGTGCTTATCTGTGTGTGTCTGAGAGAGACAGTGTGTGTGTGTGCTTATCTGTGTGTGTCTGAGAGAGACAGTGTGTGTGTGTGCTTGTCTGTGTGTGTCTGAGAGAGACAGTGTGTGTGTGTGCTTGTCTGTGTGTGTTTGAGAGAGATAGTGTGTGTGTGTGTGTGTGTATGTGCGCATCTGTGTGTGTTTGTGAGACACAGTGTGTGTGTGTGTGTGTGTGTGTGTGTGTGTGTGTGTGAATGCATAAATGTGGTTAGTGAAGACGAGACTGACAAATTAAGTATGCAAAAACAAATTAAGTATGCAAAAAATGATCTTTACTTGTGTCTTGTTTGTCCACATAGTTTTAATGTACATGTACAGTATTTACATCGTTTTCATTTACACAATGAAGGATTTTCAGTTTAACCTTTTGGGTCTAGCCTTGAGGTTCGGTCGCAAGTACATCATTCACAGTGCAAAATGAACTTTGTGCACTTCTGTCAGTATCATTTATGAGCTATTATCATCTGGCATTTGAAGTCATGGTCAGCCTGTCAGAGAAAATGCATTTTGTGCTGAAAGGACTTTCAGAGAAAAAGTAACGCATAAACGGGAAAATAACTTTTCATTCCATCTGAGGTTCAACTGCGCGTAATGGAAGGGGAAGAGAGAGCTTCCAGTCGGTAACTCAACACAGTTGGCCTGTGACTGTGGGTTTGTGAACAGTGAAAGTACAAAACCCACACACACACACACACACACACACACACACACACACACACACACACACACACACACACACACACACACACTGAAGCAAACCATTCCCAGATGTCCATCTCTCTCTCTCTTTCTCTCTCCCCTCCCTCGCTGTACTGAAACACCAAGGTGTTGAGTCATACGACTTCTCACAATGCAGCTCACCTGAATCTGTTCCTCATACTTAATTGAAGCACTCGCACAGTTCAAGACCGAGGCACAACCAATGGAAGGCTGAGACAACACACAACAGCCATCAACACCATCTCTGGGTGTCGACATGAGCCGTGTAGCAGGCAGACTGTGCTAGGTCTGCTCTCACTGTGCTAATATATTGCTACCATTGATATGCTATACGTGCCAACAAGTGCTATGCTGTCTGTCTTTAACTGCCAACACTATGTGTCAGTAATTGCAATCGGTTATCGTTAAAAATAACTATGAATCTAATACCGTCGTCATCTAATCACTAACACTATCTATAGATGTAATGTCATTTGTAACGGCCATGCTACTTAAGAGGACTCAGCTGAATGGGGGCTGGTGTTACAGCAGGAGAGGGATGTCAGTGGTGTGCTATCAGCTGAGCTAGCTGATGGCTAATGGTCCCTCGTGCTCAAAGGGTCAAAGAAGGGCGCGACACATGATACGGCCTCCTCAAGCCCCACTCAACACCGCAGGGTGTGAGACAGTTTGATAGAGAGGGAAAGAGAGAAGGGGAAGGAGAGAGAGAGAGAGAGAGAGAGACTGAGAGAGGGTTGTGAGGTTGAGGTGAACACATGGTGAACCTGATATAGAGCAACTTACAGTGTGAGTATTCATGCACAAACATAAAGAATCACACACACGGTTTCTCTGTGCTGAATGAGACATAACCCAACAGTGGTGTGTGTGTGTGTGTGTGTGTGTGAGGGTGTGTGTGTGTGTGTGTGTGTATGTGTGTGTGTGTGTGTGTGTGTGTGTGTGTGTGTGTGTATGTGTGTGTGTGTGTGTGTGTGTGTGGGTGTGTGTGTGTATGAGTGTGTGAGAGTCAATGATAGCCTCTGGCCTGCAGTGTGTGTGTGTGTGTGTGTGTGTGTGTGTGTGTGTGTGTGTGTGTGTGTGTGTGTGTGTGTGTGAGAGTCAATGATAGCCTCTGGCCTGCAGTGTGTGTGTTGTGTCTGTGTGTGTTAGCTAATGTGTTGTGAATCCTGAGGTCTGGCCTGATGTGAGTCATCACAGCGATGCTGCAGCTTGACATTAGAGCTTTGGCTCTTTCTTTTTTCATTCTGGAGTTTCTCTTCATTTCCTTCAGACCCTCGAAGTGTGGTGTGTGTGTGCTGCTCTTAGAGTGAGCAGTTCATTAGCACCGAATGTCTTCTTCCTCCGTGCACACACACACACACGCCGGCTGAACGCATGAATGCCCTTAAAACCACCACAGAACCGACAGTACATTGCGCATGAGGGCACAAAC